>NW_008352325.1:1922480-1946538 GCF_000622305.1 Nannospalax galili
CTGTGTCTCTACTCCCTATTGGCAATTTGGGTAACCCCTTCAGAGGATGGCATGATAAGACTAGAAGGTAGGAATTGACTAGGCAGTTAGGGTAAAAAGACCCCAAAGAAATGTAGCCAGTTTCTTGCCTAAAAGTCAAAATGTCCTTGAGCCTGTTAACAACATTCTGTGTTCCAAAGGCTAAAAATGTCAAAGGTATTTGGGAACTTGTATCTAACCCTTAAAAGATTTCAGGGTTACCTCTTCAGAAGGGGGGATGTTGGAGGAGAGGGATTGGGCATGGATTTGATCAACACACCTTATATGCATGTATGAAATTCTCAATAACGTTTTTCTAAAAATTAAAAAGAGTACAGGAAAAGGAAAGGGGGCATATTTGGAAGAAGGAAATGATAGATAGATGTCTGCAGATGTTTGAACATCTCTTCCTACACTAAAGTCTGCTTGGATATAAGTGAACACTGCCTGGAATGTTCAAGCATGGAGGAAAATCACCAGCAAGAGCACAGAAATGGACTTGGGATAGGTGAGTCCAAGATAATCATGAAAGCCAACTGCAGTCTCTGTAGACCATGAATTAAAGTGCACATGGCAGTTGATCATCTGGAAAAGGGGCATGGTAAGTTATATATGGTAGATAGGATGCTGTGGTGCCCCCCGACCCACCCCAGAGTGTCATGCCCTCATTTACTCCCTGTGATATGAGTGTGGTAGAGTCTGTGGCTTGATTCCAGGCAGTAGTCGTATAGGCTACAGATGAGATAGATACTCTCATGATGAGGTTATAGTCTGTAAGACTCTAGACTGAGTTGAAGGATTTTCTTGTTGGTTTTGAAGATGCAGGAAGCTCTGTTTGAGGAGGGTATGCTCATGGGCACATTGCAAAGCCCTGAGGGAGGCTCTAGGAGCTGATAGCAACCTTAGCCAGCGGCATGAAACTGAAGATTTCAGTCTTATACTGTAGGAGAGCTGAATTCTGCCACAGTCAGATGTGTTTGCAAAGAAGCACCACCTGGATCACACCTTGATTGTGAGGCTGAGCAGAAAATGCAGTTATGTGTCACCCATAGTAGCTACACATTCTGCTTTGAACTGCTGAATTCATGAAAAATTTTCTTCATAAATAGGAACAAATATATTGCCCAAGTATACATTAAATTAATTTTATGGATTATATAGTTTTTAGGTTTTAGAATATTATGTTTAAGTAAGACATTTAATCAGCAAAGGAAAATGATTGTGGACTCAGAATAGTTGTGCATTCCAGTTAACATAATTGTAATTATAAGTAGCACATAACGGGGCTGGAGAGATGGCTCAGTGGTTAAGGGCACTGGCTGCTCATGAAGAGGACCTGGGTTTGGTTCCCAGCACCCACATGGAGCTGACAACTGTCCATAACTCCAGTTACAGGGATATGACACCCTCTTCTGACCTTCATGATATTGCATGACATAGGTGCATCTATCTACAGGCAGGCATTACATTCATACACATAAAATATATATAATAAGCAAACTATCAAAAAATAATTAGCATATAACACTATCTTTCAGGTAGGAATTTGTGGAAACTAGCTAGCATATATTCATGGTTCAGATTAGGTTTTTTACAATGAACATCCACCATCAAACTTTTCAACATGAAAACTGGAACTCACCTTAAAACATATTCACAGGTCCTGAGGATCCAAGGCTGTCTAATATTCCTAGTGCCATATTTCCAAAGAGGCAGAATGGTGAAAGAGTCAGACATAGCACTGAAAGTAATCGTAACTTTAATTAATTAATTAATTAATTTTTTCTTTTTGGTCTTTTTGAGACAGGGTCTCGCTGTCATAGGGATGGCTTGGAACTTACTATGTAGACCAGGCTGGCCTTGAACTTACAGAGATCCACCTGCCTCTGCCTCCCAAGTGCTGGGATTAAAGGCGTGCACCACCATGGGTGAGATATTCATCACACAGAGGCTATTTCCCATAAAAGACTTAAAAATATATTTGAGAAAAACTGTGCGCTACTGTTCGTCAAATTTACTACAGATGTTAGAGCTCATTGGTTTCTAGTATTTCTCTGTCCTCTATTTCTTCACAGAGCTTATGTCTAGATGCTCTAGAATTATGAAAAATGGAACATTAAAACGTATCACTACTATTATAGAATTATCTACTTTAAATCTGCCAATTTTTGCTGCATAAATTTTGGGATCCATTGATAGGTAAATATGCTTATAATTATTGTAGTTTCTTGATGAATAGAACTTTTTAAATCAATGTTTAATGTTCTTTTATTTCTAGTAACATTTTTTTTTTTTGAGACACGGTCTAACTAAGTGGTGACTATTCACATGGAGTATGTTTTCTTTTCAATTTCAACTTATTTGTAGCTCCAGAGTCTCTTGCAGGTACTATGTAGTTAGATACTTTAAAAACTCATTTTATCGATTCTAATTTTAATTGGGGATTTAAATTATACTCCGTGTAATTACCTCTAAGTGGCAAGCTTCTCCCATTTTATGTATTTAGTCCCTACATGATTTATCTTTCTTTGTTCTTCAATTATTCTATCATTGGCTTCTTCTCTTTTTAATGATATATTTCTAGAATACTATTTCTATTTTCCTCCTATTTCCTTTATTGTACTTCAAAACTTTATTTTCTAAGTGTTTGCCTATAGATAAAGATATTCATTTATGCAATCTAGTTAAAATTGCTGTTAACTTGGGCTTACTACTATGCCAAACTTCTGTTTTCATTCATCCACCTCTTTGCTGATATTGTCACCAAACATGTGTTCACAGACTACAATTAGAATGACTGTCACAAAGAAATGTGGGAATGACTGTTCTCAAAATGCCAAATGGGAATCTTACCTAACCTTGTGGATTAATCTTAGGTTTTGAGATCATTTAACATTAACTCAGTTTGTTTACAATGGGAATAAACTTAATAGGCCTTGGTCTCCTTTTATAAACTAATTCCTCAAGACTTGTCTTTGCCTCTGACTCAGAACAATTTGTGTGTGTGTGTGTGTGTGTGTGTGTGTGTGTGTGTGTGTGTTGTGAAAACAGGGAAATGAAGTATAACATTTATGTTGCAAACAACAGGTGCAATTGCATTAATAATATTTGTGGTTGTGAATGCTCTTCTGGTTCAGTAGGGGTCAGAAATAGAAATTTCCCTCATAAGACAAGTCCTACTTTTCCATTCTTATTTCATGCTGAATGTACTGCTTCAATAATAGATATTAAGTCCTTTGTTCTATGGTATAGTTCTCAGAGAAATCAGAAACAATCATTCAGAACAAATGAGGCTCACTCCTGGTTTTAACCAACACCAAAGGTCAGGGTGTTTTTGTACAGGTACTGCTGTAACCAGGCAGCTCTCCACTGAGGAGAAGCACAAAATTTTACTCAAGATGATAAATCAGATTTTATTTTTAGGTAAAACTACAAAATTGGTTTGTCCAAATTAATGGTACTTTGTTTCAATTTGTTTAAGAAAATAACCAAAGGAAGACAACATGAGGAACTCTTTCAAGTTGTGCAAGTTTTGAGGAAGATGAATTTGTTCACATAGATCTATAAAATGTCAGATTTACTACTCAGTTCCTTAATATTTTTAGTTTGCCTAGCCATTTATTCCTAATTGTGCATGTTATTGGAGGACCCCATTTTGTTTCTTCTTTCTACAATTTATTCTCACAGCAGAGACAATCAAATCCATATGAAACAGTTCTGTGTTGTCGGGTGTGGTGGCACATGCCTTTAATCCCAGCACTTGGGAGGCACAGGCAGGTGGATCTATGTGAGTTTGAGGCTAGCCTGGTCTAGTCCACAAAGCAAGTTCCAGACCAGCTGGGGCTACAGGGAGAGCCTGTCTCAAAAAAAAAAAAAAAAAAAAAAAAAAAAGGTTCTGTGTCATATGTGTTGTACTTAGCATACAAGTTTACTTTCTCCTGGTATATTATTAATGTAATATATTTAACTAGTCAGTCTTATATAAATATATTTATACAACTTAGTTTTATGAAGGTTTGAGATTTCTTGTGATTCTTTCTCAAAGACTCTACTGCATGACATAAACAATAATTTGTAATATAGACAAAGAAGGTTTTGAATCCCTCATTAGGATAGCTGTTCTGAGGACTTTGAATTACTGATACTTAAAAAAAAAAACTCACAGAGTAAAGGACCCTTGACTTAATTTGCTTACAAAACTTTTGGAATATGCCTGTCAGGATTTCAAGTTAGCACCCTACTTAATTTGTTCAAATAGACTGTTGACCCCAGATCCACCTAAAATAGTTATTACAAAGAACTGAGTGAACCATGGAGAGAAACGTAATTGCTATTTGTGTGGGGTATAGCTACACATTTTAATATGTTTATTGAAATATGACATAGCACAAAGTTTATTTCATGGGTGAATAACCTGATAACTTGTCATGAACAGGTAACAACTGTGAAATCATTCTCATAATTTATTTTTAGTTCTAAGCACCTATTTGTTCTATCCATTTTTGAGCCCATGGGCATTTGAGCACCTGAGCTCAGAGAATGGCTAACCCACTCTTTAGCTCTTTAGAGTTTTCCTTTGCAGGGAACATTCCCTATACATGGAATCATATGGCCTGTGGCCTTTCACATTTAGCTTCTCTCAATTTCATGTTTATAAGGGTCATCAAAGCTGTGCATTGTGTCAGTTATACAAGCTTTCTGTTGTTGAATGGAAATCCATTCTATGTATGTGTCATGTTTATCAATTGACGAGGATGATGGGCCTTTGGGGTGTCTTTTTAACTGTCATGAATATTTTCTTACAGGACTTTGTATAGATCTATATTTAAGTTTTCTTTGGTTAAGTAGTGAAACTAGGGCCTGAAGAGATTGTTAGACGTTAAGAACACTAGCTGCTTTTCTAGAGTACCTAAATTCATTTCCCAGGACCCGTATCATGCAGCTTACAACCACCTGAAACTTCATCTCCAATGGCTTTGACACTCTCCTCTGGATCTGCATGCATCAGCTTACAGGCAATATATATTCATACACACACACACACACAAACACACACACACAAATAAAAATAAACATTGATTAAATAAAAAGTAGTAGAGTAGTAGACTTACTTGATCATTTTATACATTCATTTTTAAAAGAAATTATAAAAAAATTTGGGAAAGTAGAAATAACATTTTATAATCCTGCCAGGATTGTAGTTTAGTTCAAGCTCCTCTCCATGATTACTGTCACTTAGTAAAGCTTATCAGTTCGATGACAGTCATTCTAGAGTCTGTTTAGTTTTGCTAAACTTAGTTTTATTCTACATCTTAGCTTTATTGTACATCTCCCTAATGATTAATGATATCGAGCGTGGAAAGGCACAGTAACTAGATTAGCAAAAGCAATATTCAAAAAATAAGGTTAAATTAGAGCAGTCACATTATCCAGTCTCAAAACTTACTCTATGACTATAGCAATTAAGCCAGTGGGATATTAATAGCTAGACAGAAGCTTCAATGGAAGAAAGCAGAAAGTCTAGAGATAGAGCCAATGAGTAGAACATCGAACTTTAATAAAATTTCAAAAGCAATTCAATGGGGCTGGACCAAAATGGAAAATAGTAGGCAAAATAAATCAATGATTAAATGAGTTGTTCTCAACGTAATTTTAATATGCATTAGAATTTGACTGAGAATGGATTATAGAAGTACATGCAAATCAAAAGCTTTGACATATTTGTAAGAGAACACAGATAAAATATGTGTAATGCAAATTTAGCTCTTATATATCACCTCAAAAGAATATAGACTTTGGGGCTGGAAAGACGGCTCAGTGATTTAAGAGCACCATGTGCTCTTGCAACAGACCCAGCTTTGGTTCTGAGCACCAACATGGTGGCTAACAACTCTCTGCAAGTCCAATTCCAGGGACTCTTCTGGCCTTCTAGGGCACTGCATGAAATGGGTACCCTTACATATATGTAGGCAAAAACTCATACACATAAAAATAAAAATTTAAAAATATACAACCTTTGAGGCTGGAGATGCAACTCAGTGGTGGGGTTCATGCCTAACATGTTCAGGAACATGCTTGTCATTGCTAGCACCACAACGTGTGTGTGTGTGTGTGTGTGTGTGTGTGTGTGTGTGTGTGTGTGTGTGTATCTTCAGAAAGAAGGGCATAGATTTTTTTTTATCTGAATAAAATTTTACTCTGTGAGGCACCAAATTAAGGAAATGAAAAGGTGAGGGGTGCCTTGGGTGCAGGCCTACCATCTTAAGTACTCAGAAGATTGAAGCAGGACTTAAGATTCAAAGCTTTCATGAGCTACAGAGCAAGTTCAGGGCCAACCCATGCAGGGAACATAGTGAGATCTGTCTCAAAAGAGAACATGAAATGATGACAGTTAGTAGTCTGGGAGAAAGTACTTAAAAATAACAAATCAGACTATTGAATTATGCAGAATATAGAAATACGCCAATCTCAAAAGCAAACAATTAACTCATTTAGAAGATTGCCTAGAAATCATGATGCAACACTTTAAACAAAGAAGAGCTACAGACAAGAAATGAGAGCAAGCAAGGATGTTCAGCATGATTAGCTATCGAGACACGATCAGATAGCAGGGCACACTTATTAGAACAGATAAACAAAATCCAAGGTGTCAAAGGGCAGCAGAAGTCGATGGCTATGGAGAACCGTGTCTTCTCCTGCAGTGCTGATGGGAATGTAAAACAGCACACTCTGGAAACCAATCTGCTGTTTTCTTATACAAGGAAACTAATGTAAATCTACTATATCACATAGACGGAAAAAGGAAAACTTAATTCACTTATAAACCTATACACAAATGTAAACAACCGATGCATTTATAATAGTCAACATCTAGAAACAACCCAATGCAATCCAATGGTTGAATGGATAAACAAACTGTGGGACCTTCATGAATGGAATACCACTCAGCAATAAAAAAAAAAAAGAAAACTATTACACACTCTGTAACTTTTATGGATCTCCAGAGCATTGTTGTGAGCAAGAAAGCCAATACTGAAAGGTTACATACCATCTGACTCAAATTATAAACATTCTTGAAATGACAGGAGAGACAGGGAATAGATGAATGGTTTTCAAGTATGAGAGTTGGGACCTGAGAAGCTAGAATCCCACAAGCTCAAGAGCAACAGTTGATATATATGTGCGAAAATATCATGGAACTAAACCCACACACTTAAAGATCAAAAAGAAGGGGCATGAAAACCCAGAAAAACCTGAGCAAATTGCATTACGAGCTGTCAGTTCCTGATTAGGTCAAGGCACCACAATACTGCAAAAATAATTGCAATATATTCCCATCTTAGTGAGACTAACAAGGCGTCTTTGGGTTATATTGCCTTTCTTATGATTCTTTAGTTTAAAAAAAGAAGTAAAAGAAGAAAGAATCATGCTGAAATGTTAACAGTTTTTTTTTTAAAAAAAAAAAAAAAAAAAAAAAAAAAAGTGTTAAAATTTTTAGTTTTTTTTTTTTTTTTTTTTTTTTTTTTTTTTTTTCCAGAGGAACTTGGTAAGGATATGGGCTGAAGCCGTCATACTGGAGCTTAACCCTCTGTTAGCAAATGAAACTTTTCACAACAGGAATACATTGTTGACACAAATGAAGGAAAAAAACCATTGCCAATTATAAATGAATACTCTATAATTAAATTTTATGAGCCAGTGTGTGTATGGAGTCTAAACTGGGGACTCTATTTGTGAATTCAAGCTTTCTCTCACAGGTTTTAATTGTTGCTGTTGGTGTTGCTCCCTAAGTTCATTTTAGAGAAGTTGAAATTTCTTGAAATCTCCCAGTGAGTTAGAAGATCAACAAAATTCCAGAATTCAGCTAGTTAAGCTTCCGTGATGGAGGAAATATGTGGCAAGAGGCTTTCTGTGGGGCCTCAGGAGCTGGGCCGTCAAGCATACAGCTGGTTTTTGCCTTTTATTGTTGAGCATCTTTCCTTCTACAATAGCGTGAGTTGTTCTTAAATGTGCTGTTTCTTTCAAGTTTTGCCTGAGGATCTATTTGGGAAGGAAAATAGATTAATTCACTGGACACGATTTCATTTTAGGGGGAAGCAGACAGATTTTAGGGCTTGTAGTTGGGAGTTTTCAGACTTTTCACTGACTGCCTTTTAGAAAGTACATTTTAATTTGAAAATAATGGGAGACATTTCTACATATCTAGATCCAAACACAAACAGTTCTGAGCCCATTGCAAATGAAAGTTACTTACTGCCATTTTTCCTCAGGGTGTGTGTGTATGTGTGTGTATGTGTGTGTGTTACTACTAACTGTTAATGGTGATCATTAGATTACTAATGCTAGAGCCTGGGGCTGAGCTGCTCACAAAAATTGTTCTCTAGACTGACAGTCATTGGAACAGCTTTGTGATGCCCCTTTACTTAGAGCCTAGCCAGTTCCTTGTCCTGCTTGGTCTGGCTTTTAGTGGGAAACTGAATTATGCTGTGTGGAGTTCTGAAGACAGCATCTGAAATGGAGATAAGAAGGACATTTGAAAGCAGCATCTTCAAGTAACCTGGGGTCCTGTTAACCTGCATGACTGGTATTTATATCAAGAAGTATAACTGGGCCTGTTGTGTGATGCCCTGCACTGTCTGCTAAGAACCAGAAGTCCCAAGTCAGCTTATCACTGCCTGAATGCATCCCTTTGACTTGAATCATCGTTCTCTTGACAACATTGCTCTGCAGATCTACCCAGGAGAATAGTAACTAATTCTATAAGGAGATGCCTCCAACCTAGATTTCATGTATACATTTTCACAACTGTTGAGATTTGTAACCTATAATCTCATCTCTGACAGAGGGGTGAAGATGGCCATACTGGTGAAACCACAGGTTCCCAGAGACGTGCCTGTTCCTTCCTGGGTCCTGATCTCAGAAAGGATGCAAAGATCTACTAGGTGAAATCATTTTATTCCTACAAGCTTTTGAGTGCTGTCAGTACAGGGCATCTTTGGTTCTGAAAGATCCAACTTAGCCACTGAGCTCTGAAGAAGCTGTTTACTTCCTGGTTATTTCTATCTTGACATCACTGTAATATCATCCAGAAAACTGAGTTTGAGGGAAAACCCCAAAGCCAATAAAAGTGACATTTTATTTTAACATTTACATGAGCATTTACTCATTTTCTTTTGCATTATAAATTGACCATGGTAAATAAGACATAAAAGCAGGGGGACAAATCATTCCATTGAAAGGGGGTAAAAGTCATACTTTTGAGTCAATGACTAAATGAGTAAATGAGATCCTCGAATGCTATGGCTTTTGGACAGGTGTTTTTGGGTGGGGGAGTTAAGAATGGATGAAACTTCTGTAGACTGCTTACAAAAGAGACAATTACTGTAATTGTGGTATTTGGGAAGCTGAGGAAGGAAGATTACAAGTTCAAGGCCAGCCTGGGCTACAAAATGAGACCTTATCTTTAAATCTCAAAATCAGGACCCAGTGAGATGGCTTAGTAGGTAAAGATTCTTGCTGCCACCAAGCCTGTGCTGTGAATGATCCCTAGAGCCCATAATGTGGGGACCTAAAGGCCTCACCTTGCAGAAGTCCAAGAGGCAGTTACTGGGGGCGCGGCCTGACTTGCTTTGAAAGTCTGAAGGACACTTCTGCACTGCTGAGGAGTGCATGATCAGCGCTTGACCATCCTTAAGATACACCCTCGGGGAGGGGGATTTATAAGCTCTGTAACACCTGCAATAAATGAGTCCCTGCTTGACTAGGCTCCCCGTTGTGCCTGAGTGTTCCCGGTATTGGGGGCAGTGTGGGCTGGCGAACAGCATGCTTACTCATCCCTAGTCATCACTGCCCGGGGGTCACTGGTTCGAACCCCCCCCAGCACCATAGGCAGTAGAAGAGAACTGACTTGGTATGTTGTCCTCTGAGCTCCACATACATGCTGTAGCACACACATGTGAGCACACACACACAGGCAGATACACATGTGCATACACATGAATAAATTTTAGTAAAAGACTGAAACAAACAACCATGACACAAAAGGTAAATTTCAAAATCTTCCTACACCAATAAGCCTTATCTTGTTTGGAAAACCAGCTTAGAATGTGTGTTAAGGGCTGCTGGGTGCTCTTGGTCTTGCTCAGATGCAGCAATAAGAAAAGAAGAAATGAAAGAGGAAATTTGTTGTAAGGGATACATTAGGGGTGGTGAGTGGGTCTGCAACTAGAGAGACTTGCTAATGATCACATGGAAGGCAGATGCTATGGGCCTTGCAGCTCGCCACACACCTGGAACAGACATAACCGTTCCCCTTAAAAGAATTTACGTGGGTATGGCAACTGTTTGGAAGACACATGTAAGCTACCCATAGTTAAATTCATTTTCAAGTATTTGCCCTTATTTGTATATATAACCCCCCCAAAAGCAACGAACTTCACCCAATAATGAAGAATGATTGTAAAGTCAATGTGAAGATAGCATAAGAGGCACAAGATCGAACAGATGGAATTAACACCTCTATTTTGTGAAGACTGTACAAAGCAGAACTCTTGCTACATTAGCCTCTAGCAACTAATTCCAATGCTTAATGACATCAGCAGTAGTTGAAAAACAGCTGCTAAGAAGAAAGTGAAACCTGGGATATCAAAGCCATGTAACCCTGATCTCAAAAAGCCTTAATGCCTGCCATGGTTTGAATGATGTCCCCATAGACTCAAGTATTTGAACACTCGGTCAATTGGTGGTGCCGTTTTGAGGTGTGGCCTTGCTAGAGAAAGCACATCACAGAGGGGAAGGCTCTGAGAGTTCATAGTCAAATCTCATTTCTAGTTAGGCTTTCTCTGCTTCCTGTGCCTGGTTGAAGATGTTAGCACTAAGCTTTCCACTCCGGCTGCCTCTGCTAACATCCCTCCCTGCCATGATGGATTCTTATGCCTCTGGAATTGTAAGCCAAATAATCTCTTCCTTCTATAAGTGGCCTGGGTCATAGTATTTATCACAGCAACAAGAAAGTAAATAATAAAATGCTTGCACAGATGATGGAACATCATAATCTATCAGAGAACATGCTATAAGAGATGCAGTTTACATACAAGATTGTCACATAGACACAAAAGTGGAAGAGCAAATGAAGAAAAGAGACAAGCAATGATCAAAGAGAAAGTGGCTGTCTCACAGAACTGATGAAGCATACCTCTTAAGGCCAAAGAAACACAGCAAATACTGGATAGGATTAGTCAAAAAGCATTCTACACCCTGAAAAACCAGAGAGAGAAGGAAAGAGAGAGAGAGAACTACTAGCAGCAATAAAAGTTTTAAAATACCCACAACCTTTTAGAACCCACAGAACATTAAAACTGAAGAGTAAAAGGATTGCACCCTTCACATCAGCAGAGAGTGACACAACGATATTTTCTAAGGAATCAGGGAAAATAATGTTCTTCTAAGCCTCCATGACCACATAAAATATGAATCAGAGCAGTGGTAGGAAATACCTTCCAAATACTAAAAGTATTTAAAATTCCACTCAGAGAATATGTCAGGGAGTAGTGATTATTACATTCAGTATTTTACTAGCTCTTTCTTTGCAAGAAAGGACCAAGAACAGTATACATTGCTTTCCCCCAAATCCTGGCAGCATTTGAGTGTAATTCAAATTGTGCTGATAAGACTTATCCCAGTGAAGCTGAGGAGGGAGAAGTGAGAGCCATGTGCCTATCTTAAGGTATCAGATCAGCAGATGAGGTATGTGGACAGATTGGACTCCAAGCTCCACCCACCATCATTGGATCCCTTTCTGTGACGTGTGCTCATGTCTGACAAAGGCTTAAACCTTTGTCATGGTTGACTTTGATAGCTTGACTTGGGAAGGAGCCCAGTTGGGGATTTGGATCTATTAGGGGCATGTCTGTGAGATATTTTCTTGTTTGTTGAGTGCTATAGGAGGGTCCAGTACATTGTGGTGGTATCACCACCCCTGACAGGTGGTCCTGTGTTGTATTAAGTAGTCTGAGCACAGGCCAGAGAAGTAAGTCAGTAAGCAGCATTCCTCAGTGGTCTGTGCTTCAGCTCCTGTCTCCAGGTCCCTGCCCTACATTCCTACCCTGGCTTCCCTTAATGAAGCCAGTGTTTGGGATATAAGCCAAATAAGCCCTTTTCTCCCCAAGTTGGTTTTGGTCAGTGTTTTATCACAGCAATAGAAAGCTAAATAGGACACTTTCCTTGAAGTTTGGACTATAGTTGCAGTCTTTGTGCATTGGAAAATAAGACAGTCCTCATTCTCATCACAGCCTTTTCAGAATCTGTTAGTCAATGGCATGAATGTGCCAAGCTATGCTAACATAATATATTAGATTTCTGTGACATGTAGACATTGAGTAGATAGTCACAATAAGCAACTGTGGTAGGATTAGTAGGGAGGAAGAAAAAAAAACATTTTTAACAAAGATTTTTTAACAACTTGGAGAACTCATTTAGGTTCTCTGTGCTAAGCTTTTCAATACAACAGCAAAAACATATCCTAGTCAGGAAGAGATCAGCCTGGATTACACACTGGGGTTCTGTCTACAAGTAAGAGCTGTGTAGTAGATCTGTCACTGTGAACTCAGGGTATCAGTTACAATTTAATTCTATGGTGCATCATTTGACACAGCTACCTTGCCACTTTTCTAACTTCTTATCCAAATGTACAAAATAATATGTTATTACATTTGCTGAAACCTGAAATTGGATACTTTTTTTTTTAACTTGAGGCAAAGATATTTCTTAAGCTGACCAAGGATGCTTATAAAAAGGATACACATTGCCAAATTATAAGTTGGAGAGAGTTTGGCACAAATGGAAGCAGCACTGCCCCTTCTCCTGTATCCTAGACCTCATTCCACTATTGCACTCAAAAGAGGAATAGACCCCCTAGGATGAAAAAGCAAATTGCACCTCTTTTTACTGCAATTTTTCTGCTGAAAAATGGTATGCCATCAGCCCTTCTTTGATTATTGTCATTTCTTCTGGCTGGAAAGGGTCTCAGGAATCTTCAGCCGTAACCTCTATTTATAATTTCCTCTCAAGGAAAGAGTCTTTTCTGGAAAATCACTATTATCATTCCAATATTAAATCACATACTGCACAAAAATACCCATGAGTACTTTAAGCCATTTTTTTGCCCCATCCTTGATATCTTTCTCAAGCTACTATTACTCAGACCAAGGACACAGTGGAGCTATGGGTCCAATTCTATACCACGTCTTCCATGAGATCTGTGCTTTCAAGCCATTGTGAGGAGCCTGAAGCCATCTTAAATGTCAAAAAGTTTTGTGTGCATTAGTGTGCAGGTGTGTGCACATATATGTGTATGTGCATGTGCCCTCTGTTTGAGTTTGGTTCAGACTCAGACCTGAGGGCTCGATATGATGGCTCTCTGGGAGATGACGTCAACTCTGGAAGACTGAGCCTTGAATGTAACTGGATTAGAAATGAAGCCGGAGTAGAAGTTCTTTTGCATTTATTAACATCTCATGTTGCCATATTCATTGGCTGAGGAGTGTTATAAATGTGTTATAAATGCTGTTTATTTGAGCTACACCAGAGGACAGTAAAATGGACATTATTTCAATCTCATATTTGAAAAGTTCTTTAGCAGCTGTCTAGATAAGTTTGGGCCTGGCTTTTAACTGAAGTTGCCCATCCGAAAAGAGAAAAAGTCTACAGAATTTACCATTTTCCCTAATAATTGGGCCTTACATGTGATCTCCATAAGTCAGTCCTGTTTACAGCATCACCAACAAAATGGAAAGTTAAGAAACTTCAATAAGTTGTTAATAAACTCCACAAGGGAAACCTCTGTTTAAGCAGGACATAATTGAGTTGGGGGACACACAAAGGTGTATGCCAAAGATTGGGCCATTTAATTTCTCTGAGTTGCTGTGGTGAGCTCTGGGGTGGTGTTTTCCAGGAGCCTATGCCTTGGAGCACTGGTCCCATGCCTTGCTCTTGGTTCCCAAATACACAGAAGAAAATAGGGCAAAACAAATGAAAATGAGAAATAAATTCTCTTAACCAATTAGCACACAAAAATAGGTTGCACCTCAGTAACCGCCATAAGTGAATAAATGTGAATGATAGGATATTTATTCTACTCACCTTGGCACTAGATTTACTAAGTTAAGAGTTACAAAAATAAATATAATCATTTACATTGTTTCTGAATATGGATTAGAAGTTAGTAAATGTTTTTTAAGGAGAAAAATTTTGCACTTTACTTCATGGAACGAAAACAAATCACATAACTATCCAATAATTCCCATGCTAGAAATTTTTCTTCCTTTTTTCATTTATTATTGAATTTTGACAACTGTCATGCAATGTATTTTAGTCATGTTTAGACTTCCTTTCCTATCTACACCTCCCCTTACTACATAACCCACTCTAATTCATATACTTTGTTATATATATTAAGGCCCACGGAGTCAAATTTGTGTTCCCTGATGGCCTACAGTGTGGGTCCATCTATTGGAGCCTGATTAATCTACCCAGTGTCACACCCTTAAAGAAAATTGAATGCCTCTTCCCCAGCACCTATTGGTGTTCACAGTGGGGCTTCTTCCCCACTTCCTCACTTCTATGCTGGCATTTTGTCTTAAACAATAACAATGCAAACAGATGTATTCACAAGAAATGCATCGCAGAATTATTCATGATGCTTAGTAAGTAAATCACCTTTGCACATGAAAAATTAAAATTATTACCCATTGATTGAATATCACAAATATAATGAAGATAATGCTTACAAAGAAGGGTAAATGACATGACAATTGATCGTTATGATGTCAATCACAAACATTCAAATTGAACACATTGTTTTCTAAGCTGTAGGGAGAAATTAATGAACAGTGAAAGCACTGGAGGGAAACATCAAAACCTCATTCTGTTTTAGCCTTTGGGTGGGTGGCTGCGAAAATATATTTTGTTGTGGTCATCATTTTTCTATGTTGAGCCTGAATTAATATCATAAAGTAAATTTATTTTGTGGCTTTAGGTATAATCAGCATAGTATTTATATCCCTGATCTATTTAGTGGAGGAAGCTTTGTGAAAGAAGCATGGATATTAAGCATGTAAAGAGCAGCATGGTCCTTACTTCATGAGGAAGTCTCAGACACCAACTCAGATTCATCATGTCAGAATCTTGTGCAAGGGTCTCTGTATACGCTCTGAATGAAGACCCTCGAGGATGTCATTGTAGCTGAAAACGGGGCAGGAAGAGGAATAAGAAGTGCCATTTTAAGAGTGTTGGGTGTAAATGATGAAGACATTAAAAATACATTGTATCCATGTATGAAATTCTCAAGAATCAATAAAAAAATTACATTAAAATAAAGTGTTATCATTATTAAGGTACAAGGTAGAACAAAGTTAAAATCTTGAATCAATTCAGAGATGTTCAAAGAACAAGAGAAACATGGATAAATAGTGGCACAATTCCAGGGCTTTGGGAACAGGAGTAAAATGATATAATTAGAAGAATCTCACCAAGGAAGGAACCACGGTGATTCTTCTAGATGTTCTGCGAAGAAAGTGTTTGTGGAAAGTTAAATAAAATAATGTTGATGGAAAATTAAGTAATTGATGATTTGAAGTTTGTAGTAATTTTTACATATGTCTTCCATGTAGAAACTAGTTTTTGAAGTTTTATTTTACATTTTTTTTATTTGTGTGTGTGTGTGTGTATGTGTGTGTGCACAATACCATGGTGCATGTGTGGAGGTCAGAAAAAAAACACAGGTGTTTCTTTACCTTTACCATGTGGATTCTGGGGATCAAACTTAGGCCATCAAGATTGGTGGCAGATGCTTTTATCTGTAGAACTGACCCTTGAGGCTTTAATTCTGTGGCAGGGTGACAAGTGTGTGCTCACCATTCTTAATGTTCCTTAACTCTTGAAAGCTCAAGTAAATCTATGACCCTGGACAGATGGAGAGAACCACCTTTCAGTCCTGCCTAAAAAGTCAGGAGTCAGAGAGATTCACGGCATTTACACTAAAAAAAAAAAGAAAAGTAATAGTGAGCCCCCTTCCCTGTTTTCCTTTGATGCTATGAATACAGAACTACTTGTGGAGCTGGCAATGGCTCCTGAGTAATTAGGTGGAAGAACATCCCTGCAGTCCTGCAATGATATATGATGTACACAAAGTAGACCTTTGGTAATTGGTCACTAAGATTTTGAGTTTATTTGTTATGCGCCACTTTTGTATCTTTGGAGAAAAAAGTTGTTATTTCTAGCCTAGAGATGTCCTGGTAGAATGGTATCCCAATGCTGTTTCCATTATTGGTAATGTTTATCAGCTTTTTCTGTGTTTATTTAAAACAAGCATGAAGAATATCTATCTTTGTACTCAATACCTAGTCTAGTCATGAAGGAGCTGGACATTAAGTACTGGTCAAATGGGACTGAGCTTCTATGTGGTGTGACCCAGTATTGGGTACCCAGATGGGTATTGTCTGTGGGACAGTGATCTTGTACATTTTTCAGACAAGAAATGTGTCAGATGAAGCAAACATCCACTAAGGAACACATGCTTTCTGCTAAAATATATGTGTGTGATTCAGGAAGACACAGTTATGAATGGTTAATCACAGAACTTAAGGAATTGCCAAAAGCATAGAAAGCCAATTACAGGGCACATTTTGTGAGGAAGCCCTGATATGCCACAGTTACATAGCCTTCGCATCCAGGTGAAGGCTTAAAACCACACACATTTCTAGAAGACAGGTTTTGCAATTATAATCTAAGTTTAGAACAATCCTTTCAAACAATTGTTACATTCTCAGGAGGCTGGGGCAGCTGATGTCAGCTTCAGGCCCTGAATCTCCAGGACATCTCAGCATCACCCTCCTGACCTCTCATGTCTCCATTCCACATGCTTGATGCCACTGTTTCCACCTGGAAAGCTCATGTCCAGTTTTCATGACTCGAGGGGAATAAATACACACACACTTGCATGTTCCAAAGAAATGTCATGATTCATAGACAACTTCCTAAGTGGTAGAGTACAGGTAAAACAGTGCAACATGACTTTAAAGGATGAGAAATGACTAGAGTTCCAGTTTTCCTACATCGTAAATCATGGCAAATCATTTAGCTTCAAGTTGGTTATATTGATTTCCATCCAGTAATTAAAGATGCTTTATGAGGACATGCAAACATCCGATATTGGATGAAAATCTGCTTCCAGAGTCACTGCTACCAATGGCTGAGGGCCATAGTGGCTTGGGATATCTATGCCCATTCTGATGGCTTTATGCTTATGTTAGGCTTCCTAGTGTTCATTGCAATTTACATATGATCTGAGAGAAATGTCCACAGTCAATTTAATGTTTTCCCAAGAACATCATTCTTGTCAATATTTTACCCAAATCTTCCCCGTCTTTATATTAATACTTTAAATCTTTGAATATAGATGTTTTAGGAATCAGCTGTCATAAGCCAATGACTGTATATTACTAATGAAAATAGCCCAGTATGAATATCCTCACAACTAACCATATGATGACAGTTACTTCAGGAAGAAAATCACATTCACTAAGCCAGATGCTTCACTTCTGGGACTGTCAGAGTATATTGACTCAGCATCTTCCATTAAGAAGTAAGCTGCTGTTTAAGTGAGGGAAAGACCTATGCTTAGGGTGATTTATATCATGAATTGGGAGTTGAAATCTTCTATTTTGAACAACACCCCATTTTAGTACTCTGGGTGGGAAATATGAGTGCCCCTTTTCTGAAGCAACAGAGGTTAAAGAACACTGAATATCTTGGAGAGAGGTTATGCACATAGTCATGCAATATGTGTGTGTGTGTGTGTGTGTGTGTGTGTGTGTGTGTGTGTGTGTGTGTGTATGACCCGTGAAACATTCACTGCAGGACAAATAAAGGCCCAAAGCCCCAACACAGGCCCAAGTAATTGCTCACATCAGTGAAGGTGGAGGTTAGATTATGTAGGCCAGAGCCAAATAGAGAAAGGCATCTGATAAAAAGATAGGGCATTTCCAAAATTTTAGATACATTTAATGCTATTGATTTGGGCTTTTCTGGAAACTGGAATGAGTCATCTATATAAAGCTTCTAAGGTTGCCAGAAACAAGAGTAGCCTTATTGCTTTTACCTGTGATTTAAGTCCTATTTGTTTTTATTCATGAACAATTGGTAATTGCCAAACTGTTAAATTATGATTTGTGTGAAATGTTGCTTATTGCTCTAACAGCACTAAACCACAGACCTTAAGCTCTTGCCTTTTAAAAAAGTGAAGTTCAAGGATTAGGAGTTATTTATGTTTCTTTTTAGTTGTATGAAATGCTTGCCATAGGGCTTCATGTTTAGATGAATAGCAAAAGCAAATTGATCTTCTCGGAAATAAAAACTAATAATTATCTGATAAAATTGTGGTATAAAATCGTACTGATAATTCAATACATGGCAGGTACTTTCCATATTTGAAATCAACCAACTGCGCGTCTTCAGCATTTTAACTAGAAGAAGGGACAGAACTACCTCTGCCAGCCAGGTGATGTGCTGGTTAAAGCCATGGGGATGATTATATATCAAGAAAAGCAACCACCCTATAATCATGTCTGAATACAAAGATGCATAAAATATTCAACGGTAAAGATGATATGTTCACTGCTTGCTGACTGATCACAGGCTGTTGAATCTTCTGGGTAAGGAATGTTAACATATCCAGGCAGAGGGGTATCCCTGTTCCTTCTTCCTCTACTCAGTTATCTAAAGGATCAAGTGTCACTTGTACACTAGAGGAAACATCTGGGAAGGCAGGCCAGATCTTCTAGGCTTGTCAATGAACTGGTAATAAGGACTGAGACATTCATGACCAATAAACGAGACTTGTCTAGTCAGCATTGTCAGCCTCCTGGGCCAGAATTGTGTCTTCTTGTTCAATGTGACTAAATCCACAGTGAGTGACCCAAACCTGGTATCTGATGATGGAGTTTAGACCAAGCTGTGGACACATCAGTATACACAAGCTGACCCTCACAGACCTTCCACTCTCCTGAGTTCCCTCCTCCTGAAACTCTCTTTTCCAACCTCAGATATGCCTCTTTTGTGCTGTGTTAAAACAACACTCGGCACTTCCATCTCATTCACATACTTTCTCTAGGGACATTTAAATTGCAAGGAACATTTGGGGGAGCATAGGGTATGAGGGAGTTGATTCATTTTAGAAATACTTAGAATATCATGAGGAGATTGTCTAAGAAAGACACATTTTATTTAACACAGAGTGTTCTCTCCTGTATTTCTATATTTTGGTGATTAATTTTGTTGACTTATTAAATTTTGTCAGAAGTCCAATTTATGTCTAAACCAGGTATATGTCACTTACTGTTGCATGCGTGCATTTATATCAAAATTTATTTTCCAACATCTGAACATCACCACCAAAAATCCAGCCTGGCCCATGATTATTTTCTACTTGCGTCCTTTGTATTTTATTTTTCCTTCTATTAATAATTCTTAGGAAACTATAAACATCAAAAATCATAAAACAAACAATTCATTTTTTATGTTTGTACTCTGTGAATATCCTGTTCAGAGAAATAGTAAAAACGATCAGAAGAAACAAAAAGTTACTAAGTTGTGTTTCTTTCTGTATACCCTTGAAAGCACATTACCACATTCGCAAAATAATCTCTTTCACCACAGCTACACACTAAGTATAAGAATGGTTTGGCTTCAATTTTTGTGTGTGGAGGGGTGTTTGAGTTATAGCCTCAGCTCACTAGGTAGACTAGGTTAGCATCTCACAGTGATCCACCTGCATCTGCCTTCTGAGTGCTGGGATTAAAAATGTGAGCCACTATGGTTTCAATTTAAAAGATAAAATTAAGGTATAAAAAAAAACTCTGAAAAAATAATCTATGATAAAAATAATATTCACACAGTATTTTTCTTAAAACTATAGTTAAATTTTTTCCATTTTCAAAGTTCCTAAATTTCCTAATTTAGTTTATTAAATAATCAGTTTTTCATATTTTGTTTAAAATTTAAAAATTACATATATAAAATTCTATTTAGTGGCAAGGAATAAAAATTAATATATTTTAAAAAGTTGTTTTACATTATTTGTAGAGTTTTAAAATCATAAAGTCTCAGTTATTATAAATCACTAGTTAAGTTGCAATTTGTATGTCCTAACCAATCTTTCAGAGCTCAGAAAAATGATTAAATTAAATGTTAAATAGTTCTTGAATACTTGGACATTTTACAAATAAGGAATAGTTACCAAAAGTTGTTGATCTTTATTTCTTAAAATGGCAATTAAATTAGTCACCTATGAAAGATCTTTTTGTCAATTGTCAAAAGCAGACTTTGAAGTCACACCTCTCTCTTTGCTTCATGAACTCTCTTTCATTGTCTTCTTCTATGGCCCCCCAGAACCTCTTCCAAATGTCTCTGTCGATGGGGTCAGACTCATTCACACTTTAGGGCAGGCTACACTGTTGTGTGCATTTTGGGACAGCTATTTGGGTGGCCATTTAGGCAGGCAGCCTGTGATCAGTCCAGAGACTAGTATGACCAAAGTCTGTCAAACAGTTTGTGTCCAGGACTCAGATCTGCCACCACTTGTTTTCTGTTGTATAAAGCTCTGGACAGGCCCTGGGACACATGAAAATGCAAACATAGTAATTGAGTTCATTTGTCCTTCCATAAGATTTGGAAGCCAGGACATAATCACCTTGCCTATGACCTAGAGTGATGTGTGGGCACTTCTGCTTAGTTCTGGGCTTGTTAGTCACTCTGATAGTTCTTCTCACTGTGTGGAGGCTTCTTCTGAAGCCTTTGGGACTTATGAGTCATTGTCTAACATCCTCTAAACATCTGTTTTACTTCATTGTGTATAACTATCGACTGTCACAATACTTTAAATCCAGCCGTCTTCCTTTCTCTTCCTGGGCAAGGTGTCTTTTTTCAGCCCTTTAGCTCTGGTAGACACAACCTGTTTCCTCGGAAGCTTCCAGGCTGGGATCCTGAGAAACCCCCGATTGCCATGCACTGACAGTTCATTTTAGAAGAAAAGCTGAGCTTGCCTTGAAGTTCTGCTATCACAGACATAAATTAACTTTTGAAAGAAAAGTTTTCCATAAGAAGTAAGTCAATTCATGAGGTCAAACTGTGTATTTTCCTAGACTTTTCAACTGACAGAAGATCCAAGAGCAAATATTCATACTGGCAGGAGGTATGAGATCCTGTATTATTCCATGAATACCAAACTGTTCAGAAACATAGATTTCCTGACCATTACTAGAACCCCGTGTAAAATGAACTATAAATTACTCCAATCTTAAAGTGCTTCAGTATTCCATAAAACATGGCCATAATAAAAGGAAAGCTCAACAAAGGTGATTCACTACTGCAAACAATAGAAAGACCTGGAACCAGACAGGGAGCCGAGATTGACAGGATAAATTTGGAAGCACTGTGGAATCAATTCCTACAGAAACCTGTTTGTTAAGGACTAATGCTGGCAGAGTATAGACCGGATGGGAAAGGAATGGAATTCTTCAGGCTATTCTGATCATCCCATCATGGATGATCATGTGGACATGTTGGTTATCAGTTTTTTAGACTGGAATAGTATTTTTATTCACAGAAAACTGTGTGGATTATAATAGTGAATATTAAAAAAAATAACAGATGCTCATTTAATTTCTTCCACTTGGTGAATCTCAGTACTGCCTAAAGAATCCAGAATATTTTACTTTTTCATTCAGAATTTTGACTCTCCTTATCCAGAAACCCCAAGAAAATAAGCAGACAACAAACAAAATGCAAGGAGAAGATCCAAAAGAATTTGAAAACTAAACACCAATTCTGAAAACCCTCTCAGATTTCAGGAATATGCAGACTAAGGTACCCACACATGTTTATAATATGTAACATTTCTCTTTATGAAGTCATTCACCTCCCCAAAGAAGAACCTTCAGTGGAACTCTGTCCTAACCCTTCCTGGTATCAGCCAGGAAACTTCCTTGTCACAGAGGGAAGCTGGAGAATGCTGGCTGTGATCAAGGCAGAGAGAGAAATTGGTCCCTTGCAGTCAAAATTTGTATTGCCCATGATATTAGTGAAGGGAACAGGAGATTGACACTGGTGAGGTAGTTTAAGGACAGGAATTTCAACTCTTGTCCTTGGCTAGAGGCTAGAAATGGTCTTTGTTCTGTCCTCATTGAAATGCCAAAGGGGACTCTGATTCCAACCTGTGGCGTCCTGACATCTTTCTTCTTTTGCTCAATTAGATGAGTACCTCTACTCAGAAACTATATGAGGACATGACCAAAACTAAAAGGCATCTGAATACCTTGTAAATGGGTCAACAGGACTGAGCAGCTCATCTCCCCATGCATCATCCCAGTTTCTTTCATAGTCCTATAAAAACCCCATAGCTTGGTGGCACCCCATCTCTGGGATCTGCTTCTGCTATGCAGGAATTCTGTCAGCTTGATTTCTCTCAAACTCTCACTTATGATCCTATAATAAAACTCCTTTCTAAACCCACCCTC
Source organism: Nannospalax galili (assembly GCF_000622305.1). Lineage (NCBI taxonomy): Eukaryota > Metazoa > Chordata > Mammalia > Rodentia > Spalacidae > Nannospalax > Nannospalax galili. The sequence continues at coordinate 1,945,070 of NW_008352325.1, forward strand.
TCCTTGTCCATGAAATCTGTTCTCTGAGTTTTCAAAACAAAGAACTCAGGAAACACTGGTCCAGGCTGGCTTTGGTGGCCACTAATTTTTCTGTGACTCTAGCTCTGCATACCTGAGACAGGAAAGCCTCTGACACACACAAGGACACCAAATGTCCTCTCATTTCATTAGGCTGATAGTCTGAGTTTATCAAATTAACAATATACCTCTAAGTAAGAGAAAAGGAGGATCTCATTCAAGTCTCAGTGGTACTGCTCATACAGGGACTGGATGACACCTAGGGTAAGATGCCAATCTGTTCAGAGCCTCTATTCCTCTACATTTGACAAAACTGAGAACTGATTAAACTGATATCTGATATAAACTATGATTTTATTTAACAATAAGGTATAGTATAGTAGAGTTCAAGTAACTGAAAAATTCTTGTAAAATTCTATTCTATTTTCATTTTTTATGTATGAGAATATGTTTTAGATTAGTCTGATTAACTGAATTGAAAATACAATCATTATTCTCATGGAAGAATGTATTTAAAACATAGCTTAGTTATTTAAAACATTTTGAATAGTTTTATGCTGTTTGCTCAATTGAAAATCTGACTTAATTCAGAAAATTTATTATTTAGTGCCTCATAGTCTTTAAAAATTAAAATTTCTGGCTACAAAATGTTTTATGAAAACCAAAGATGACACAGAGTAATTTACAAAACATTCAAGACTAAAATATATTGTATTTGGACTGGAGAGAGGACTCAGCGGTTAACAGCACTAGCTGCTCTCGCGGAGGACCTAGGTTTGGTTTCCAGCACCCACTTGGCAGCTAACAACTATTTGTAACTCCAGTTCCAGGGTACCTCCACCCTCTTCTGGCCTCCATGAGCATTACACACACTTATACACATGCAGGCAAAGCACTCATACACACAAATAAATACTAATTAACTAATTAAAGAAGTAAATTCATATTAACTTATTTGTGTATTATATTCAAATATTATTTTATGGTAGAAAGGCAATACAAAGTCACTTGAGAATTAAAAGCATTTTAACTTATTACCAGTTAAAATTACTTATTCAAATAGTTTTGAAATAGTGATGTGTGAATATTTAAAAATAGATATGTAATTTTTTAATATCAGCATTTCTGAAATTTTAAATTGTTATTTTTCAATGCAAATTTAGATCCTCAAAATATTGGGAGAAGCACAGGTTTTAGTTTTCAGAACCATTATAGAAAATAAAGAGTAAAATTTATAGATCTAAGGTTAGATAGCTTTTTGCAAGTCCAACCAGCTGGCCTGCCTTTTGTATTTCTTCTATGGAAAGTTACACTTGAACTAGTTTGACTTTGTCTTAGGAAGAAACTTTCGTTTTTGTCTTATTTTTTTACATTTTATTATTTATTTTGTGTGTGTGTGGAGAGAGAGAGAGAGAGAGAGAGAGAGAGAGAGAGAGAGAGAGAGAGAGAGA
>NW_008352325.1:1946780-1952327 GCF_000622305.1 Nannospalax galili
CTTATTCGTTTTTCCTTTACCACAGTGTAGATGTGGAGGTCAGAGTTACAGAAAAGTGAGACATGGAATCCACCACTCACTGAAAAGGCACTCAAGAGACTTACATGGAGAAATTGTGAAAGTTTATTCATGCTTGTGGACTGGTGGTGGAACTTACTCATGAAAAATATGGGCAGCTGATTATTGCTGGGTGAAGGAGAGTTGATCTTCTTAAAGGGGTGACTCTAGATAGGTTGACTAGACTCTAGTGAATGAACTTACACCAAGGGACACCTGGGTATACAAACTTGACTCGATAGGCCTTAACACTTATGACATAATGTGTGAAATCCTCTTGGTGGGGGGACTATAGAAGAGTGCAGATGGTAGAGTGAGTCTAAATATGATTAAGATATGTTATATGAAATACACAAAAATTCAGTAAAAACTATATACCAGAAAAATATCCCTCAAGCCCTGAGTTTAATTCCGTCACAGTGTTTATATCTCCCCATGTCATTCTTTAACTGTTACAGTCTTTAGGTCACAGTCTATGTGATTTCCATCAAGATGCTTGCATGCCCTAACACTACGGAGGATAACTTCCTTCTGCTGGCATGTTTCTAGAGCAGATAGTTAGGGCAGCTGTTGAGATATTCTATAACAACAATTTAGTGCAGGTGCCTTAGCAAGCAAGGTGATTGTAAAAAAGATGTTTTACTGGAAAGTGTGGTGTTTGTTTTTCAAGAGAGCTTTCTTCATTGTAGTTTTCATTTCTTTTTCAACACAAATTTTAGTAAACATTCATAAAACCACAATAAGGTGCGTCCTATGTCCTAAAGTAAAAAATCAGTCATAAACGATAAAAGAATACACACACACACACACACACACACACACACACACACGTGCACAAGAAAACAACTTTCAGTGGTATCTGTTCTCTCTTTCTACCATGAGGGGCCCAGTGGCAGGTGCATTTAGTTGCTGAGCTGTGTATCTGACCCCTATACCCTGTATGCTTTGTTCTTGGGGTCTGAAAATTAATCAGACAAATGAATATTTAGCAGAGAAAAGTAAACAGTTGTGGACACCCATAGAAATTGAAAAAGAAATGTGATTCAAGGAGAGGGTTACTCTTTTAGATACATAATATGGTAGGAAAGGACAAAGAAAGGTAGAGAATGTCTTAAAGTAAAATGAAAAGCTTTTAGGAAAAAAGTGGGCTCTAGGAGAAATGATGGAAGAAGTGGTGCATTGTGAGGTGTCTGCTCTCTGATCCCCTACCACAGGCTGGTCCTGATGCTTTCTTGTCTTTGGTTATGAGTCTCTCTTCCCTGGTTGTGAAACTTTCAGAGGGAATTTGTGACAGCTGAATTCTTTCAGGAGGCTTTGTTTTTGCAAGACAAAAGGTGTACAGAGAAAGCCTCTCCTCCCAGCTGTTGATATTCAAGTGTCAATAGCTCTGAATGATCATTATGCCTCTGAGGCATATTCTGGAACACAGCACTCTCACTGATTTATTAGCCTCAACCCATGTGCTTGTCATTGGCATCATCTGTGCCGGTTGTTTCCTAAAATATCTGAGCACCAGAATTTTCTGGAAAATTTCAGAAAAAAATATAGATTCTCTAGTCCATACCAAAGCTTATCAAACAAAATTTCAGGGTCAATATAAATGAGAAAGTATCAGAAAATATACTTTGAAGGACAGCTCCCTTGAGGCCAGGAGGTCTAGGGACTGAGTACTGCTCTAAACTGTCAATCAGCAGAGCTTTCTGTTGTGGTACCTATGCTAATTGGCCCATGGTTCTGCTATAGAATTCAGAAATGTAGATTCTGAAACTTAGACGCCGTGCAGGTGTGGGACAGCTGCTTTCTCCTCAAACAATACAACTGGATTCTATTTGATTGAATACACAATTTTATCATCAAACCACAAAGACAAGAGCGATCTTAGAAACAATCAACTTGAAACCATGCTTATCGCAGTTGAAAATAATTGCAAGGAGAAAGTCTATTTCCATGTCAGGCTCTAGAACCCATTTTTTTTCCAAAAACTAGTTTCCCCTGGTATAGGTTTCTTGTCTTGCCTCACTTATGTCTTTGGGAATACAAACCAGTGGGAAGGGAGGACAGATCCCACTTCCCTGCTTCTATATGCTGATTTCCTTTGCCTTGTCCCTGAAAAAGCTTTCAAAGGATGGATTGCATCTGTGCATTCTTCTTCTCTTCAATCCATTCTTGAAAGGAGTGGATGTTGTTTTGCGTCTTGCAAAGAATTATTCATAAGCTGTGAGCTGCACAATGCGGCAAGCAGCGAATGCGAGAGGAAAGAAGCGGCTGTGCGGTGGGGGAGGAAGGTGATGCGGCAGGACCTGCCTACCCGTCACTTCATTCCATGGATTCAGCATAATGCTTGGCATAGGGCAAATTCAAGTCTCGCCATTCAGAATTTTCTGGAAATATCTTTTTGTCAGTTTTTTTTCTTACTGTATTTACTGAATTCTTAATTGCAGGATCCCAGACCCAGGTGTGCCATTCTTGTGGCTAACCAGGTTCAACAGCCTGGGAAGTAGGGCAGGACTTGCTTGCAGGTAGGCACTAAACAGATTCCTTACGGGTGTCTGATCTAGCAGCCTCCAGCAGTCACAGCTGGAGGAGATTCCTCAGGAGCCTTATGGCACAAAGACCAGCAGTGCAAATATTTCTAAATGTCAGTCACAGAGCCTATTCTAAAGACAATTAAACAGATGCATCTGGGAGAGGTTTTGGGCCGGGGCCTAAGTAGAGCACACATGAGGCCCAACATAGTTCATGGCCACTGGAGGAGTCTTGGGTCAAAGCTCGCTTGGATACGGTGACTTAATATCTAGTAAAGTTGAAAGGACACCCATGGCAAGCAGGAGACAGCAATGGAAGGGCCTGAGATGCAGCTTCTGGATGCTTCAAGTGTTTAAGAAAGCTCACTTTCCCTCTGTGTCAGATCTACTACAAGATAGCTTCTCAGTGCCTCCTGGTTTGCAGGTTGGAGCAGTCATGATTTCCCTGAGTTGCATAAATGGAGATTGGACATTTCTTCCTCTATGAACTGACATAAGTTGAGTCCTTGTTGAAAAGGTGCAACATTAAGCAAATGAAAAACTAGTCAGGGAACATGTAGATAGAAAGATATACTGTAGAGCAGATGCCAGGAAATGAGGGAGAAACAGAGGCTAAATATGTTTTAAAGTCAAGACAAAAGGAGAGTCTTTTAATAAGTTGTTTACTTGTAATCAGGTGCTGGGTTTTAGGACATTATCTATCCATCCACCCATCCATCCATCTATCCATCCATCCATCATTTCATATAATCAAAGAACTTTATTTAAGCACTGTCCAATGTACAGGAAAGCAGATTGGTGGTTGGTGTAATTATTTTTTCAAGAGTTGTAACAGCCCTCTCTATAGTATTAGAGAGCCCATGTAACACCCCCCCCCGCGACTGACTGGGGGTCCACACTGCCTAACACAGTGTGTTGCCCTCTATTACTTCTCTTAATAGGAGTGAAACAAAGTCCAGTGCCCTATGTGTAGCTGGCTTAAAGGAGGGCTCTGCAGGAGAGCTTCGGTTTTCTGGTGACAGTGATGAATTCTGATATGTAGTATCAGCCCGATGGCTGCCTCTTTTGTGAATGCAATGCTGCCTTCCCCACAAATGGGAACAATCATGGTACCTGCCCTTACAGAATGAATATCCCAGGACCCTGCTCACCAGGGTAAACAATTCACATCATCTTCACAGTGCTTGATAGAAGCACTCATGTGTCCAGTTGTGTCATCAGATATAAGGGGCCTTGGAATAGAACTCAGAAGCCAGAGTGAGTACAAGACTTATAGTGACTAAAAAGCAGGAATCAAGAATCCTTACTTTAAAATGATATTCTAGGTCCAACCAGACAGCTCAGCAGATAAAGGCACTTACTGTGTAAATCAAGTCTGGCAATGTGAGTTCATTCTCTGGAACCTACAATAAGGTTGATGTAGAGAACTGACTCCACAAAGTTTTCCACTGACCGCCACATGCACATGCTGGAAATTTAGTGTTTCAAAAATAACATTTTTACATGCAAAATATATCCCTAACATAACTGGTGTGTTTTGATTAGTTCTCTCCTATCCATGTCTACCCACCCTTTAAAGGGAATTAATTTCAGCTGTGCAGAAGGACAGTGTGCTTCCTCATTGACTACTCTAGTTTCAGTCTGTTGCTGTGATAAAACACTCTGAACAAAAGCAACTTGGAGAAGGAAGGGCTGATTTGGCTTACACTTCCAAGTCATGGACCATCACTGAGGGAAGTCAGGGCAGAAACTCACGGCAGAACCACGGAGGAACATTGATTGCCAGGTTACTTGCTGCCTTGCTCTCTCACTGGCTCCTGTTTAGTTAGCTTTCTTATACATTCCAGGACCTTGTCCAGGAAATGGAACCAACCACAGTGGACCTGGCCCTTCTATATCAGTTAAGACGACCCCCCCTCCACACACCCAGACATAGCTTAAGGCCACTATGATCTATGCAAGTCCTCAACTGAGATTCATTTCTTGGATGATTCTAGAATGTACCAAGTTGAAGGATAATGCTAACTAGGACCATGATAAAGAGTAAGAGCCATCTTTTCATTTGTTCAATGCTTGTTTAGTTTAAATGTTCTTCACAAAAAGCTTACTTTTTCTCTTGCTGAAGTTGTATTAATAAGTTTCTTGCATGCATGTTATTTTGGCATGTTAGATTTACCTTGTCTGCTTATTAGTGACAAAAGTCCAACCTTTAGAAGACAGTACATTTTAAAGCAAAAGAAAAGTTGGAGCTGTAAGTCACAGCAACTCTTTTCTAAACTCACTCAGAGATTATTTTAGCATATAACTTTAGGTCAGAATGATGTTCAGGGGTTCTTTCTGGAACAATGACAAAAAAGCTTTTAAAGTAGGACAAAAAAGCACAACATATAAAGCTACTTAAACAAAACATTTTCCACTTTCACATATAGAGAATCTCATGCTAGTGCTCTTGAGTCAATAATCACTTACTGTTCCTCATGATAGGATATTTTCCTTCAGATCATACTCTCCATCACCGGAACGCTGTGTTTCTACACTGACAATCAGCAGCACAGAACATTAGCAACAACATGTTCCATTATCAACCATAATTATTATTGGAGATATTTTGCTTACATTAGGAACAAACCATTGAAAAGACTAGTAATAATCCAAATAAACCTTTTATGCTTTTGAAGTGAGCCATAAGAAAGCTCTCAAAATATCGTGCTTAAGTTATACAGTCTTTATTCAGTGCTGATTGCACATTTTGACACATAGTGGTGAGTGGAGACAGAGACATGAATGATATAGTCTATGTATGCTTTGAGGGGGGTGTGCAAAGAAGACTTGGTGTTGCAATCTGCAATCTTAGTACTCCCTCTCTCTGAGAAAGAGAGAGAGAGAGAGGGAGAGAGAGAGAGAGAGAGAGAGAGAGAGAGAGAGAGAGAGAGAGAAGAAAGGGAGGGGGCATGATTTTTTTTTT
>NW_008352325.1:1952371-1968531 GCF_000622305.1 Nannospalax galili
TTTTTTTTTTTAGGTGTAGGAAGACAAACGCCTTCTAGCAGAGGTAGAAGCTCGAGCAAAGACATGTTAGTATGGGAGCATTAAGGAGCCCAGTTAAACCCTGAAGGAGGAGGTAGTGGGTGTACAGACCATAAAGTTTCTGACTTACTGTCTGTTTATATAATGAAGACTGCTGAAGAATTTTAGGAAGTCAAAGAGTGATCGAGTTTGTAATTAAAAAAAAAAAATCTCCTCGGCATGGTTTGATTCATTAATCAGAGTAGGAGTAAGTGAGGCTGAAATGTTGCTTGGAAAATTAAGGAAGAAAATATGCTGGTTTAACTGTCATTTACACTGGAGACATTAAGAAACAGCAATATATATGTTATTCAGAAAAGAACAGACTCTGCTATGGTAATAAATAAAACTTCATACCCTAAAAAGCAAAGGAACAATTTATTTGATAGTAAATCTGGAGGACATAGTAATAATTGTAACCAGTCACATCAGGGAATAAGGCACCATGTGTAAAAATAAGAGTGTCCATAAGAAACCAGCAAATATATGGTGTATTTGAATAAGTGGATAGAAATTGTCAAGTGTCTAGGTAAACACTCTTTAAAGAAGTGAAAGTGAAGTTTAATAAGTCTGTAGGAAACACAGTCAATAATGATGACCTGGAACTGGAGAGACAGCTCAGCGGTTAATAGCACTGACTCTTCTTGCAGAGGACTCGAATTTGAATCACAGAACCCACATGGTAACTAACAATCATCCATAACTCCAGTTCCAGGGGATCCGATGCCCTCCTCTGACCACCACGGGCATTGCATGACACAAATGTACTCACATATATGCAGGCAGTACACTCATACACATAAAATAAAACATAAATACAATGTTTTAAAAAAGATGACCTGATAGTCTTTTTTAAAAGAAGTAAATAGACTATTTTATAAAAGTAAAACTCAAAATGAAAAGAAAAAAGGGAATAATTGCATTTTGAAGCTTAATACTGAGCTACCTGCTAGATAAAAATGTGCAAAGTCTATTTGTAAGAAGAAGGATGATTGACCAAGACAAATTATTCAAGTGTATGTTAGTAATATGAAGAGATAAAATACAAAAAAACAGTGAAAAGCTTAGTGATATCTCTAAGATAAATTCCAAAGTCAGAAAACAATGAAACATGTACAAGAAAGAGAACATCTTATATTTTTTAAAAGAAAAAAATACTTGTTGACAGTAACCTACATATAGAGTGTTTAATTGGAATTATTTATGTCCCTAAACCTTGTTCTTATGGGTCATGTTAATAAAGAGAAAAATACTGCTTAAATTTAGAATCTGTGTGCTACGAGTGCTTGTTATAAAGTCTAATATGGTGGTGCACATTTTTAATCCCAGCTCTCCATTTGGGAGGCAAAGGCATGTGAATCTCTGTGAGATTCAGGCCAGCAAGATCCATATAGTGAGTTCCAGGCCACTTGGGCTACAGGGAGACCTGGTATCAAAACTAAAATAAAAAGAATGCTTGTGACAGTATGTGGATATGAAATTAGTAGTAGGACTGTAGTGATAGCACAGATGGTGTAGCGTGAGAGTCTGAACGTGATTCTCACAGCCCATGTGAGACAGCTAGACATGATGGCTGGTACTTGTAATCCCAGAATTTGTAATCTGGGGAGTCATAGACAAGCAGTTCCCTGGGGCTTACTGGCTAGGCAGTTTAGCCTAATTGGTGAGTCTAGGCCAAGTGAGAGACCCTATTTCAATAAGCAGAGTAGATAACACTTGAGGGATAACAACTGAGATTGACCCCAAACCTCCACAGACATGTACACATACAGGCACATGCACCACTTGGATATGCATTACAATCATATACACCATGCATATACCATACATGCCCTAGCAAAATATTGCTAATCACGCAGTAGTGGGACTCTTATATTTGGGATAGCCAATAGTTTTCTAATTGGAGGTAAGGCTTGCTCAATAGGAGGGAATTCATGTTTAGAAACCTAGCTAACTACTAATAGCTGGAGAGGTCATAGACCCTAGAGGAGAACTTACTTTGGCCACTTTCCTAAACTAATGTATTTTCTAACTATATTCTAAATATTTGTCCTTATATCAACAGGTAAATGTAGCTCTCACCACTCACCAACGAAGCTTCTTTTTGTAACAAATGGGGACTATTATCAAGTTCCAGAACTGGTTAAAATGCAGAGAATAAGTGACTGTGGGATGCCCAGCCCCACTGACACATTTATAAGGCAACCAATATGACCTAAGTCTCAGGGAACATGAAGAAAGAAGAGGAAAGACTGTAAGATCCAGAGGACCAGGAGACCTGCTGCTAGATAGTGTCTTCTAGGCATGATAAGGATGTTGAGCCAATGAAATCTCAGCATTATGGTTTCTTAAACAAAACCTGGATAAAGGAAACACCAACTGACAGGCCAGTGTGGATGGGGGAAATTTCACAAGCTTCTACCACTAGATGAAAAGGTATAAGCTCCCTGGTAGGTTATCCAATACCAAGTGACCAGCTATATATATAAATCCTTAACTCCTGATTATGTCCAAAGGCTCTCAGAAAGTTCCAAATCTCCCAGCATCTCCAATGTTAGCTGGGGAACTGGGATTCTCACTCTAGGAAAGGCCTCCAGACTTGTGAAGACCTTTACAATTTACAGAAAAAGCTGTTGGGTCAAAAAAAGCTGACCTAAACTAACACAGAACAATATCTGACCCTCAGAGGTAGATACCAGGTAGAGCCTCTGGGCCTAAAAACTAGACCCACACAGAGAAAGGACACCTTAACCTTTCTAAGATTTAGTCCTCTGCTGAGAATTGCAAATGCCAACATTACAAGAAAATATATGAATAGAAGTTTGAAAAAAATGAAATGCACAACCAACGAACTACCTCCAGATGCATAATTCCCAGCTAGAAAATTAACCATGATGAAAACCAAGACATGTATCTTCCACAAATTACCGATCCATTTATAATGGTGCCCAATGAAAATGACTTGGTTGAATTCCCAGGCATAGAATTCAAAAGAATGACTATAAGTGTGTTCAAACACTTCAAGATATGAAATTCTCCAAGAGAACAGACGCAAAGAGATGAATGAAATGAAGAGATCAACCCAAGGTATGATAAAAGAGATAGAATTGCTGAAGGAAACCCAAACAGAAATGATGTTGGTAAGAGAAATAAAAACCTCAGGGGAAAGCCTCAACCAATAGAATGAATGAAAGAAAACAGAGAATCAGAGATGGAAGACAAGGTAAAGGAACTGGAACATGCAATAAAGGTCAATAACAAATTTAAAATGAAATATGAGAAAAAGATGTAGAGGTCTACACCACCGTGAGAAGTTCTAATCTTGGATTGTGGACATAATTCCACAACAAACAATTAAAGAATATTTTCAAGAAAATCATGGAAGAAAATTTCCTGAACCAAAATATTCCTAAACAACAAAAACCCTTCAGATGCATCACCATCACAGAGTTCAAGTTACATTACAGAGCCATTTGGGAACAATAGCATGGTACTGTTACAGAAACAGGCACATTGATCAATGGAATTGAATCGATGGTCCACATATAAGTCCACCCACCTACAGTCACATGATTTTTGACAAAGATGCCATACATCAGAAAAGAGACAACATCTTTAACAAATGGTATTGAGAGAAATGCCTATGTATATGTAGAAGAATGACAATTGGTCCTTTTCACTTACCCTGTATACAAATAAATTCCAAATGGATCAAAGTTCTCAATTTTGCAGGTAAAACTTTGAAATTTCTAGAAGAAAGTAGGAAATTCACTTCAGGGTATAGACTTAAGTAAGGAATTTCTGATCACAACTAAGGTCACCCAGGAAATAAGACCAGAAATCCACAAGTAGGACTTCATGAAATTAAAAAAAGTTTCTGCACTGCAAAGGCAACCGTCAATTAACTGAAGACACAGCCTCCAGAATGGGAAAAACCCTGCCAGCTATACAGTTGGCAAAACATTAATGTCTAGAATATGTAAATAATTCCAGAAATTAAATACTAAGCAAACAATAACCCAATTAAAAGAATTGAGCAGAGTTTGCAGAAGAAAAAGAAATCACTAAGAATTATTTATAAAAGGGTTCACCACTCGTAGGCATCAGGGAAATGCAAATTAAAACTACTTTGTGATTTTATGTTACCCCAGTTAGAATGGCTAAGATTAAGAAAACAAAAGATCACAAATGCTGGTGAGGATGTGGGAGACAGGAAACCCTTGTGTACTATTGGTAGGAGTGCAACTTGGTATAGCAACTATAGAAATCACTGTGTCAGTTGCTAAGAAAACTAGAGACAGACCTACCATATGACTCAAATATACCACTTCTTGGCATATATCCAAAGGACTCTATTTCCCAATGAAGAGACATATGCTTTTCATGTATATGGATGCTCTGTTCACAACAGCAAGGGCACAGAAACAGCCTTATGTTCATCAGTTGATGAATGAATAATGAAAATCTGACACCTATATACAGTTGAGTTTTATTTAGATGTAAAGGAAAGTGAAATTATGAGATTTTTATGTAAATGGATCTGCAAAATATTACACCAGTGTGACTCAGATCCAGAAAGACATCTTATGATCTCACAAATGTAGATCTTAATGTCAGAATCAATAGACTTGTGTGTTTAATTTGGTGTACCTGTATAATACAGGAAACAAGAAAAGCACCATGTGTGGAGAAGAGAACAAGTGGGGCTAGTAGAACATGGGTACTATGAAGTGGAAAAAGGGAACAATGGAGAGGAAGGTATAAGTGGGGAAGATAACTAATGTTAAGGATACTTGGAAAAAGCTATATGGAAGCCTACTACTTCATAATTTATAAGCTTCACACACACACAGTTCCCTTTAATGGTGTGGCCCTGGTAAGTCGACCCCATTCCAGTGGGTGAAGCCATACCCAGAAGTATATGGACAGAGGGGTTGTTACAGGTTTTGGGGTTTTTTTTGAGACAGGGTCTCCCTGCAGCCCCAGCTCTTCTGGAACTCACTATGTAGACCAGGCTGGCCTTGAACTCACAAAGATCTGCCTGCTTCTGCCTCCCAAGTGCTGGGATTAAAGGGGTGTGCCACCAAGTCTGGCATATTACAGGTTTTTTTTTGTTTTGTTTTGTTTTTTTTAAGAAATGAAGTAGGGGCTGGATCTGGGAATGGTTAAGAGGAGAATGAGGGTGAATATCATCAAAATACACTGCATGCATTTCTCAAAGAATTAATAAATATTTCTTTAAAAATATTTGACAGGAGGCCTAGAACGATAGCTCAGCAATTAAGAACACTGGTTGTTCTTGCAGAAGACCTGAGTTCGAATCCCAGCACCCACATGGCAACTAACAACTGTCTGTAACTCCAGTTCCAGGGGATCCTATAGCTCCTTCTGTCCTCTGGGGGCATTGCATAACACAGGTGCACTAACCTACATGCAGGCAATGTGTACCTACATGTGTACCTACATGCGTACACATAAAATAAAAACAATAAACAAAAAATATTTTAAAAAATATTAAAAAATATTTGACAGGAAATTTAAATAGTAACATTTTAAGTTACATGGACTTTCAATTTGGGAAATTAAGCTATTATCGATATTCTTGAAATTATTGCACTGAATTAACTAAATTCTATTGATACAAATGAGATCATTAGAGACACCAAAAGAAGAACAATTCTAATAACAATACATATGTGATATATACACATGGATGGAAGGAGAGATCAAATGTTAGTCATAGGATGATCAAAATATATTGCATGAAAGTCACAAAAATGAAAAAAATTAAAAGTAAAAATTAACAAAATGAATGAGAGAGTGAGACAGCTTTGGGTGGGTTGGAAAGGAAAGAATGATTTTTTCTCAGGTTTCTCATCTTGCGCTGGGCTCTGGGCGTGAGTAGCCCACAAAAAATACCGTGAAGGAAGTGGAATGGACCCACCCCCAATACCTTGGCCTGGGGCACTAGGGGAAAGGAGAGAGAGAGAGAGAGAGAGCTCTCAGTTCTGGTAACAGGCACCCACAGCTAAATCTACATATGGATACTTCCTGGCTTTCATTTTATCTTTTCTACTAATTGCAACACTATAGTGGGCCAGGTGCAGGCAAGTTGAGAATCTCTCCTCAATTTTGAGTGAAACAATAAATTAATTTTCATGTGTGTGTCTGTGAGCTTGTGTGTGTTATGTTAAGGCAAATGTTCTGACTCAGAATTAGGGCATAACAGTACTGGGGTATCAATAACCATTTTACATCTTTATACTAGTCAATGAGCATTTACCTGTTCTTTAAAGTGGCAACAAAATTTACCTCCAGCATTGGTCTTGTTTTCAAAAACATAATTTTCTCAAATGAACTGGAAAGAGTGTTTTTCTAAGAGCAGTTGAATAGATGTATTTTTCCTTCAAATTGCTAGATGTGTAAATAAGTTACAAATTATCCCAGTACTGATAAACGGTATTGTTAATAAACATGTTTTGTTTGCACACATGGCTACTGCACCAAAAGAGATAAACACATCTGTATTCTCAAGATGTAAACACATTTTATAAAAGAACTGAACGATCTAGAATGTGTTGGTATAGGCTGATATCTATTGTAAACAACTTACATAACCAATACGTAATGGCTAGTGAAATACAGTATGTAGCCAGTCCACTCTAAGTCAACAGAATCGGGGACGTTTCTAGGAAGAGGTTAAGTTGAGCTCTCCACACCACTGTAAACATCCATGTCCATCTTGTTCCAGAGCACATAGTCATTTTTCTGAACATCTATTTATTTTAAGGCAGTTAAGCTGTTGCTGTGTAGAATATTGTTACTGCAGGTGTTGGCTGGGAGTGAATAGCCATCCCAGACCTGAGACTGATATCCTGATCAACATCAGCTCTCTACTCTTTCTCTCTTTTTATGTTGTCACTTGGCTTACTCAAGAAAACAATTAGATTTTGTCTGACTCAGTGGTGCTTGCATGGATTCCTGTTGGTTTTATCACCTATGAAACTCAAAACCATAACTATCTGCTCTTGATATTTGGTTTCTCATAAAACGTAGACGAGCTAGTACTGTTCAATGTGTTTATATCAAACAACAGCTTCAAAATAGTTAAAGCAAAAGGTTAGAACTTTCCAGAGAAAATTTTAAAAACATGTAGTCAATTTTAATAGGAAAATAGGAAAAAGTCATTAAAGTTTTAGAAGACTTAAAGATGACGGATGTGCATTTATTTATACAATGGAATTTAAATCTGTGATGGCAAAGAACCAACTATAGCTGTCGATGACCATATATGCTTCCAAGTGTATTACAAAGAAAAACTGGAAAGACTGACAATGAATTGACCACATTTTGTTTATATAATATGAAAAAGTAGGCAACTGTAATGAATATTATTTAAAATACACAGAGAGATTACTACTTTAAAGACAAATGGAAATTATTCTCTCATGAAGGAAAATGACGAGTTCAGGTTTGAGAAGCAGTGATTGAAAAAGGCGTGCTTGTTGACTTTACAGTTACTTAGCAACACATCTGAGGCCAATGCACTCTGCTATTTCTTTGGCATAGTATAATAAATACATCAAAATTAAATGAACAAAATATAAACAAGCTGCTGATCTAGTTTTCTGATGGCAGTGTTTAGTCATATGAGGAACAAAACATGGAGAAACACATTGAGGATCATTCTCTTTCATGTACACCACATTTGAAGCACCTGCACGTTTACACTTACCATTTATTTACTGTCTATAGCCTAGTCTCAAGCTTTAAATCAGTATTTTCATCATATAGATTCTCCCTTTGTTTCATTTACAATGTTACACTTCAAATTTAAGTAAATATATTAATTGTAGCGGTAGTTTTAAGGGTCTTTATTAGTTTTAAGAGTCAATCTCAAAAAAGCAGAAGGTTATAGAATAAAATCTAGAATATGTCGGTATACACTGATACATATTGTAAACAAGTTGCATAAGCAATAAAACAATACAGAATGTGGCCAGTCAAATCTAAGTCAACAGAATGAAGAAATTTCTAGGCATTGCTTTATTCCATCTTTTTCCACGGTCAGTTTTCTGAACATCTATTTACAGGTAGTAGAGGTGTTTCCGTGTGAAACATTGTCATTGTAGGTGTTGGCTGGAAGTGAATGGCCATCAAGTTTGTGACTGTGTTGTAAGACAAACCTGAGTGAGTTGGTTAAAATCCATTGTGAAATAGTTGCATAAACAAGTATGGAACGGTGTCTGAGATTTCAGTTATAGACATTTTCTAATAATGAGACTATGAGGGCATTTACAGAGTAGAGTAGCTGAAGCTTTGAAGGAGGCACACTCTGAATATGGGCAGCACCATCTTATGGCTGGCGTCTTGGATTGACTAATAAAGGAAGGAAGCACTGGCTACCTCTCTGCTCTGCCTCCTGGTTTATTGCGATGTGTGTAAGCAGCCTTCTTCCCCTGCACAACAGTCATGACCCACTCCCACTGTGGTGGTTTCCCCGTCATGATGGACTGTATTCTCTACAACTATGAGCTTAAATAAATATTCCTCACCTAAGATGCTTCTTATCAGGCATTTTATCCTAATGATGAAGAAAGAAATTAGTAGGGTGTCAGAGAAATGGTTCAGTTTTCCTGGTCCCGGGGTGTTCTGCTGTTTTCTTTTTCTTCTGCATAGTCATGAGTAGGGTACAGGATAGAAAGTGTAGAGATGTGCTGCTCCAAACATGTATCCAGAGCAGTCTCTTAGCCTTAGGCTCATTCCATTTGGACCACATTGACACAATCTGCCCACTACAGATTCTACATGCATCACATCTCCTGCCAAAGTAGCCCCACCATCTTCTATGTCTGCATCTACTGATCTCTGTTCACCTGCTGTGGGTTTGTCTTCTAACTTCATTGTGATCAAGGATTATCCCCAAACAATGGCACCTGAGATGTATTGTTCCCTGATTGCACGATTGTACCTATAGCTCGGCCCAGCCCAGCCTGGAGGACTGGCACCTCTCAAGGTTCACCTTTCTGATCATTCTCCCTAACCTAAAGGGTGTCTCCTATAATATATTTTCTTTTTTTATTTCTTATCTTTTCCTTTTTTGTGTCTAAGTGTTATGTCTGCATGTGTGTAGGTGGACCTGTGTCCTGCAATGCCCTCAGCGGTCAGAAGAGGCTGTCAAATCCCTTGGAACTGGGGTTACAGACAGTTGTTAACCACTGTGGGTATTGGGGATCAAACCTGGGTCCTCTGCAAGAGCAGACAGTGCTCTTAACTGCTGAGCTGTCTCTTGAGCCCTTGTAATATCTTTGCATCTTTAACGTCTTCATCTTGTATAGCTTAATATTTTATCTCTTAAAATAATGTACAGTATATTAGTCTTCCCTCTTTTAAGTTTTTGTTTCATGATTGGATTGAGGCTAATGATTTATAATAATAACCTAACTCATACTTGTAATGGACATTAGGAAGTGTTAATAACTTGCCTTGGAAAGAATCAAGTTTAAATAGTTTTAAAACCATAATCATCTTATGTTTCTTTGTCTAGAGGGGACCCTGAGAGTCCCCACCATCTTTGGGCTTAGATTCACAGATAAGCCTTATATCATGGATAAAATGTATCGCATCTTAGGTGTAATAAGTAACACACACCTGGAAAACACTCCCAAATAAGAACTTGGGCTAAGATCTAATCTGTTTTTAACTTTGGTCCAAGTTGATATCTCCATTTTCTGTCAGTCCTCCAAATGATATACAGATCACCTGCCTCTCAAAGCACATCATCTCTGAAGTTTCTCCTTGTTATATCTACTTCCCGTCCTCATACATGGTCTCTATGAAGTAGCTTTCTTCGGAACAGCAGATCCACTGTAAAAGAGAGTGGGAACAATTAATAGCATCATTCCAGAATTTGAAAGAACAACTAACCAACAGTTTCTGGTCTTCAATATGTGGAGGA
Source organism: Nannospalax galili (assembly GCF_000622305.1). Taxonomy (NCBI): domain Eukaryota; kingdom Metazoa; phylum Chordata; class Mammalia; order Rodentia; family Spalacidae; genus Nannospalax; species Nannospalax galili. The sequence continues at coordinate 1,962,387 of NW_008352325.1, forward strand.
GGGTGGGAAGAGAAATGTAACATGGTATTTGATGCTCTGCTGGTGGCCTGATCTCTGGAATCTCTGATCCTGGACCAGTGCTGCGGCATGATCACAAGTAAAGTTAAATTGTCAGTGCAAATATAGCTGAAGGTCTAATCAGTAATTTAGAAAACTTTGCACATGCTGTGTTTAGTTTCTAAGGAAAATACTGCAGGTATTGAAAAGAAGAAAATGAAGCCAAAGATCTCTGCAGGCAGACAGTGTCCCTGCAGGGACAGGAGAAACAAGAGAAACTTCATTCCAAAGAAGTTTGCTTTCTCCTTTCTGAATGGTACTGGAGGTTCAGACTTAAGGAGTAGGCTGCTCACCAAGAAGGCCACCTAGTAAAATCAGAAGAGAGATAAAATCCAACAGCTATACAAATATCAACGTATAAACACAAGAAACAAGTAAAACTCAGGCAACATGGCTCCTCCAAAAGATAATTACTCAGTGACAGAATTTGAAGATACTGAAGTGAGGAAATGATAGAATGAGATTTCAAAGTCTACTAGACAGTATGGTCAAGTTTATCAGCATAGAAGGAAATAGGCAGATGAATTCAACTGATGACATGGCGAGAAAGTCAGCAACCAAGAGGATAAAGTCATCAAAATTAATGAGAAAAATCAACAAAATGAATGAAAAGTCAAGGATATGAAAGAAAATTCAGCAAGAAAATAGAGGTTTTGAAGAAAAATAGAAATGTTGGAAATAGAAAACTTAATGACTCAAATAAAAACATAGAGGAAAACATCACAAGTAGACCTAAGTAAGCAGAAGAAAGAATATCAGTGATTGACAAGAACACCAGAGAAATATTATGTTTAGAGGTCAGTTAAGAAAAAAGAGCTGCCCTTCGCATCCCTGGGAGGCACAGCCACCAGCTTCCTGGTGCCAGCATCTTTATTGGGCCAGTCTAGGCCCCAAATTCCTGAGGCAGTATCTTTCCTGGAGGGATCCAGACCTTAGGAGAAAGCCTGAGAGCATCTGATTCTCATCTGATTGGGCATCTGTGGGAACTCCTGAAGATTAAAGCAATTTGGCCACTCCAATACAAAATAAAAAGAGAGAGGCTGAAGCCTAGGCCAATCAGCTTTTCATGCCCAATAAGTAAACCACAAAGGTACATAAATTTACAAAGAGAAGCAGACCTAAACTCAATAAGGAAGGCTTGAGTCACACACAAAGATCAGAAACTACAAAAGAAATCCACATGTCAAAGTCACAGAGAAAAAATAATAACATGAAAAACCAAAATGATATCCCTACCAAGTACCAACAGTGCTTTAGAGGAGTACAATGAGAAACCCCTAGAGATAACAGAGGACATGGAAGTCAAAAGAACAATTATAAACAAGATAAAGGAATTCAGTGAATTTAAAAGACACACAAATAAAGAAATCAAAGAACTGAAAGAAAATAGCAATAAACTTCCAAATGAATTCAGAAAAGAGTTAGAAATATTGAAGAATACTCAGGCTGAAATGAAGAAAGAAGTGAAACAACAGCAAGCCAATTAGAAACGACAGGAGAAAGCCTCACCCATAGGATGAATGAAATGGAAAACAGAATATCAAGACTATATGACAAAATGGGCAATTTAGACCACTCAAGCAAAGATTATGAAAAATTTAAGAAAACACAAGAATGGAATATGCAGGAATTGTGTGACACTATAAAAAGACGAAACTTATACATCATAGGAATACAGGAAGGAGAAGAATCTCTGGATAATGGTACGGACCAGATCTGCAACAGGATTGTAGAAGAAAATTTCCCAAAGTTAAAGAAAGACATGCCCATACAAACACAAGAAGCATATAGAACACCAAATAGGACCAGAAAAGAAACTCTCCACGGCACATCATAGTAAAACACTACATGTACAGAACAAAGAGACAACACTGAAAGCTGCAAAAGAAAAACAAGTCACATATAAGGGTAAACCCATCAGGATTACAGCTGACTTTTCAGTGCAAACTATGAAAGTTAGAAGAGCCTGGACCAAAGTATTCACAGTTCTAAATGACCACAGATGCCAACCCAGATTATTTTACCCAGCCAAAATGTTATTATTGTTGAAGTGGAAAGAAAAATCTTCCATGACATAAATAGGCTGAAAGAATTCATGTCCACAAAACCAGCCATTCAGAGAGTTCTTGAAACAATACAGAGAGCTGAAGAAAGGAATGACTATACCCAAGGGGTTACAGAAAGAAACTCAATGAAGGTAGAACTGTGGAAATGCACAGCTATACCAAGAATGTGAACAGAAATAAAAATGACAGGAATGAATACACATCTTTCATTGATAACTTTAAACATCCATGGACTGCACTCCCCAGTCATAGGACACAGAAAAGTTGAATGGATTAAGAAACAAAACCCATCTTTTTGTTGTCTGCAAAACCTCATCTCACTTTCAAGGACAGGCAATACCTTAAAGTGAAAGGATGGAAAAAAAAATACACCAAGCAAATGGTACTAAGAAAAAAGCAGGCATTGTGATTCTAATATCTGGTAAAACAGACTTTAAACTAAAACTAATGAGAAGAGATAAAGAGGGCCACTTTATTCTCATCAAAGGAACAATAGACCAAGAAGATATTACAATCATGAACATATATTCACCAAACTCTGGTGCACCCAACTTCATAAAAACAACACTACAGGACTTTAAAACCCAGATTCATCACAATTCATTAATAGTAAGAGACTTCAATACCCCATTGTCTCCATTAGATAGGTCAACAGGACAGTGAATTAACAGAGAGACATCTGAATTAAAAAATACCATATATCAAATGGGCCTAACAGACATCTACCGAATATTCCACCCAAGCACCAAAGAATATACTTTCAATTCAGTGCCCCATAGAACTTTCTCCAAAATCAACCATATACTAGAGCACAAAACAAAACTCAACAAATACAAACAGACTGAAATAATTCCATAATTCTATCAGAGAACAATGCAATAAAGGTTAAAATCAATACTGGAAGAAGCCCTAGTAATGACATGACTACATGGAGATTAAACAACACACTCCTGAATGATGAATAGGTCAAAGGAGAAATTACAAAAGAAATAAAATTATTCCTGGAACTAAATGAAAAGGACAATACAACACAACAAAACCTCTGGCACATGTTGAAAGCAATCCTTAGGAGGAAGTTTGAAGCTCTAAGCACCTACGTTAAAAAGTCAGAAAGAACACAAATAAATGACTTAACACTGCAACTCAAGACACTTGAAAATCAACAGCAAATGAAACCAAAACCTAGTAGACAAGAAGAAATAACAAAAAATCAAAGCAGAAATTAATGAAATAGACACAATGAAAACAATACAAAGAATCAACCAATCCAAGAGCTGGTTCTTTGAAAAGATAACAAGATTGACAGACCTCCAGCCAAGTTAAGCAAAGGGAAAAAACACCTCCAAATCAACGAAATCAGAGAGGAAAGGGGAAACATCACAACAGACCCAAAAAGATCCAGAACATTTTAAGGGAATTATTTAAAACCTCCATGCTACCAAATTTGAAAACCTAAAAGAAATAGATGGGTATCTAAAAGCATGGGAACCACCAAAACTAAACCAAGAAGAGATCAACAGCTTAAATAGACCCATAACACATAAGGAAATTGAAACAGTAATAAAAAACCTCCCAGCTAAAAAAAACCCAAGATCAGATGGATTTACAGCAGAATTCTACCAGACATTTAAAGAAGATCTACAACCCATACTACTTAATTTATTCAAAAAGATAGAAATGGAGGGAGAACTTCTAAATTCCTTCTATGAAGTCAGCATCACTCTAATACCAATGCCAGGTAAAGATACAACCTAAAAAGAAAACTGTAGACCCATACCCTTAATGAATGTACATGCAAAAATTCTCAACAAAATACTCACAAACCACATACAGACACACATGAAAAAGATCATCTACCATGTTCAAGTCGGTTTTATTCTAGAGATACAGGGATGGTTCAGTATATGCAAGTCAATAAATGTCATAAAATTATGTAAATGTTCTCAAAGAAAAGAACCACATGGTCATCTCAATAGATGCAGAGAAGACCTTTGATGAAATTCAGCATCCATTTATGTTCAAGACCTAAAGGAAATTGGACTGGAGGGAACATATCGCCACATAATTAAAGCCATAAACAGCAAACCCACAGCCAACATCATTCTAAATGGAGAAGAACTGGAATCATTCCCATTAAAATCAGGAACCAGGAAAGGCTCTCCACTACCTCCACTCCTTTTTAATGTAGTGCATGAAACTCTTGCAAGAGCAATAAAACAAGAGAAGGAAATTAATGGAGCAATAATTGGAAAAGAAGAGATCAAATTATCCCATTTGCAGATGATATGATATATCCAAGAGACACCAAAAATTCTACAAGAAAGCTCCTAGAAATTATTAATACTTTCAGTAAAGTGTCTGGAGAGATAGCTCAGCGGTTAAGAACACTGACTCTTCCTGTAGAGACTGAGCACCCACATGGCAGGTAACATCTGTCCATAACTCCAGTTCCAGGGGATCCAACAGCCTTTTCTGTCCTCTGCGGGTATTGCATGGCACGAGTGCACTTACCTACATGCAGGCAGTATACACATACACATAAAATAAAAATAATTAATAAAATATTTTAAAAAAGTGTCAGGTTACAAAATCAATCCACAAAAGTGTGTAGCCTTTCTATATACCAATAATAAGCAATCAGAGAAAGAGTACATGGAAACACTCCCTTTCACAATAGCTGCAAAAAATGAACATATCTCAGAATAAACCTGATCAAAGACATTAAAGACCTCTGCAATGAAAATTTTAAATCTTTAAAGAAAGAGATTGAGGCAAACATCTGAAGATGGAAGGACCTTCCATGCTCATGGATTGGAAGAATTAATATTGTGAAAATGATCATCCTACCAAAAGCCATTTATCGATTCAATGCAATGCCAATCAAAATCCCTTGACATTCTTCACAGAGTTGGAAGAAACTATCGTAAGATTCATATGGAAGCACGAACGACCTCAGATAGCCAGCGTAACCCTGAGCACTAAGAGCAATGCTGTGGGATTAGTATACCAGATTTTAAGCTGTATTACAAAGCTATAGTCATAAAACTAACATGGTAATGGCACCAAAATAGACCTGTAGATCAATGGAATAAAATTGAAGGCCCAAATATGAATACATGTAATTTCAGCCACCTGATATTTGACAAAGGGGCCAAGAACATTCACTGGAGGAAAGAGCATGTTCAGCAAATGGTGCTGGCAAAACTGGATCTCCACCCCTACAAGAATGTAACTAAACCCCTATCTTTAATCTGCACAAAAGGAAACTCCAAATAGATCAAAGGCTTCAATGTGAAGCCTGAAACTCTGAAATTTAGAAGAAAACATTGGCAAAAAACCTACTAGATGTAAGTGTAGGAAAGGATTTTCTAAATCGGACAACAACTGCTCAGGAAACAAGGTCAAGAATTAACAAATGGGAGCTCAATAAACTAAAAAGCTTCTGTATATCAAAAGGAGGCAACCAGGGAAGTGAAGAGAAAACCCACAGAATGGGAGAAAATCTCAGCAACACATCTAATAGAGGCTTAACATCCAGAATATATAATGAACTCAAAAACTAATCAAGAAAGGAAGTAACCCAATTAAAAGATGGGATAGGACCTGAAAACAGAGTTGTCAAAGGAAGAAATAAAGGTGGCTAAGAAGCATCTTAAAAAGTGTTAAACATCACTAGTATTTAGGAAAATGCAGATTAAAACCACCTTAACATTTCATCCTTTCCCAATCAGACTGGCTAAGATTAAGACAACAAATGATACCAAATGTTGGAGAGGATGTGGAGAAAGGAGAACACTCATCCACTGCTGGTGGGGCTGAAAACTTGTATAACCCCTATCTAAAGCAGTGTGGAAAACTCTTAAAAAGCTACAAATGAACCTACCATTTGACCCAGTTATACCACTCCTTGGCATTTACCCAAAGAACTCATCCTATTGTAGAGACACTTGTATATCCATGTTTGTTGCTGCTCTTTTCACAATAGCTAAGAGATGGAAGCAAACTAAGTGTCCCTAAACTGA
>NW_008352325.1:1968649-2033723 GCF_000622305.1 Nannospalax galili
TGTAACACAGACTCAGAAGAAAAGAACAAAACAAAACAAACAAACAAAAACAATGTATGTTCTCCCTCATATATGGATCCTAGCACCAAATCCTTATAAGTGAGTATGTATCCAGAAATAACTACAGGAACCAGGGTAATGTAAAGGAACCAGGGAGTTAAAGGAAAAGAAAGAACCTGAAGGAGAAGAACAGTAGGAAACAGGCATTAATAAGGGAGATATGGATTAAAAAGGGGTTATTTTAAGGGGAAGCAGGACGGAGGGTTATACTTGGACCCCTGGGGATAAAGGGAAAGAAGGAGCTCAAGAGTGGTGGGACCATAGGAGAAGGGTATTATTAAGGAAGAAATAGGAAAAATGGGGGTATTTTAAATGGGGAAACCAGAGTGAAAAAGGTAAACAATGCAAGAGATAAACAATGCCTAGCTAGTTTTAAAAGAAAAAAAAAGAAGGAACCATATTAATCAAACAACCTACTGACAAATTACACATACAACTAGCTCAAGGAATATAGTATATATCTAGGCAAGGTTTATCTGAGAACATTTGGTCTTTGCCAAAACTTTATCTACATGGCACATAGCAATTAAAAGTACCAGACTGGTGGAACTAACCTACACTACAATTAGTGTAGGCCTACACTTATTTGGTCAGAGGGAATTATATGAAGTATAGTTTTTGCCCCTTGCCTTCCTAGGTCATTTAAGTTCCAGGGGCAATGAGAATCTCTTAAGATGTCCTGTGGCTGTGGTGAGTCACCTGCCCTCTTGATATAGGAGGCCATGGAAACCCCATGAAGCAGACTTGGGCCAGTATCCAGTCTACAAAGAGGAGGGTCAACACAGAGGAAACATTTTCTCCATGCTTCCAAGTGAAGCCAGCCAGGGTTGAGCAGGACCTTTGACTTAACTTCACATAGAATCGTTAAAAAGAAAGGATCCAGGGGTGCCTCTCAAGCCCATGTGACCCCCGAGGAACAGATCCTCAAACGGCCTTAAGAGTAAAAATGAATTTGTTTATCTGGGCCAACTGTATGGTCTTAAATACCCAAAGAGAAAGTATAACCAAAGATTAAAGGGCTCAATATAATTCTTTAAGAGTCCATGTGTATAGCAAAAGACTTCATAACAAGAAACAGTGCCAGACAGGCGATACCTTCCTTTGAGTTGTTGGCCAGGGTGGCCCAAGCGACTCCCCGACTGTAACCCAGCATAGGACTGGGAAAATGAACAGCAGACCCCAATCTTATCTAAAGGAATATTGGCAACTGATTGCTGCTAGATGAGAAAGAGCTGATTTTCCTAAAGCAAGGATCTCTAGATAGGCTGAGTAAATTCAGCAGATGGACAAGAGCTGGGGAAAGGCTGGGGCCACTGACAACACAGTGGACAGTAACAGGGATGACAGAGTATATGGGCTCCAGTGGGAGGGTGCACAGAGGCTATGGGAGGGTGCCATTTGGGATGTGGGTATATAGATGAATAAAATTGTTTTGGATGTTCTTTATGAAATACACACAAATAAATCAACAAATAAAAAATGAGTTTTATTTGAGGAAGAAGGATAAAAATTTTCTTCATCTTAGTTAGGAGAGGTGAACAACATTACCACTGAAATATACCTGTACCTGATGACTTTACAGCCATACTCAGGTGCCAAGGATCTGAGTGTAATTGAATGTGACTAGTAATAATCAGGTACATAGAGATTAGAGACACATGTGCACACATCTAAGTGTTACAGCATTAAAAATGAGTTTTTTCTGTAGGAAACAGTATATTTTAAAATGAAATGGGTTCTTTTTTTTAAAGGTTAATACCTCATTCAATTTTATGTCTTATAGGGTTTATACTGAGTTCCATATTGTATAACTGTATTAATTCAACTGTGAACCTAAAAAATTTACAGCCAATTTTGAAAGAGATGCATCTTTGCTCTGGAAATTGTTAGTGAATATGTTAATGCTGTAATGAAATGCTTCTTCTAATCTGGTTAGTAAATAAATAATTTTTTAAAAGATTAAAAAAAGATAAAAGAGGCACATCTCCACAGTGTCCAACAACTCTGGACTATAACTATGAGATGAAACCTAAGAATCTGTGGTCCAGAAGATTGTGCTGAGAAAAAAAAATCTAAGCACACAGATAATGTATTCAATAAAGTGACATCAGAAAATTTACCAAGCTTAGGGAAAGAAGTAGACATCCACACAAGATGCACTAAGAACCCAAAAAGGCAAGACAGAACAAAAACCCTAAATGATGTGTAGTATAAAATAGAAATCAAACAAAATGAGAACACTAACAAAACAATATTAAAACTCGTAAGGGAAGAATGCCAACTCCCTTACAAAGGGAAACAAATTAGGATAACATCTGATCACTAATCAGCAAGCACTAAAAGACAAAAAAGCAGGAAATAATATATTTTATGCCAACCATGATTGTTATATTCAGTAATGCTGTCCTTTAAAATTGATGGAATAGGGCCTGGACTGATGGATCAGCAATGAAGTGCACTGGCTGCTCTTATAGATAAGAGTTCAATTCCCAATATTCATGTGGCAGCTAACAACTGTCTGTAACTCCAGTTCTAGGATATGATGCCTTTTTCTGACCTCCAAGGGCACTGCATGACATGGAAGCACCTATCTATGTTCAGGCAACACACACATATACACAAATAAAAATAATGAATATTTTTTTAAAAAATGTGGAGATCCAGGTGGCACATACCTTTAACCCCAGGACTCAGGAGGCAGAGGCAGACAGATCTCTGTGAGTTCAAGGACAACCTTGTTTACATATCTAGTTGCAGGCCCGCTGCAGCTACAGGGAGACCCTGTTTCAAAAAAGAGATAAAAGAACTTATGGAGAAATAGACAAACAGGAACTAACAAGTTCATGACCACTGAGCAAGAAATTCAGAAAATATTCAGGAGAATACTATGTAAAGAGAAGGAAGAATTTTCAATTATGGGAACACAGGAAGGAAAAGATTTCATGACTGTACTATATGAGAAAAAAGAAGCTAGACAAGAATCCATCTTGTCCAACAACATGAAATCAGCAGATCCAAATACAGCCAGAAGAATAAGAAAGGACAAAAGTAACCTAAACAAAACAACAAAAAATAAACACAGAATTGCAGGAATAGGCCAAGCTTTCTAAATAATAATTTAAATATAAATGACTTCAACTCATTAACAAATAGATACAGACTTCCTGGGTTGGTTTAAAAAGCAAGATACAGCCATCTGATATCGCCAAGAGATACAGCTCTGGGACAGACACCTATGATCTGAGAGTCAACATGAGATACAAATTATTCAACCAAATGTAAGCAGAAAACAAGCTTGCATAACTATTCTGCTATCTGACAAAGTATTCTTCTATTTGATAAAGTAACTTCAAACCAAAACTAGTCAGAAGAAATATCACAGTATGTTAATAAAGAGAATAGTTCATGAAGAAGATATAACAATTGTCTGTATATATGCACCAAAGTTATGGATCTCAATTTTAGATAAACACCAATATGTATAAAAGGATAGGCCATTCCTGATAAAATAATAGTAAGGTGGCTTCCATAACTTCCACTCACTTTTAGAGCATTCATCCAAACTAAACGCTAAGGTAGAAACTTCAGAGATTATCTCTACTATAGATCAAAAGGACTTAACTGTTGTATAGTCCATCTAATAGATTTGGAAAACACATCTTCTTAGCACCTACTGGACCTTTTCTAATCTAGTGCACATGCTGGGCTATGAAAAAAGTATTAATAAATGCAAAAGTGTTGAAAGTATTTCAAGCATATTATTAGAGTGTAATATTATAAAGCTAAAAATTAATAAGGGAAAGTACCCAGCTATACTGCTCCTTGGCATATACCCAAAGGACTCATCCCATTGTAGAGACACCTGTACAACCATGTTTGTTGCTGCTCATTTAACAATAGCTAAGAGATAGAAGCAGCCTAAGTGCCCCTTAATTGACAAGTGGTTAACCAAAATGTGGTATATTTACACAATGGAGTTCTATTCAGCAGTGAAGAAACATGAAATAATGAAATTTTCAGGTATATGGATGAATCTAGAAACTGTTATTCTAAGTGAAGTAACATGGATTCAGAAAAACAAACGATGTATGTTCTCCCTCATCTGTGGATCCCAGCCCTAAATCCTTATAAGTGAGTGCACATCCTGATGCTATTGCAGGTACCAGGAATATGGAAAGAGAACAGGGAGGTAAAGTGAAAGAAGGAACTTGAGAAAAATATGTTAAAGGGGAGAGGGAGAAGAAGGACTACATAAAGAACTATGAGAATAAAGGGAGAAAAATTCTCTAGATACACAGTTAAAAACAAAAAGTCCTTCAAAAAGCAATACAGTTGTTAAAAGAACTGTGCCAGAGGTGGGTTAGCCCCTATGAACTGTTGGCCTGAGGGACACTAGAGTTCCATCCCCAAATAAAGTCCACTGCCAATAATGTTGGCTGTACACCAAAAGTGGACAGAAAAACCATATTGCTGAGACACTGCATGATGTGAGTGCAGGAGAGGGACAAATGAAGCTTGGACTAAGCAGGAAACTCCCTATCACTGGATGGGTGGCTTTCATGGTGCCAAAAGGTGATATGCATATGATTAGGGGAGAATCCTCCTCTATAATTCTCCTCAAAGACAGACTCCACATGTTGCACTATCAACATACCAAACAAGATGTTATACCAAAGATGTTCCTGCTGGTGCAATAGTGGAGCATCTTGCATATATACAATCATAAAATTTTTGATTGGATATAATGCCCACTCCTAGGAGTGGAACACACATCTGGTACTGTAGACCTGGCAGGGAGAATAGAGGTCCCAGTGGGAAGTCACTGCAATTGCTTTGTTAGATGGAAATGATGCATTTGCTAAAGTACCAACCAAGCATTGTGTTTACATCCATAGATTAAGTTATTATAGCTATCACTGTTTAGGTGTTCTTGCTTCTTGCTGTGTGTTTGTTTTTTATTTTTCTTTATTTATTTACTTTTGGTCTTTTTGAGACAGGGTCTCCCTGTAGTCCCAGCTGGCCTGGAACTCAGATGGAGACCAGGCTGGACTTGAACTCACAGAGATCTGCCAGTCTCTGCCTCCCAAGTGCTGGGACTAAAGGTGTGCACCACCACACCCGGCCTGTGTGTGTTTTTATAGTAGATGGAATCTCACTCAAACTAGCCAACAGCCCATGGAAAACAAATGATGCAGGACCCAAAAGTCCAGTGCCTTGCCACAATGGGAGGAAGATCATCCCACACCTACCACCCCTTCTAAGGCACAGGGAATTTTGCAGAAGAGGTTGGTGGAAAGAATGTAAGGGTTGGAGGAAAGGATGGAATGTTAACTGGAAATGTCCTCTGTCCACTATGCCAGCAAGCTATAGTCACACCTCCTTCCCACTCTCATCAAGGCATCGAGGGTGGAGTCAGTTACCCTCCCCCTTACCTAATTTGTCCACCTTAGCTGCATGTGGGGCCAGGGGCAAAGAATATATAAACCTAGAACACCAAGAGGCATCTCTTTCACAATTTTCTGCAGCTTTCGGGAGGTCATAAGATCTATATTTGAGTGTGGACTTTATGACACAGCCATAAATGTGGAGTGCCCACTCTTCTGTAAATAAACTATTACCCTATGCTCTGTTAAAAATAAAATAAAAAATAAAAAAGAGAAAGTACAAAAATTAAACAAATGTGAATATTGAACAATATGCTCTTGAATGAAACATATGTGATTAAGTATCAGAAATGTAATTAAAAATTACTAGAATCAGGTGAATGAAAGTGATGTCTAAGGACTAAGCAAATACCTCTAGCTAAAGAAGTCCTTAATAAAGTAATCAGAGAGATTGAAAATTAATGATGAAGTGATATACCCAAAAGTCTAACAAAAATGAGATCAAATCAGACCCCAAAGAAGCATATAGAAATAAAGTAAAATAAAAGATCAGGGAAGAAATTAATAAAATAGAAACTAAAGAACCGTATACAGAATGAAACGAGTTATTCTTCCAAACAAATAAAAGCAATGGACATACCCCTAGCCAATCTAACTAAAATTAAGAGAAATTAATAAAATTAAAAATGTAAATGGGGATGTTATAACATATTCCAAAGAAATTCAGAGGAACATTAGGGAATACTTTGAAAATTTATGCTCTCATGAAATGAAAAAAAATCTAGAAGAAATGTTTAAATTTTTAGACACATATGGCTTATCAAATTAAATCAAGGGGCTGGAAGAACAGCAAGTGCTAGAAACCACTGAGCCATCTCTCCAGCCCCAGAGTCAGTCTTCTTGAAGGGTGTGATTCTTGTCAGGTTAGCCAGGCTCTGGTGAATGGACTCACACTGAAGGGCAATTGGGAACACAATTTTCACTTGATAGGCCTTAAAACATACGCGCACACATGAGTGTGTACACACACACATATGTGCACGCACACACACACACACACATAAAGTAAGTACATGAAATTAGGCAGGTGGCAGTAAGGGGCATGCACACAGGAAAGGGGTCTAAATATGATCGAAGTATATTGTATGAAATGTACAAAAATTCGAATTCTCAATAAAAATTCATGAACAAAAATGTGTGCAAATGGAGTAATTTCACATTGTTCTCACACACTTGTCAGGAGTCAAGGTTGGCACAGCTGTGTCTCTGCCCCTTGTTATATCTCCAGTGTTATATTTTTATCAGATAGTAGCATAGAGACAGAGTGTTGATTGAATATTAATATGTGCAACAGTATTTTCACACTTTATTTTGGTTTTAGATTATGTTCTTGGACAAAATTGATTGGCCATGACTATTTAAAAATATCTAAACTAATTTATTATACAAAAATGTAATATTCATGCTAAGCATATGAAATATTTCATATTTTAAACATAGAAGGTAAATTGCTTTAAAGTAGAAAAAAATCAAGATTTCCCAATGATTTTCTTGCTATTGTTGCATATTCTTTCAACATTTTTCAGCTACCTGATGTGAGTACCTAATGCCTGAGTAGTCAATATCAACAGCTAAATAAGCCCGCCCATCACTTAAAGAGGAGCTCTCTCATTTGGATAAATTTATTGTGTGACTCACTGAAATGAAAAATCAATATACACACAACTGTTAATCCATAGTGTACTGTAGATGAATACACATTAATAGACAAAGGGCATAAAAATACCTTGCTATAGAAAACAAAATGCAGAGCTAGTGTAAATCAATTTACTATATTAACAGTGGGTATTAATTAAATATTTCACTAAAATTACCATGGCAATACAAATTTCATTAAAATGCATGAAAAATAATAGAAGATAAAATATCTAAACTTTGATACATAGTAATGGAGTAGAATATATTGATATGTTATAACTGCTACTATGATCCACAATACACACCATGTGCCAAACTACACTGTTGTTATACTGTAATATAATATACAACAAGCATATATGACATATGATAAGATGTGTTTTAGCATGTGTATCTCAATACTATTGCTTAAATAATATATTGACCAATGGCAAAATTTACGATATAAAACTTTTTGATTCCTGGTTAGTGAATAATCTATATAATAAAATGACATTTTTATTTTTTGCGGGGAGGAAGCTGCATGAAATAAGTAGGTAAAAGTTTTTGTTTTTCCATCAAAAACTGATTAAGGAACATAATACAGATTTTATGTTTTCAAGAGAATCTTTTATTTAAATATGACTAGATTAATAATAAATAAAATAAAATTAATTGATTAATTTTTATTTTTTATGTGCATGAGTGTTTTGCCTGTATGTATGCAAGTACACCATGTGCCTGCAATACCCCCGGAGGCCAGAAGTTTCAGGTATCCTGGAACTGGAGTTACAGAGAGTTGTGAGCTTCTGTATGGTTGGTTGCTGGGAACTGAACCCAGGTTTTCTGAAAAAGCATTCAGGGTTCTCTACCATGGAGCCATCTCTCCAGCCCCCAATTGAAATTTTTATTTAGTATTTTTACGTTTATGCATATATTGCCTGCATGTGTATAAGTGCACCTGTGCCATGCAATGCCCGTGAGCGTCAGAATAAAGCATCAGATTCCCGGGAACTGGAGTTACACATGGTTGTTAGCTGTTATGTGGGTGTTGGGAATCAAATCCAGGTCTTCTGCAAGAGCAGTCAGTGCTCATAACTATTGATCCATCTCTCCAGTCCCTCTAGCCCCCAAATTTAACTTTATAAATCCCAGTGCAATTTTATTCGTCACAAAAATGGTGAGGTATGTAGTTTAATTTTCATCTTAAAAACAAACAGGTTCACAATATGAGGCGACGTAGTCAAAAGCCCATAGCGGCTAAAGGAAGACTTGAGACACGATCCCTTATCTTTGAGACCATAAGAACATTGGACTTTTCATCCTTTATATTTAAGCAGGAGACTTTCAGGATGTGAAATCCAGTCACTGTTATGGTTGCTATCTTGAAAAAAAGAACACCTGTTGAGAGACAAATCTTTTAAGTTTAATTTTGGAGGTAGTACTTTAATTGATAACTTTTCCTTATAGAATATTGAGCTTTGCAAGTCAAATTTAAAACCGGCCACTTAGCTCATTGGGTGGGGGGAAAGGAGCACCTGGTTGTGTAGGGCTAGGCTAAATAAATTCAAGTGTGATTTTAAGAATTTTGGTGAGTGGCGGAGGGATGAAGCGGTCTGAATGCAGTCAAAATACATTGTATGAAATTCTGGAATTGAAAAAAAATCATTAAAAAATTCTGCTGAGTGCAAGAATATTGTATCAAATGTGAACCAAGCAGCAGCATATTCTTTCTTCTTGTTCTTAGACTAGAAGTGAAATTAATTCTTAATGGTTAATATTTTCATTTTTGTACCAGATAAAGCGAACTATTCAGTTTTTTCACTTTCCTCATGTACTTCACCTCTAATCACTAAAATGTGTGTTTGTTTGCATGAAGTTTGCCTACACTGAGTTTTCCAAGGCAACTGGTGGGTATCTTATAATACAGTTCAGTTAAAGTCAAGTCAAGTCATGTCAACTCAATTTAGTTCAATTCAATTCTAACACTATCTACTTGGAATTTTCATAGACTCCTCAGGACAAGGACTCAGTTCCATAAGAATACCTCAGTTTCAAACACTAACTGCAGGTGGGAAGTCAACAGGTTACTCACAATTACTTCCTGTCCTGATTGCGAACTGGCAGCTCCACCACCCCTTCCTGTGATAGTTAATCACAAACTTTTACTAGCATTACTGTCCAACTGGAAAGAACATTATGAAAGATCCAGGTAACAGCTGTCTGAAGAGATACAGAAAATTAAATCTAGAGGGACTGAAGGGCAGGACGTGCTATGGAGTGGGGTGCAGATGAGCCAGCCCCATGGGAGAAGGATGTATCACCGACCTGAAGGTCTCTGAACTCTGTACTTTGAGAATTTATGGGCACTATCACAAAGGCATGCCATTTATTTTAATCTTTATTATGTTTATTTGCACGTATATGTATATATTCATGTGTGTTGGGGGGTCATGGACATGAGTGCTACAGTGTATGTGTAGCAGTCGGAGGACAATTTTCTGGAATAGATTCTCACCACCATGTGCATCCCAGAGATATCTAACTGAGGCTCTCAGGCTTGTAGGCAAGCCTTTTCATCTGTTGAGCCGTCTCCTTGGCCAGTGACTAATATTAGAAAAACCTCTTGCTCTTCTCTTAAAGGTTGCAATGAGATGTTGAATGTCCCAAGTTTACCAACATGGTCTTTATGGAGGCTTGACCCCATCCAGGAGTCAAATCAGAGTCAACACATTAGAATCAAAGGTACTCTTATGGTCCAAGACATTCCAAGGAGTTCAGAAGTGCTGGGACAGGGACAGAGTTGAAGGTCAAGTATTAGAAGAAGATATGCACTTTGCACCCACATGTAAAATCCTATGATTTTAGCAACTCTGTGAAAGAAAATGCAGTTGAAGATTAAATAATTGTGTTATTATAAATCCTCAAATTGCAGCTCCTAACTCTCATCCACAGTATCTAAAACATTGTACTTTGACATCACCCATAGCCCTGGAATTCAAATCCTACATTAAAGAATAAAGCTTTACTTATAGCACCAAAAGCATATCTAAGCATTACAGGTCACATCAAGCCAGACTAGTCATAGAGTTATCACTATTTCCTACAAAGATTCTAAGTATATTTAACAATTTCTGTAGTCATTGACGTCAAGGCAATGAATTGAATAAGCCATCATCTTGATGAGGCTCTCTCAATATATAAATAATTATGCTTCTCAAACATAAATCAGAAATTAAACTTCAATCTCATGGTATGAGTATAACCCTTTGGACTAACACCATACCATCATCACTACTGACAAGACCTTCAGACAAACAGTTGTTCTGACAAGAGCCTTTTGGTACAGGAGGATAGGTCCTGGGAGTCCTTGAAATATTAACTGTGAATAGAAGGACAGAAGTAAAGTATAAACTGGCCAAAACAATGACATCTGAGTAAGAAGTCCAAGTACACAAAAGTCAAGAGGCCAAGAGGCAAAAGAATCTTCTTACAATATCTCAGCATGTACAGGACATAATAGGAATGAGAGTTCTCAAGAAGGTCAAAGAAGAAAAAGAAGATCCTTTATTTTTTAATTTATTTTTCTAAATTTTATGTCTGAGTGCTTTGCTTGCATGTATGTAAATGCACCTGTGCCATGTGCAATACCTGCAGAGGCGGGAAGAGGTCATCAGATCCCTCGGAACTGGAATTAAGAATGGTTAACTGCCATGTGGATGCTGGGAACTGAACCCAGGCCCTCTGCAACAGCAGCTGGTGCTCTTAAACCACCAAACCATCTTTCCAGCACCAGAAAGAAGAGTCTTTAAGTATGTCAGGCAAGAGCATAGCTGTTATAGAATTGCTGACTAACCAGAGGTAGGGAATGGTAGCATTTCTTCAGCATAGGAATGTTACACTCTCGGCTAGGAGTTGGGCAAGCTGCCATGGGAGACCCATCCTCATGGCTTCTAGATCTTCACTCTTAGGCAGTGAGCCCAGGAGGCTGGAATAGCATGTTCTGCACTGCTCCATGAAACTTGGGAAGACCCAGACATTATGCCACAATATTTTGGATATAGGTTAACATAAATTTGAGAGAGTGTGTTAATATCTAGTCACTTTAAATACATGAATGACTGCACAGCGACATCAGACATAAGACCAGAATGGAAATAATCACAGTACATTTCATTAACTAAAGAATAAAGCTTTACTTATAGCACCAAAAGCATATCTAAGCATTATTGTAAAATTTGATACAAAAGTGTATGGGACGGAAAAGTAAAATTCCTATGAATAAGAAACAAGCATCAGGGTTGTCTTTAATTAAGTGATATTAATTAAGTGACGAGCAAGCTAACTTTATAAGGGGCAGAGTGAACTTTCCAGGAGTTGATAAAATGGCATCCTTCACCTAAAAAGGCATGGTGAAGTGTTGCTGGTTATGAGGCTGATGTTTAATGGGATGAAACAACAGTACTGGAATGTGAATTGTTGGGAAAATATGCTCTTATTCTTTCAAATAAATTGAAGATATTGTGCAAAGCGAAATAGCCGGCCACACAAAGACAAACAGCATTTGCTTCCACTTATGGTGGTACCCAGAGTGGACAAATCCAGAAACAGAAAGCAGAAACACTGTTGGAGAGTGAGGGAGGGAGAAATATGGAGTTAGGGTTTAGTGGGGACACATAGTTTAAGAAGTTGAAAAGTTCTGGAGACAGAATATGGTGAAAGTTGGGCAACGGAATGATGAGCACACTGACATAGCACACTGACATTAGCACCCTGACATATGGTGAAAATAATGGATTTTAGGGGCTGGGGAGATATCTCAATGGTTAAGGGCACTGGCCCCTCTTGAGAAGGACTGGGGTTCAGCTCCCAGCACCCACACTGCAATGAACAACTGTCCTTAACTCCAGTTCTTCTGGCCCCTGTGGACATTGCATACAAAGGGTGTGCTTATAAACCTATAAGCTAAACACTTATACACCTTAATAAAATTATGAAATTAAAAATTAAAATTAAATTTTTGCATTCTTTATGTTTTTATCACCACCAGAGCAAAACAATAACCCTATTCCTGGTAACTCAGAATGACAGGTTCAGAGCAACCTCTTTTGTACAATTTCCTCTTCCACAGAATGACTATCCTCTTTTAAAAAGATCACAAATTCCAGATTCAATTCAGACTTTCTGCAGCACCTTGTAAGTTTCCCTCTTCATTAAATAGCTGTTCATTGTATAATCTTTTTATTTTATTTTCATTATTTTGCATTGTTTATTCTTAAATGAAAGAAATGAGGATGGTGTTTAAGTTCAATATTGATTTAACTTCCTCTTTTCACAAGTTTGATTGTTCCTTCTCTTTTGTTATCATGTCCTGGCTAACAATGTTAAAAGTAAGTTTTGGAGATACAGGAACAAATTATGCATTAGAAAGAAGAAAAGAGGGCCCAGCAGCCAAATAACAAAAACAAAAGTACTTTTAGGCTTCAGAACTCATCACCAGAGGAAACTGCTGCAATAAATAGCTTCAACACAGCCAGTAACTGCCATGTAATTTATTTCAAATGGTTATTGGAACTGTAGAAGAATGAGAATCCAGACCATGGCAGTGTTGAGGGCACTGTGGAAGAGTCCCGTGACATAAGCCTTTCCCATCCCACTCACTGCACACCTAGTGTGTCTTCATTTGGGATGCTGTAGAAAGTGCTGCTCACACGTGAGCTTTATCACTCACCAAGAGAGGACATGGGAGAAATTTATAATATACTTTTTGTCTTCGAAAATCATTTAAAATGGTTCTCTTTTGCTTTCAGCCAGTTTCTATATCCCTGGGAGAACGATAAGCATGGATTTCTAGCCTGTCAGAGAAATGAAAGATGGCCTGCCTAATGTTTTAGAAATCCCTTTTATCTTTGCAGTTAGTTTCAAAGTCTTAGAGGAGGTTTTTAATATTACTGAGAAGAGGCAGTCAGGAGATGCTCTGATCCTGTACTTGATGGGAAACTATGGCCATGGAAATGCTATTTAAGCCTGAAGATCCTCAGCTGACTGAGCTCAGCCATACCAAGTCATGGATATGAAAGAAAAGCAGATCCTCAGAACAATGAACCCCATTCACAAACTTTAGTGAGATATTTAACCCCCTTTCTTCGACCTTCACTTGTCTGTGGTGGTCCAGATACTTGATACACTGTGGCCCATCAGGGATCCCAGGTAGTTTTCCTAAGGGAGCAAGAGAAAAGGAGAGCATGCTGGGAGTCTTTGGCCAAGGAAGCTGTGCTCTTTGCGTCTCACAGCTTAGAAAATGAAAAACAAGTAAAGTAAGCAAAGTGTGAGAGAGAAGTGAGCAGAAAAGCATGACCTTGCAGACCAAGGAGGCAGTGTCTGAGGTTCTAGGTGAAATGCAGCCCTTCCTCAGAAGCGTGATGTCTAGGGAGCAATGCTGTCTTTGCCATAAAATGACATGCTTTTTCTGGGAAGATTAGTCAGAAAGCCAGGAAACAGGAGAAAAACAACTGAGTCCCAAGGTGGGATTCCAGTCATCTAAGGGCCAGATCTGCTTCCTCTGTTCCATCATCCTACCTGCCTCCCACCCTCTTTGTGGCCCTGTGTTCTCTGATCTGCCCCTTGTCTGTATGTTCTGACTGAACAATGCCTCATGACTAATTGCAGAAATCCTGCCACCCATTTAGGTATGCAAAACCACCTGATAAAGAACTAAACAAGAGAGTTAGACATAGAACAGAGAGAGGAGACAGAAAACTCAACTGTAACTGAACTTCCCATGTGGGTGTCATAAACCGGAGGGTTTAGTCACTTTCTCTTCTTTCTTAAAACAATTTCCTGCTATCTTTCAACACATCTGAGAAAGTTTTTAGCAGATTACAGCACTTACAGGTTGATAGTTCTCTCTTTTTTTCAAGTATATCTTTCTCATCTTTCTACAAGCTGTTATAAGAGCCAAGAACACTTTTCCTGGGCACACGGGTCTGTAATCACTCAGATCGCTGGGTAGCTATTCTTGCCCCTCTTCACAACCTCAGGTGTATCTATGGAAAAGACCTAGAATTCTGTGAGTTCCTTGTAAGAGAAAGCAAAATTCAGCACCAGCTCAATATTAACTGTAATCTGGGAAATACTTTAAAATTGTGTTTAACTTATAATTTGTAGTAGTATGAAAGCTTTTACATTTCTTTAATAGTTGTAATTATTAAAGAAAATTGAAGAATTAAGAACATTATTTTCAATATTCCTTTCCCCTAAAGCCTTAGTTTTTTTTGTTTTATCTTCTAAAGTCTAATAATTAAATGAAACCCTAAGCATTCTGATGACCAGACTAGGCTGAGGTAGACAAATGAATGAGGTGTATTTCTTCACCCTCAAACTTTTCATTGGAAAACAAAAACTGCGTAAGAATTGCATGTCCACCAAAGGTCAGCATAGGTGACTGTGCACCTGACTACATGTGTCACCAGGATGTATTTTATAATTATTTTCATCAAGAAATCTTAATTTGCCTGAATTTGACTTTTCCCCTCTACTATGAGATGAGAATTTAATGCAGTCCTTTTTCATACTGAGAGCCAAAGTCTCTGGTCATAATTCTCGTTCTGAAATTTATGAATATAAATTATTTTCTTTGACTTACTGTGTAGAATATCAATGCCAATAAGATGGTTAATCCTTGACCATTTTAAGATCGCTAAAAAAACTTCAGTGATGTGTTTTGCCTGGAAATTTTAGATACCTTTTCAGACGAATGTGTTTATGTCTATTGCTAATTTTGAATAATTCTCCTTAAAAATCGTAAGGTTGAATTTTATCAAATGCCTTATTGGTATCTATTGAAGTGGCTTAATTTTTCCTCTAGTTGGTTAGCTAAGAAATAAGATGGTGTTTTTCTTTCATTTCATAAAACAATATGTATTTGAAAGAGGATAAATAAGCTATTTTTCAAGAAACAGATATTTATGAAAACTTAAAACTATCAACCACTATAAGGAATGTACTGAATTTTAAAATTCATTGTTATCCCTACAACCTCAAAATTATCAATATTGTGGCTGCTTTAGCATTTCTTTAAATTTTTAATTTTTTGATTCACACTAAAATATAAAAATTTAAATTGATAGAAATAAAAGAACTTTATTTAGGATTTTCCACTTTATCTCCTATTCTAAAAAGTTAGGGATTATGCAATTCACCTGTGGTCAGTTATATACTGGTAATACATTTACGTCTAACTTTTTCTAGTTGGTATCATGATGTCATTATTTAAGCATTCGTCTACAGCTTATTTTCAGGGTTTTGTTTGTTAACATCATTTCCCATTCTGAAATGAGTACAGTTGGAAAGTTGTTTGAGAATGGTAAAAAATCTTTAAAGATGTCTATAAAAATAGAACTGTCAGTGTCTTAGACATACACACCTCACTTCAGAATGTAATGCTAAATCGATGTGCAGATTGCAATCTCTGGAAAATCTGGGAGCAATGCATGTGAATTCCTGGTACTGGTGCTCAGCAGAGTTGGTCTGGCCACTGACTTTCATTTTGTCAATAAGGCCTGAGGAGTGGATTTTGCTCTAGTGCTAACTTCCTCTACCATAGCTCCATGGCAAGGAAGAGCTGTTTACTCATCCTGGGGATGCCTGCTTATTCTATGAAATGTCTTTTCACTTGGTTTTGGGTCACCTCAGAATTTATTTTCTATTGTGACATTGTATCTTTATTTATTTTAACTTTTGAATATTCCCAATGTTTGTCTCTTTTCATCTTTAAGTGTCAGAAATGTCTGCCCCTAAAAATTTCCTATAATTTTCGATGTTTTCTTGTGTATTTTCTCTGTCTCCATTTGAGTGTAACAACATGAGGTCTAGATTTATTCTGCTGCTTGCTCTAATCTCCAGCACCTCACCTATAGGACCTAAAGTATTTGTAGTTGGTTTAAATCATCTCATCTTACATGATACACTCCTTAGCTACTAAGAGCATAGTGCTTATTGAGCTTCTCAAATCTCAAGACTGTCGGTTTTCTGTTGATTCTACAAAATAATTCTTACAATATCAAATAAACAGTCTATTCTATTTTAGAAATCAGAATCTCCCTGAATATCTGGAATATCACTGGAGCATAAGTGCAATCATTTTATTATTTTTTTAAAGTTTCTTAGGTTGGCCCTCACTCTCTAGCCCAGGTTAGCCTCAAACTCACAGTGATCCTCCTGTCTCAGGCTCTCTGGTGCTGGGTTTACAGCCTTGAGCCTGGCTGTCCTCTTATTATTCTAAATTCCATATTCCATGATCCTAAGCAGTCATATTTTTTATAAATTTTCTTTTTTGTTCATACCATACCAATTTCTTCACTAATATTTTATTCCTCTATTTCTGCTCTGCACTGTTTCTGATTTTTTCTCTATGCACATATTATTTTGATATCTGTACGTGATCATTTTATAAGTTTACCTGAAAATTCTAACCGTTTCTTTTGTCTTTTCTGAAACCTTTCTATTCTGTAACATTAAGAGCAGGACAAAACCCTTCATCCCAGATAACAGCTCAGTGGCCTCAAATCCATGCCTCAATCTGAGACGCAGTTCAGATGCATCTCTGTAGTAGAGGACTCTAGCCAGGCCTTAAGACATTGTGTCACATTTTCCCACATTTCTTACATTTTATTTGTGAGGATTATTTGGTATACAATTTTCCTTTTTAAGAGGCACTTTTCTGTCTGCCTAATGCCTCAGATTAGTGACAATCTGGAAATATTTTACTTGCATTTGACTTGGAATTTTAAGGGAATTTTAACGTGGGAGGAGACATGTATTCCTACAGTTTTTATCCTCCTTTTCCAATAAATATTTTTATTGAAATTTTGTGCATTTCATACAAAACATTTAATCATATTTAGACCCCCTCCTCTATGTGCAACCCTTGCTAGATTTTTATGCATTCTGTAATGTATGTTAAGACTTATTGAGTCAGTTTTGTGTACCTAGATGTCCTTCAGTGTGTGTCCATCTACTGGAGCCTGGGCAGCCTATTTAATGTCACTCCCTTAAAGAATACCAACTCTCCTTCACCCAGAACTGATCATCAGTCAATAGTTCCTCAGCTAAGTTTGGGGTGTCCTGACCATTTCACTAATCCTATGCTGGATCTTTGTCTGGTTTGAGTTTGCATGGGTCTTGCTCATGTTATCACCATTGCAATAAGTTCATATACATAAGTTTCCAAAAGTCTGGAAAATTGTTTCCTTGTGATCATCCACTACCCCTGGCTCTTACAGTAGTTTGTCTCCTCTTCCTCAATACTCTCAGAGTTCTGGGTGGTAGAGGAGGTTTAATATTGGAGTCCTATTCAGGGACACACACTTTGCAGTCTCTGATTCTCTACGTTTTGTCCAGCTGTGGCTTTCTGTGTTAATCACCATCTGCTGCATGAGGAAGCTTTGCTGTTGAGAGTGCAGGCGTTCATTAGTATTTTCTCTACCCCCTGTTCTACTATGCTCCATGAACCTTAGACCTAGACATTCCATTGTAGATAAATTACTTAGGGCTGGGCATCTCACAGACACCTATTTTCTGTTTGGCCAGTTGTGGAACTCTGTAACAGTCTCCATCTGATGCAAAAAGAAACTCTGAGGTTACACTAGGGGTTTCTCACATCTAAGGATTTGGAGATAAGTATTTGGAGCTAAGTTCCACAAATAAGAGATAACATATGTCATTTGTTTTTCTGAGTCTGTGTTTTATCACAGATTCTAGCTCCATCCCTTTACCTGCATATTTCATGATTTCATTTTTTTATGCTCAGTAGAACTTCATTTTGTAAATGTACCATATTTTCATCAGTTCATCAGTTGAGGAACATTTAGTTTGTTTCCATTTCTTAGCTATTGGAAAAGAGCAGGAACAAACATGGCTAAAATATTTTTTATTGATTTCAGAATTTTATACAACTGATTTTGATCACATTCAAACCCCTCTCCTTCTCCAGCCTCTCCCAAGTATCCCCCATTTTATGTCATCCATTATCGTCTATCTTATTCTCGTTCTTTATTTTAAAGTTTTTAATATTTTTTATTCCAATCAATGCCTCCAAATTGCTCCTAGGTATGGGTTTACCTTCTGAAGTCTGGCTAAGCTACCAGGTGTCACATCAGTAAGGAGCACTGGCTCTCCCTCTCCCAGCATCCACTGAATGTCACTAGATTTTTAGCTAGGGCTGGGACTTCCTGCCGTCTTTGCCCATTCATGTTAGCTCCTGCCTGGCATGAATTTGCACAGATACTGTGAATGCTCTCACAAGGTCTGTGGGCTTAAATGTACAAGTACCCTGTGGTGTCCAGACAACATGGTTTTCTCGTATTCATCTACCATCTCTGGCTCTTACAGTGTTTCCACCTATAGGTTTTTAATGGGATAACTTGCTTCATCTCTCCCAGAGAGAACAGGGAAACAACTACTCACTGTCTCTTTGTGAAGTAACCCCTCCTCCACATACCAAGGATGGCCTTTGAGAGCTCAGTGAATTGTACCTCTTTGTTCTTCTACTCGTTCTCAAGCTTTGGGACACCAAGCAGAGCATATGAGATTGCTGTTTGGATACTTATGTTGATAATTTGCTGGTGACAGCCATTTAGGTTTTCTGACATGATCACTCTTGTTTTACTGATGCTTGTCATTTGTTTTCTTTGTTCTATCTTCCTCTCTCCACTTTTCCTTCTGTAGTGACCTCTCCTTCCATCTTTCCTTCTTCTCCTTTCTTTGCATTTGTCTTTATTTCTTGGTATTTTAAATGGACTTTTCTGAATTTCCCAATTTTTAACTATTTCACATTACCATTTCTTTTTATTGTATAATTATACATTAGCAATATTATGCTCACAAAATTATCTAGACAGTTAAGTACAGATCTTATCTTTTTTGAACAATTTATAGACAATGGACACTTCTTTGAGTTTTCAGCAAAAATCACAGTAATGCAATGTAGATCAAACTTTGAGCGAACAGTTGTTAATCTAATGGTTATGAATATACCCAAGCTTCTTTTGTTTGCCTTATTGGGTCAAAATTTGGAAATTTTATAAATAACAAATGAAACTTAAAAATATTTAACGAAATACGTTTTTTCAGTAATATCACAATAATAGTCCTGAGACCCAAGTGTAGCTAAGGTCCTGATCCCTTTTAGTTGGACATAATTTAGTTAATGCTACTCTGTCTTTCTGATCCTGGTCTTACCAGAAATATGTTTATTTTATGCATTTCTGAACAGTACCACCTTTTGCATTTCCTGTAAAATTGTCTGTGTCTCTCTTAACAATTGAGTTTGTCAATGCCAATGCTTTACTTTTCTCCTATTAAATTTCTTATCTTTAATTTTTTAGGTTGGAATTTGAGCTTATTCATTCATAACACTAAGACCTAAAATACATATTAAAGCTATAAATTTTCTTTAAATGGATTACTTGATGAATCCTGTAAGTTTGAACTTGTTAACCTATAGTATTTGTGTTTGTTTGTATGTGTGTGTGTGTGTGTGTGTGTGTGTGTGTGTAGATGTATATCTCCTCTGCATGGACACATGAATCAGAACTGTGTTCCAGAGCTGTGTTCTGTACAAAAAAAATGTCTTCTCTGTTTCATTTAAATGCTGTAAGTTGAATATATGTTACATATTCATTAAAAAAGGATGAGGAGTAGAATGAGAAGTAGAATGAAGCCAGAAAGAAAAGAGTAAAATCAAACAAACAAGGAAGCAAGCTCTAGTACTGCTTATAGTAAATTTTACAAGAATTTCTGGGATGGTAATAATGCATTGTGTATTCTTACAGCTTATGTTTAATGCCAGATTAGTAGAACAAAGATGAACAGAGCTAATATGTAGTTATTGCATTCATTTATATATTTATGCAAACATATATGTTTATGCCTGTTTGTATGTGTTTCCTCGTGTAATTCAGAGATAGAAAGAAAGACAGAGACATAGAGACATAGACAAAGAGTTATATAACAGAGATACAGAGAAAGAGAGAGACACACAGAGAGAGAATATCATAGAAATATCATTCAAGGGAAGATAAACCAATTACAGAATTCACTGAGGAGTTGCTTTTCACTAAGCAGGCAATTTTAAAGCTTTGATGTTTGAAAGCAGTGTTCCCCTTAGAGCCCTTAAGTCAGCAACTGTTTGGGATTACTTAAAATATTGAATTAAACTTTTGAATTAAAGTTACTAGAGTCATGAGCATACCATCAAATTGTGTTTCTGCTGATTTCTTTCTGCCAAGTTAAAGTTTCTGATAGTGTTATCACAATGCATGTTATAAAATTTCAGACTCAGGAAGGGAGGAGGGAGAGGAGGAAATTGGAAGAAAGAAGGAAGGAAGGAAGGAAAGAAAGAAGGAAGGAAGGAAGGAAAGAAGGAAGGAAGAAAGGAAGTAGAAGCTGTTTATGAGTTTTCCATCAGAGTAAAGAAAATGAAAAATTCTCCCTCTGAGGTAAGGATTGACCAAGGGGGCAGAAGTACAGTGAAAGTAAGAATAGAGACCAACATCTGAAAAGAGGAAAGGGGACCTGCAGCTGTAACTGACAGTTTGAGAACAGTTTGGAGGGAATGATGATGGCGCATTGGCTCAATTGCATGGGGTTCCTGGGTGAGCAGAGTGTCAACTCACAGGCATCTTTTCTGCATTTTCCAAGAGTTGTGAGTCAAGAGCCAGCAATGCCAGCAGACTGAGCGCACAAGTACTCTCTGGTACTTTATCTCTTCCCTCATTCAGTGGGTCAGCCAGTCATTAAATATGCATGAAGCTACCAGGAAGTACATTACCTGACTGAGGCACGCTCTACAATTCTCAAATTCAAAATGCTGTTCTACTCCTTAAGAATGTAAAATTCAGCAGAAAGAAAGAGGATTAAATAAAGATACCTACGTACTTAGCAACACTAACTTACAATCTCATGGTTACATAAAGTAATTTCTAAAATATACAACTGGTGCACACGTATCCCAAGGGTGTGCAAGGGTGTACTTTGCTTCCATGTTTTTGATGTTTTCATTTGAATATATGCTGTATACTTGCTATTACAGATACAGGAACATGTACACTAGATATGGTGCTTAAATTTGTGGGAAGGTGTACTTAGTTTTATTTAAAAGAAAATTGTGTGATTTTCCTTTCATTAACATTTTCAATATTGGGCAGTACAGATTTCTACAATCATTTTGTAGACTATGTATTAAAAATGCAGCACGTTTGTCCATGACCTTCAAATAGTCATATCGTTGCAGATGTTACATAGGAAATCACTCCATGATGTTTACCAGCGTCAAGCAGACTACTTTTCTGTATATTTTATTTTTCTCTTATTTGGATTTTGTCTCTAAGTGAAAATGAATTTAATTCAATGGAACTCTCTCCTTTCATCCTAATGATCATGTGCTCTACACTAAGGATCTCACACGTGTGTGTGTGTGTGTGTGTGTGTGTGTGTGAATTTCAGTGCCAGCATGCCACAGAGGTCAGATGACAGCCTCACATTTTGATCCTCACCTTCTACCTTGTTTGAGACAGGTTTCTTGATGCTTTTCTGCTGTCTAAAGCCAGGCTAATACCTACACACCTCTGGGGATTCTCCTGTCTCAGCATCCCATCTCCCCTGAAAGGCATAGGGATTACAGATGTTTATGCTAAGCATCTGGATTTAATGTGGGTTATAGGGATTCAAATTCAGGTTTTGAGTACTTGACAGCAAGTGCTTTACCCACAGAGCCATCCTTCAGCCCTTCACACACTTCATTAAATGAACTATGCAATCTTTTTAAAAATTACATTCTCTTAAAATTAATATTAATTTTTTAATCGACCATAAAAATATTAGATATCATTACTGCATTTTTTAATGTGTGCTTTGTTACCTTCTCCTTCCATAGCCCTCCCAAAGCTTTGACCTAAGGTTTTCTTTCCACTTCTTGTTACCTGTGTCCTTTGCCCTCCCTGGCTTCCTCTGCACATCTTTTTGATGCTCTCTTGGTTTCCTTTCTAGTTTTTCTAGTTTTTTTTTTTTTTTACTTTAGTCATAACTTTAACATAATGATTTCAATTTTCATATTTTCTTGCAAAAGCCATTTTTCTTTTCTTTATGGCTGAATAAAATTCGACTGTATGTAATGTACACATTTTCTTTATCCATTCATCTGTGAGGGACACCTAGGCTGGTTGTATTTCCTAGAAAATCCAAATAGTGTGGGAATAAATGTGGATGTAGAAGTATATCATTGGTATTTTGACTTAAAGTCTTTTGGTTATGGCCTTAAGAATTGTACATTTGTTTCTAGTCCTCTGAAAAATTTCTATAGAGATTTACATAGTGGTTACTCCAGTTTGCAATTCTATCAGCAAAGTATAGGAATTCTTTCCTCACAACCTAACAGCATTTCTGTGTTTGTTTTCCTACTGACAGTCATTATAATTGAAGTGAACAAGGGGCTGGAGAGGTCTATCAGCAGTTAAGTGCACTGGCTGCTCTTGCAAAGAACCTGAGTTCAGTTCCCAGCACCCACATGTGGCCAAAATCCTCCCATAATTCCAACTCCAGGGATCCAATGCTCACTTCCTGCCTCTGTGGACACTGCATGCTCATTGTGCACTTACATATGCACAGATAAAACGATCGTAATATAAAATAAAAATAAGCTAAACAAATAGACAAACCAAAAAAGAAGGGTAGTACCACAGCCCTATAAATGTGAACACAGCAATCTTCACATGTGGCAAGAAACCAAAACCACTGGTATGCTATGGATTAAAGGCCATGACCAATGATATTTAGTCCAGGAGTGCAAATTTGGTTTAACATTTTAAGCTCAATGAATGTAAAACATCATTTAAAAAAAGAACAAAAGCACTCCATCTATGGACCCACAAGGTCCTTCCAGACAAAGGAGGAAAAAGGGCTCACAGGTTCCTAGCCCCTACTGCTGAACTCTTAACTGATAATAGGTTCTGGGAGAAGAATCATCATCTTCAGCTGTGCATCCACTGGTGAGCCCTCTAGGCTCCAGCAGAGATAGTTCCAAATTCATGACAGCACAGATATCTTCAGTTATGTACCCATTGATGAAAGTTTACATAAGAGTCTAACAGATAGGTCCAAACTCCTGATTATACAGACAGCCCTGAGTAAACTCAGTGAATGGCAAAACAAAATGAATAATCATTTTCATGAGAAAGAGGTTTGTAGGGAAGATTGGGATATTAGGAAAGTGGGCCAAGATGGGAGTCAATATGCATTATGTATATCAAGGAACAAATTTAAGCAAAAAGTGAAATGAAGGATAGACAAAAACAAATATCATGTTTATCTCAATCGGATGCAGATAAAACAGCATTTGGCAAAATTAAAAGTGCACGACCAAGAAAAAACAATATGAAAAATGAGTTTCCAAAATGAAGTGGGTGATCTAGGGCTGGGGTGTAGCTCAGGAGTGAAGCGCTCTCCCAGCATACACAATGCTCTTGATTTGTTACCCAGGACCTGATGGAAAGAACAGAAAAATGGAGAGAGGGATGGAGAAGGATGAGGTAGGCAGAGACTGAGAGAGAGAAAGAGAGAGAATAAGCAAAAAAATAAAACATTATACTACCATTAAACAATGCTAAAAGAATGGATGTATTGCTTAAGTTCAAGAACAAAGCAGGAATATTTCTAAATTATGGTAGCATGCCTCACCAGAACAGACAGACAGACAGACAGGCAGGCATGCACACACGCACGCACACACACACACACACACACACACACACACACACACACCTCATTCCATCAGGTAAGAATTTAAATGTTAAACATTTATATTCACAAATGATATCATATTATGTAATAAACCACGATGAAATCATTGCAGGTTATTAGAACTAACAAAATATTATACATATTTGAAGAATGCAAAGTTGAGATACACAATAAATTGCTTTCATATATAAGAAACATTGGCTTTAGGGACCAGAGAGTTGGTTCATCAGTTAAGAGCACTTACTGCTCTTGCAGAGTCAAGCTCAATTTCCAGCACCTATGTGGCAGCTCATAACCATCTGCAACTCCATTTCCAGTGGATCTAATACCCCGTTCTGGTCTCTGCCTTCTCCTTCATATATGTGGTACAAGTCATTCAAGCACTCACATAAAAATAATTTTAAAAATTGAATAATGAATTGGGTGGCTGGAGAGATGGCTCAGTGGTTAAGAGCATATACTGCTCTTCCAGACGACCTGGGCCCAGTTCTCAGCACCCACGTCAGGCAGCTCAAAACCACCAGTACAGCTCCAAGGAATCTGATGCATAAACTCTGCAGGCTTTTGCACTCACACATGCACATACCCACATACAGACACAATGATACACAAGCAATTAAAAATAAAACATTTTTGAATAAAAAATAAACTATCTGAAAATGAAATTGAAACTTCTATCTATAGTATCATTAATTAGAATATGTTATTCAGGAAACATTTGATGAAAATGATGCAAACCTTGTATACTGAAAGTCACAACTGAGTGAGGAGTGGATATAATCAAAATACACTGCATACAGGTATGAAATTCTCAAAGGATAAATAAGTTTAAAAGCTGAAAGAATAAGTAAATGGGATAGAAATGCATTTGTGCACTGTGAAACTGGGACTATTTAAATGACAACACTGTTCCTGCCTGTGTATGGATGCAAAACAATTTATATCAAAGTCCAAAGTGACATTTTGCAGAAATAAGCAAAACTGCACATGGAAATGCAGAGTGTGCAGAACCACTCAGACCTCAGACACTCACTTTCAAAGTTTGATTTTTATTTTTCTGTGGTATGAAGACTTAACAGGGAAGATACACCCCCTTTTGAACCATTTTTAGGTATAGCAAGCCTTGTTGTTGAGTGTAGGTATAGAGATACCAAGGGTTCCTGGTGCTTGTTCGTCTTGCTTTGTTGAAACTTCACACCTGTTGTTGGGTAGCTATCGATTTTCCCTCCCTTAACAACTTAATTTTAAACAAAATAATAGTGTGTATGTAGTCAAAATAATAAGTTGCATAACTCAAGTGAGGGAATGTTATGATGTGAATTAAGTCTTAGCACACATGCAAACACACAACACTTCCTCTTGGGGCCACTTGTGAGGTTTGGAAAGGCAGTATTAAATTGCCAGTTTTCAATTACATGAAGTTTATGAAATAGAGGACTTGACTGCTCAAAGCCCACTCTAATAACGGCTGCTATTTTTGGAAGAATTCTAGCCTTCAGGGCCGGATGAAGAAGGCTGCATGTTTTCTGTTATTCACATAGATTCACTTGACCAAGAATCCTAATTTCTGTTTTTCCTTTGTGTGAAAACTAGTCCTGGATGCACATGTTCGGGAAGTGTCTGAATAAAAAGTGTAGTCCTCCCCTTCTCTGCTTCCCTGGCCCTCCCTCTGCTTCCATGGGGCTATGCAACCTGCAGGCCTCTCTCTCTCTCCAGGGTGGGTCAATCACACCCTCTGTGTCTTGGTTCCCCAGGCCTCATTCGTCCTCCCATTTCCCCCTCCAGTCTCTCCTCTTGGCCTGGCTCCTGTCCCAGTACTTGTCTTGGTGTCCTGGACACCTGCGGAGCCACCACTGCTCCCTGGTCCTTTGTATCCAGTCCAGTTCAGTTCATTCTCAGGTCTCCAGGAGCACTGGGCCTGGCCCTGCCTTCACCTCCCTCTGCCTCTCTGGGTCTGCACAACCCACCAGCCTTTTTCCTGGTGGCCAGGGCTGACTTTTCCTCTTCCTGATCCTTTGTGACCAGACCAACCCAGCTCCTCAGTGCAGTCCCCAGAGCCCTTGGGGTCGCTTCCCATCCCTATCTTCCTTTGCATCTCTGGGTGGCAAGGTCACCGGCTGCCCTAGAGCAGCATGTTTCATGGGCCTGGCACCCAGGCCAGTCCAATCCCCAAATTCCTGAGGCCAAAATCTTTCCTGGAGGGATCCAGACCTTAGGAGAAAGCCTGAGAGCATCTGATCCTCATCTGACTTGGGCCTCTGTGGGAACTCCTGAAGACAAAAACAATCTGGTCACTCCAATATAAAATCAAAAGAGAGAACCGGAAGCTTAAGGAACCAGTTTTCATGCCCAAAAAGTAATCCACAAAAACACATAAAGTTCACATAAAGAAGCAGACCTAAACTTGAAGGCTTGAGTCTCACACAAGAATCAGAAACTACAAAAGAAATTCACATGTCAAAATCACAGAAAAAAATAATAACATGAAAAACCAAAATAACATATCCCCACCAAATGCCAGGAATCCTCTAGAGGAGCACAATGAGAACCTTCTAGAGACAATGCAGGACATGGATCTCAAAAGAACAATGATGAATATAATAAAAGAATTCACTGAATTTAAAGAACACACAAACAAGGTAATCATAGAGCTGAAGGAAGATAGGGATAAACTTCTGAATGAATTCATGAAGAAGGAAGTGAAACACTCAGTAAGCCAATTAGAAACAAAAGGAGAAAGCCTCACCAATAGGATGAGTGAAAAGGAAAACAAAGTATCAAGACTGGAAGATAAAGTGGATGAACTAGACCACTCAAGCAAAGATTATGAAAAATTTAACAAATCACGAGAATGGAATATGCAGGAACTGTGTGACACCATAAAAAAACCAAACTTATGAATCATAGGCATATAGGAAGTAGATGAATCCCAAGATAATGGCATGGACCAGATCTGAGTGAAAAGGAAAACAAAGTATCAAGACTGGAAGATAAAGTGGATGAACTAGACCACTCAAGCAAAGATTATGAAAAATTTAACAAATCACGAGAATGGAATATGCAGGAACTGTGTGACACCATAAAAAAACCAAACTTATGAATCATAGGCATATAGGAAGTAGATGAATCCCAAGATAATGGCATGGACCAGATCTTCAAAAGAATCATGGAAGAAAATTTCCCAAAATTGAAGAAAGACACACCCATACAAATACAAGAAGCACCAAACAGACAGGGCCAGAAAAGAAACTCCATGGCACATCATAGTAAAAACACTAAACGTACAAAACAAAGAGACAATACTGAAAGCTACAAAAGAGAAACAACAAGTCACAAATAAAGGAAAACCCATTAAGATTACAGCTGACTTTTTAGTGCAAACAATGAAAGCCAGAAGAACCTGGACCAAAGTATTCCCAGTTTTAAATGATCACAGATGCCAACCCAGATTACTATACCCAGCCAAAATGTCTACTATACTCAAAGGGGAAAGTAAAATCACCCAGGACATAAATAGGCTGAAGGAATTCATGTCCACAAGAACAGACCTTCAGAGAGTTCTGGAAGCAATACAAAGAGCTGAAGAAAGGAATGACTATACCCAAGGGGTTGCAGAAAGAAATTCAATGAAGGTATAACTGTGGAAAAGTACAGCTATATTAAGAATGTAAACAGAAATAAAAATGACAGGATTCAATACTCATCTTTCATTAATAACTTTAAATAGTAATGGACTGAACTCCCCAGTCAAAAGTTACAGACTAGGTGAATGGATTAAAAAACAACACCCATCTTTCTGTTGTCTGCAAGAAACCCATCTTACCTTCAAGGAACAGGTACCATCTTAAAGTGAAAGGCTGGAAAAATATTCCAAGAAAATGGTACTAAGAAAAAAGCAGGGATTGCTATTCTAATATGGCTTAAAATTAAACTAATGAGAAGAGATGAGGAGGGCCACATCATTCTGATCAAAGGAACAATAAATCAAGAAGATATTACAATCATGAACATATATTCACCAAAATCTGGT
The DNA here is from genome assembly GCF_000622305.1 of Nannospalax galili. Lineage (NCBI taxonomy): Eukaryota > Metazoa > Chordata > Mammalia > Rodentia > Spalacidae > Nannospalax > Nannospalax galili. The sequence continues at coordinate 1,996,598 of NW_008352325.1, forward strand.
GCACCCAACTTCATAAAAACAGTACTACAGGACTTTAAGACCCAGATTAATCTCAACTCAGTAATAGTAGGATCTTCAACACCCACTATCTCCATTAGATAGGTCAACAGGACACAGAGTTAACAGAGACATCTGAATTAAACAATACCACATCTCAAATGAACTTAACAGATATCTACCAAGTATTCCACTCAAGCACCAAAGGGCATACTTTCTACTCAGCACCCGATGGAACCTTCTCCAAAATCGACCACATACTGGGGCACAAAACAAACCTCAACAAATACAAAAATACTGAAATAATTCCTTGCATCTATCAGACCACAATGCAATAAAGCTTACACTCAACACCGGAAGAAGCCCTAATCACCACATGGACACATGGAGATTAAACAACACACTCAGAAATGATGAATGGGTCAAAAGAGAAATTAAGAAAGAAATAAAAGTATTCCTGGAACTAAATGAAAATGACCATACAACACAACAAAACCTCTGGGACATGCTGAAAGTGGTCCTCAGAGGGAAGTTTATAGCTCTAAGGGCCTACATAAAAAATCAGAAAGAACAAAAATAAATGACTTAACATTGCAACTCAAGACACTTAAAAAGCAACAATATATGAAACCCAAACCTAGCAGACAAGAAGAAATAACAAAAATCAGGTAAGAAAATAATGAAATTGAAACAAAGAAAACAATACAAAAAATCAAATCCAAGAGCTGGTTCTCTGAATAGATAAGCAAGATTGACAGACTGCTAGCCCAGTTAACCAAAAGAAAGAAGCGTACCTCCAAATCAACAAAATCAGAGATGAAAGGGGAAACATCACAACAGACACCAGAAAGATCTAGAACATTATAAGGGAATACTTTAAAAACCTATATGCTACTAAATTTGAAAACCTAAAAGAAATGGATGTATATCTAAAGGCTTGGGAACCACCAAAACTAAATCAAGAAGATATTAACAGCTTAAACAGACCCATAACACAAAAAAACATTGAAACAGTAATACAAAACATCCCGACTAAAAACAGCCCAGGACCAGATGGATATACAGCAGAATTCTATCAGATATTTAAAGATCTACACCCAATACTACTTAATTTATTCAAAAAGATAGAAATGGACGGTAAACTTCCAAATTCCTTCTATGAAGCCAGCATCACTCTAATACCAAAGCCAGGTAAAGATACAACCAAAAAAGAAAACTATAGACCCATATCCTTAATGAACATAGATGCAAAAATTCTCACCAAGATACTTGCAAACCACATACAGACACACATCAAAAAGATCATCCACCATGATCAAGTTGGCTTTACCCCAGAGATGCAGGGGTAAATATGTAAGTCATATATGTATGACTTATAATATATGTAAGTCAATAAGTGTCATAAATAATATAAGTGGGCTCAAAGACAATAATACATGGTCATCTCAATAGATGCAGAGAAAGCCTTTGACAAAATTCAACATGCAATTATGTTCAAAGTCCTAGGGAGAATTGGACTGGAGGGAACATACCTCAACATAATTAAAGCCATTTATAACAAACCCACAGCCAACACAATTATACATGGAGAAAAACTCCATTGAAATCAAGAACCTGACAAGGCTGTCCACTATCTCCACTTCTCTTTAGCATAGTGCTTGAAATTCTTGCAAGAGGAATAAGACAAGAGCAGGAAGTTAAAGGAGTAATAATTGGAAAAGAAGAGATCAAATAGCTAAAGGCCACATAACAAGCAACAATGACAGATTGGAGATGCCTTCTTTTGAGTTGTTGGCCAGGGTGGCCAAACGGACTCCCAGACAGTAACCCAGCATAGAACTGGGGAAATAAAGAGCAGACCCCAATTTATCTAAAGGAATATTAACAACTTATTGCTGCCAGATAAGGAACAGCTGTCCCTCCTAGACCTCTAGATAGGTTGACTAGATTGACCAGAAGGGCAAGAATTGGGGAATGACTGGGGGTGCCAACAACTCAGCAGACAATAGCAGGGATATCCGAGTATAAGGGCTTTAGTGGGTGGGGGGAGGCAATGGGAGGGTGCCATCTGGGAATTGGGTATATAGTTGAATAAGATGGTTTGGGATGTTCTGTGTGATATACACACACCAAAAAAAAGGCAAAAAATTTTAAAAAATGTATTATATTTGAGGAGAAGCATGGAAATTTACATCATGTTAATTAGTAGAGGTGATAAACATTACCATTGAAATCTACCCCATGACTTTATAGACATACACAGGCACCAAAGGCCCAAATGCAACCGATTATGAGTAGTAATAATCAGATACATACAGATTAGAGTTGCATGCGCCAGCATCTCAGTGTTAGTAGCAAAAACAATGAGTCTTTCTGCAAGGAACGATGTATTCTAAAATGAAATGGCGATCATTTTTAAAGGTTAGAAACTCATTCAATTTTATGTCTTACAGGGCTTATACTGAGTTCAATATTATATAACTTTACTAATTCAACTGTGAACCTAGAAACTTGTAGCCACTTGTGAAAGAGATGTACTCTTGCTCTGGAGTGTGTTATTGAATATGTTAATGCTGTAGTGAAAAGCTTCTTCTAATCATGTAGTTATTACAAATTTTTAAAAAATGATTAAAAACATAATTCTTCAAAGTATAAAAATTTGCTCCTTAATAATTAGTAGATGTGAAAAACATTACCACTGAAATCTACCTGACGACTTTATATCCATGCTCAGATGCCAAGGAGCTCAGAAAGTAACCGACTGTTACTAGTAATAATTAGATGTATAGAGAATAGAAACACATGTGCAAACATCTTAATGTCAATCGCATTAAAACTGAATTTTTTTGTAAAAAATAAAAAGTGTGTCCCTAAGAGTGCCACAGCTGCTTCTCTGTCATCCAAGTCACTTGGCAATCTGAAGCCGAATTAGGGATGCTTGTGCTTGAGTCTTCTAGGAAGGAACTCCCCTCTCATTGTCATATTCAGATACAGAAGGTTTAACATTTGAGCAGTAACATAGGGGAATACATTTAGTTGTGCCTGTGCCTCTTTTTATTTTCAGAAAAAGAACACTGATAGCTAAATAGGTCATATTTTTTAACTGTTTCCCGGAATTTCATTATTTTGTGAGCACAGGTTGTGTGTGTATGTATGTGTGTGTGTGTGTGTTTGTGTAGTCTGTGTATGTGTGTGGTGTGTATGTATGTTGTGTGTATGTATGTTTGTGTGTGTGTGTGTGGTGAGTGTATGTGTGTATGTGTGTGGTATTTGTGTATGTATGTGTATGTGTGTATGTGTATGTGTATGTGTGTATGTGTGTGTGGTCTGTGTATGTGTGTGGTGTGTATGTGTATGGGGTGTGTGTGTATGTATGTGTATGTGTATGTGTATGTGTGTGTGTGGTCTGTGTATGTGTGTGGTGTGTATGTGTGTGGGGTGTGTGTGTATGTATGTGTATGTGTATGTGTGTGTGTGGTCTGTGTGTGTGTGTGGTGTGTGTATGTGTGTGTGGGGTGTGTGTGTATATATGTGTGTGTATGTCTGTGTGTGCGTTGTGTGTGTATGTGATTTATTTAACTTCAGCATGGCCAATGTTGCCTTTATTTCAACTCTATTTATTGTTTTTGTTTCCTCCTGAAGTGGCATTTCAATTGAATAAAACCTCCTGGTACAGGAGATGCAGGACCTGATGATAAAGACCTTGTCTCCAGGTGATGCAGCATGGGGTCCTGCCGCCCTGGTCTTGTTTGGCACTTGAAACCTCCCTTAAGTCTGTGCTATAAACACACCAGATAATGGATTTGAAATGCAGTCAACTTTTTCCTATGAATCCAACTAGAAATTCCATGGAAAGAACCACAGGCTCCTAAATATTTATCTAAATTTTGCCAGACCAGCCGACAGCAAAGTAAAAGGACAGTAGTTGTGATCATTGAGAGAGCTTGTGCCAAGAGCTTCGATTTCCTGAAGCACAGCTACTAGTGTCTAGGGTGGAGACTGCGTGGAGCCAATGCTCCTGAATCTAATGGGTGTTGGAGGCACTGTGATTGACCCTAGGTTTCTGATACTAGTAGGGATGCTGAGTGTAATGACCACTGGAAAAGCAGGCTGGGAATGCTTGGGTGTCTCCTCTAGGATTCGGACTTCATCCTAAAAACAGGACTCAAATAGACCAGTCATTGTAGCTTAAGACTACTGCAGCGATAACTCACCAAGTCAGTATCTTAGAAATGTGTTACTTTTTATTTGTTTTTGTGGGTCTCCTTGTAGCCTAGCTAGCTGGGAACTCTCTAATCAGTCCAGAATGACCTTGATCTGACAGAGACCGGACTGCCTCTACTTCCCAAATTCAGGGTTTAAAGGTGTGTGCCACTACATATGGTGATGCATTACTTTTTAAATTTTTTAATTAAATTTTATTTTAACTCCTATTTTTAAAATCGTATTTATTTATCTATTATTACGGGATGTTTCAACATATGCTATATAATTATTCAAATAAGGGTAAACATATCACTTCAAACATAATTCCTATGCAGTGAAAACTTTCAAAATCCTTTCTTCTAGCTCTGTGAAATATGCAGTGTATAATTGTTCTCTCCATCACCCTATTATGGAAACTCGAACTTTTTACTACTACTCAGCTATAATTTAATTTTTTTATCAATATTTCCCCATTCTCCCTTCCCTGTCTCTCCTCAGTCTCTGTGAAACATGATCTACCCTCATTTTCTCTAAGATCAACTTAGAATATACTTTTGTTCAGCTTTGTGTATCATGCTTCCTTTTTGTTTAGCCTGTCACTCTATTTACCTGGAAAAATGAACAAAAGTTTTCTGTGGTAAATGCTGCCAGAGAGATAAATATTTCTAGTCAGGAGAGGAGTTAGTGGTAGACCAAGATGCCAAGCAAGAGGCTTGCAATGGTAAGCTACTGAGGGCCCCAGCCTGAAGCCCTTCAACTGATTGTCACTGAAGGAAATGGAATGCTAAAGGCTCGGGAAAGGAAGGGAAAGGGTCAGTTCCCAAGCTCTCACTGGACAGCTGAGAAATGTGTACTGAAGTTTCAGGGGTCAACATGATGTGCTAGTGTTTCCAATAGCGTTTATTTGCCTACCTTAGGAACTTGTCAGTGGCTCTTTCTTTACAGTGTCCCTGCACTGGATGCCAAGAATGAGATAAACTGTCATCTTGGGTAGGAGTTTGAGAGAATGTGAATCACCGTTCCTTTTGCCCCCTTGGTCGTGCTGTCTTCATCCACAGAGAACACCCCAGGCCGTCCAGCACAACCACACACAGGGGGCACTAGTCAGCACACTCCCAGAACTCACCTCTGCCAGTTTATCCAGGGCTGAGCATCAGCTGGTTGAAGGAATGGACAGAAGATGCTAGAGATATCTTTACAAAAGACAGGGGTAATTCTAGCACTTGGAAGGCACAGGCCTTTGGATCTCTGTGAGTTCAAGACCAGCCTTGTCTGCATAATAAGTTCTAGGTCATCCAGGGCTATATAGTGAGATTGTGTCTCACAAAACCAAACAAAAAGTAAAATGAGAGCAATAGCAAGAGAAGAGCAAGAGAGAGAGAGAGAGAGAGAGAGAGAGAGAGAGAGAGATCTAGCATTTCTGAATGAGATTAAGACAATAAGAGAAAAGTGACAGACTGACCAGCTTTTGCTCAGGATAGCATGGAAAAATTGACTTTCTTAAGTCAAATCTCTTTGTGTTGTGATTAGTAAAATATTTTAAGGTATTGAGTGTTAAGTCCTAATATTCAGTATCGCCAGGATTTTTTTTTCTCTGTTTCCAGGAAAGTGTCTTATTAACAGTCTGGATGCACCTGTGTTAGAGTTGTGAGTCAGATGTCATTTAATCCATAGAATCAAGACATATTGTTCTAAAGTGAGAGTTTCATAGTTATCTTGCATTTCAATGAGCTATAACTTGAGGTCTGTGAAAACGAGGGCACTGGTTAGCTTCAAACTTCGAATAATGATCTTGATCAGGAAAAAATAAAATCTGATTCTTGAAAAATGCTGGTGATGAAAATCATGTTAAAGGACCTGACATCTCCTTTGCTAGAGTTGTATCTGTTTCTATGGAAACATGAATGAGCAGAAAAGCCTTCTGTGATTTCAGTCGAAGTTGTAGCCGCTGTCATCTTTGCACAGTGGATTATTCACATCGGCAGCAAGCACACAGCAGAATTACACACATATTTTAAGTGATAATAAAGTTCAGGGGATAACTATCTTTTTGTAGAGAATTTCTATAATTCTCTCTCTCTCTCTCTCTCTCTCTCTCTCTCTCTCTCTCTCCAGTTTTCACATGATCCTTGGAAGAAAAGCAAATGCTATTACATCGTGACAAGCTAATCAGGCTGGTGCTAAAGAAAACAGTGCAGTCAAATGTGAAATGAAGCCCACAGTCTGTGGGAGCTCAGGTGGGTCAGAAGTATATGTATACATATATGAGTAAATGAGGACCAGACATGGAAGTATGAGAAGAGGCAGGGAAAACCTAAGCATACAAGATGCATAAGGTTGTATGGAGGTGGCATCATCCCAAGAGAACAGATGGTCAGATCCAAGTCCAAATCATTTCGTGGGATGGTACCTCTTCAAGATGAATCATACAGATTGTCAGGTCACTACCAAGACAGCCATGATGCCTTATAGTGGTCTTCAAGGTAAGCACTGTGCAGGAGAGCCAATTGATAATATTAAATGCAAAAATCTGTATATTTATTTTCCATATAAATCTTCCTTCTTTTAAAATATATTTTATTTATAATTTTTATGTGTATGATTGTATTGCTGGCATGTATGTAAGTATATCCATCTCATGCAATACCCATGGAGGTCAGAAGATGGAGTTGGATCTGCTGTAACTGGAGTTAAGGATGGTTGTTAGCCACCAAGTGGGTGCTGGGAACTGAACCTGGGTCCTCTGCAAGACTAGCCAGTGCTCTTAATTACTGAGCTATCACACTCCAGCTCCCAGCCTCTTTCTTTTAAAACTTGTTTTGCAAATATTTGTTCCTTGATTCTCTTGAAGTATGAGTATAATGAGTAAAATATACTCAGAAAATTTACTTTAAGAGCATGCAGGAGTTTTAAAGAATGTATGAGTTACTACAATCAAGATATAGAATATTTTCATCATTACAGAAAATTTTCTCATGTCCCTTCCCAATCAATACATACCATACCATGCTCCAACTTAATCACTGTTCTATGACATTGCTGATGAGGAAGTGGAAAAAGAGGAATTCTTATTCACTGCTGGTGGCAGTGAAAATTGGTGCAGCCATTATGGAAATCAGTATGGAGAGTCCTCAAAAAGTTAGAAATAGATCTACTACTTGACCCAGTCATACCCTTCTTAGGCATGTACACAAAAGACTCTATGCCCTACTTAGAAATACCTCTTCATTTTTGCTCACTGCTGTCTTTTTCATAGTAGCCAGAAATTGGAAAAAACCTAGATGTCCATCCATAGATTAATCAATAATGAAGCTATACACACACACACACACACACACACACATACACACACACACATTATTCAGCTCTTAAGAAAATGAACTTATAAAATTTATAGGTAAATGGATGAACTGGAAACAATCACTCTGAGTGAGGTAACCCTGACCCAGAAAGACAAACCTTGCATGTGCTCTCTCCTAGCTGAATGTTAACTTTGAAATCTAATATATGCACATTTTAATTTAAAATCTAGAGATGGTAGGAAACTATCTTATGGAAATATATGTCTGATTTGATTTTCATAAAATTTCAACTAAAAAGGGCTAGCAAGCTTGTTCAACACGTAAGGGTTCTTGCTGCTAAGTGTGATGACCTGAGTTCAATTCCCAGAACCGGAACTTACGTGGCAAGAGAGTCAACCACCAAAATTTGTTCTTTAATATCTACATGCATGCTATGATATGCTCACGCATGTGCATGCATACACACACATACACACACATGAACACACACGTATAAATAATGAAATAAGCAAATAAATAAATGTAAAGAAAAACCTGTTGAAAATTTCACCTAAGTAGAATTTTTAAAAACCTGTTTGTTTCTTTCTCTCTGCAAAAATTTTAAAATTAGCCTGTGCAGTTGTGTATCAGTAACTTGTTTGCTTTTAAAACAAGACTATTTAAAAACCCACTTGTCTCTTTCTTTTGTCAAAATTTTTAAATTAGTCCATGCAATTGTGTATCAGTAACTTGTTTGCTTTTTTCAGAGTTGAACTGTGAAATTTAGGAGCACTCAAATATATAGTGGTGGTATTTTATCAAACTATATTTGCAGATAATACTCAATTACTTATATATACCAGTTCTGCACATAGGCAATATTTATATACAAATGCATATATATTATATATATATATATTTATTTATTACTGGATGCTCTTTAAGAGGGCTCTGGTTCAATTGCTATCACCCACATGGCAACTCACAACCATCTGTAGCTACATTTCCAGGGGACCCAATTCCCTCTTCTGATATCTGTGGCTATTAAGGACATATGGGGATTTAGATGCAGGTAAACCACTTATACACATAAAATAAAAATAGATTTTAATAAGGAATGGCTTATAGTGAAGAGTCACATAAGCTTTTTTTAGTATTAATGGCTACTGGTTGGACTTCCCTTGAGGTGTAGAATGGCATAATAATTTCTAGGCAATTGTATCTTTTAATATTTTATTTAGTATTTTTATGTGTATGCACATATTGCTTGCATGCAAGTGTACCTGTGTTGTGCAATGCCTGCAGAGGTCAGCAGAGGATGTCCTGGAACTGGAGTTACAGATGGTTGTTAGCTGCCATGTTGGTACTGGAATTTGAACCTGGGTCTTCTGCAAAAACAGCCAGTTTTTTTTTTTTTAATTTGTTTATATAAATTTTGTTGTATTTCATACAGAATATCTCAAACAATCTGAATCATCTTTATAGCCCCATCCACATGAGCACCCTCCCTCCCTACTCCACTGAAGTCCATATATTCTGTCCTGAGAATTAAGGCCCACTGTGTCAAGTCAGTGTCCCCAGACATTCTCCAGTGTAGGTCCATCCACTTGTGGTTTAGTCAGATCCCTGTTAACTATCTATCCAAACACCTATCATTTTCTTTCTTTCTTTTAAATAGAGCATAGGGTGGGGGTTTATTTACAGAGGAGTGGATGCTTCCTATTTAAGGCTACACTGGAAAGTCCACACTCAAATATAAATCATATGACTTCCTTACGACCACAGAAAATGGTGAGAGATGTGCCTCCTGGCAGTCTCAGCTTATATATCCTTAGCCCCTCCTCCACTGATTGGGTGGGAGGGGTAATTGATTCCACCATCAACTCCTTGATGAATGTGGGAAGGAGGTGTGAGTATAGCTTGCTGGCACAATTTCAGTTAACACTCCACCCCTTCCTCTGGCTCTTACATTCTTTCTGCCAACCTCTTCTGCAAAAGTCCCTGAGCGATGGAGGGGGTGGTAGGTGTGGGATGATCTTCCTCGAGTTCTGGCAAGGCACTGAACTTTCAGGTCTCTGCATTGTCAGTTTTCCATGGACTGTTGGCCCATTTCAGTGGGATTCCATCTACTATGAAAACACAGCTAGAAGCAAGAACATCTAAGCAGAAAAACGGCCAATGTTCTTAACTGATGAGCCATCTCTCTAGCCCAAGGTGATTATTTTAATTAGAAATAATTTAGTGTTCCCTCCCAGTGGCTTACTTATTCAGCATATGTATTTAGTGATTTGTCTGGATGAAATTAATAAAATTAACTATTATTCCAATTGTTCTTTGTTTTTTCTTACAAAATCTATCTGGAATCATGTAAAATTTTCATTTACTAAATTTTTAAACTGTCATTTTTTTATGTAGGTTTCCATGATACCTGGAATTAATTTTTGTTTGTGATATGATCTAGAAGTTCTTCAGCTTTCTTCCACAATGACATCCAGTGGACACAGCACTGTTCATTAACCCTGTTTTGTACATTGTTGTAATCATTGTTAAAGTGTCCATTCACAGGCAGGTCTGTGTCTAGATGCCCCTGTGTTCCATAGCACTGACTGTCAGGCATGTTGCTTAATTTACAATCTTTATTGTAATTCTGTAGACATTCCTGTGTTACTAAATCAAGTTACTCTTTTTGTTTTTTATCAAGATTGTCTAGATTTTTCTTAGTCTTTGGATTTTCATGTAAACCTTGTAATTTATTTATATCCAAAATTCTAACACTTTTATTTATATGGCCTTGTATTTATAAATTAATTCCTTAAAAATTGAGCACACAACTTTAACTTTTTCTATATTTATTTTAGTAACATTATTCTTTTACATATCATGTACTTAAATGTATTTTAAGTATAGTCAATATATATAGTTGTATTTTGAAATTCTATCATGTGACTGCTTAACTCACGTATTAATTCTAAAAGTACAGCATTATCAGTGTATAATGAAAGCTTTATATAATTGTTTACAGTTTTCACAAAGATTTCATGATTTTATTTATTGCTGCTATGGCTAGAACCTGAAATATAAGGGTCATCATGTGCATTTATGTCTCAGTCTTAATCTCAAGGGGAAGATTTTGAACACTTTAGCAGTAACATATTTACTGTAGATTTATGTTTATCTATACAGTCCACTAAACTAAGCAATTTTACATTCACTGTTAATTCACTAGCCTGAATTTTGGCTGTACTGGAGGCTGGGTTGCTATGGTTAGGTATGGGGTGAGCGGGCATGGCGTCTGCTATGCTGCCACATGTTGTGGTGTTGCAGTACACTGTGCGTTTATTAGTTACTTGTCTTCCTACCGTGACCACATTTCTGACAAGCGCAACATCAGGAAGGAAGGGTTTATTCTGACTCACAGTTTAAGGGTCCAGAAGCCAGGTAAGGAGAAGCCTGAGGCAGATGGCGACACTGCATCCACAGTCAGGGACAGCAATAAGTGCTGCTCAGCTCACTTTTTCCTTTATACTCAGTATAGGATTCCAGTCCTGAAATGGTGCTGCCTAAATTTAGGGTGGGTCTTTCCACTTCAAATAACCCAGAAACTTCCTCACAGACCTGCCTTGAGGTTGTTTTCCACCATGATACTAAATCCTGTCAAGTTAGTGAGCAAGATTATTATCATAAAGAACTGGAGAGATGGCTTATGGGTGTGCGGGGATCATGGGGCGCCAGCTGCTAGAGTGGCACTGGTCTCCTGCACGCACCTGGGAAGCAGCGGGTCCCATGGCTCATCTGCTCAGCATTGCTGGCAGGCCCCTGCTTCTCTGCGTCTCTGTGGGTCGCTCTACCGGGGCTGGCCCGGTGGAGTTCCGCCCCAATTTCACCCATGCACTCTCTCTCTAAGTTCGGGACCATCAGCTGCCGGGTCACGAGGAGAGATGCAGGACGGCTGAAGCTGGATTTCCGTGAGTCGATAACTGAAGGATAGCGCCCCCCGGGGAGGCTGGATCGTAGGCAGTAAGACACAGAACTCAGCTCAGTCAGTGGTACAGCCCCTTTATTCAGTGACTTAGCTCAGCTCCAAGTCTCGGTGATCCAGCTCCGATTATTGAGGGGAAACCAGAATATTTTATACTATGGGGGTGGTAGTAAAAACCTTAGCTGATAGGTACTCCTGGAATGCTTCATTTACATAGGGCAGTGGGCTTCTATCAGGCTATCAGACAACGCCTGATTAAACCCTGGTAGCTCCTGGGCCGGAGGGCATGTATCTTGTGATGGGCATTTCAAAAGTAAGTCAGGGAGGAGAGCAGAAGGTGCCCCGCTGAGAAGGGGAGTCCCCCCATTCGCGCCGAGCCAGCTTGTGGTATCCGGACATGGGGAGACTGCTACCCGAAACAGCAGGGGTCCCCAACAATAGCTCAGTGTTTAAGAGCACTGGCTGTTCTTGCAGATGACCGGATGTCATTCCCAACATCCACATGGTGCCTGACAACCATCTGTAACTCTAGTTCCAGGAGTCTGATACCCTCTTCTAGTCTCCTCAGGCATTGTACGACACAGGTGCACTTATATATACGTGCACATATATTATACATGTAGGTATAACATCAATACCCATAAAATAAAAATAAAGAAATAATTTAAAAAGGGATTGCCATCATAGGTGATACTCTGTGGCATGCAGTGGTGCTTGCATAGCATAGACTGCTCCACTGTGATGTGGTGTGGGATGGTAGAGCATCTCTTGTTGTGTAATGCAGTATAATATACTAATAGATGTTTCCCTGGTGAAGTATATCAAACATATACTTTAGAAATAATCAAGCTGAAATAAATATTTCTAGGAAAACAGGAAAGAGAAATTTTCAACTGGTATTATGAAACTCTCATATACTTTATATCAAAACCCAATAAGAAAGAAACATTGCTCTTTAATCTTACTAATAAATAAGAACATAAAATTCATAGTCAAAGTGCTTTGAACACCTTCATTTCCTCATCTATCTTTAGTGCTGTCTGATGTGGATGTTCTTGTTGTCTGTAGAGTACAGGAAGTCTTTACTTAGAGAAGCACTGGGTCCGTCCCTATGGTCAGTGACTGGTTGTATTTCAGTGAATGCCTTTAGTGTGACCTGCATGCATGGTCAGCCTTCTGATGATGAGAGTTCAACTTCTCAGTTTCCTCCTTTATGTTCTTCACATTACATTCAGCTAAGTATAGTTTTACTTGTTTTCAAAGTCAGGTAGGGGTGTTAACAAAGTAATTGCTATTTCATGATCCTGTGCCTCTGCAGTGAAATGCTCTAAGCACAATGGCTGTGACAAAAAAAAAACAAAACCAAATACTTCCTGGAGAAAATAGAGATAAGGTTAGAACTTTACATTTTTATTTACTTACTTGTTTATAATTGGATTATATCCTCTGCATTTGGGGAAAGTATTTGCATCCAAATTATATTGCTGAATGTGAGTTATTTGCTTTTATAAGTTAAGCTTTTAACATTCATGAATTTACATAATAAGCTTTCACAATCTCATACACTTGTGACAGGTGCATAGATGAACGTGGACTAAGACCTTGTTGAGTGAAGAGGTGCTTTCTCTTGGCCCAGCAGGCCCAGCCTTACCACTGTGTTACCAAGGGTTTGTGAGACATGAGATTTTATGGCCCACCAAGACCTGTTGATAAGAGTCTCCAGGACTGAGGCCCATAAAAGGTGGTTTTATTTCCTTTCCAAGTAATAGTGATTCACATGAATTTTGTAAACACTTTTTATAGAGAAATGTTATCAGTAAGGGGCCCAATGTAGTAACTGGAACAAAATTAGAAGTGGTGGAAGCCTGTGAAAAGTATAGCTCACTTGCCAGCCAAGTCCCATTCCACTACAACCACAGTCCTGAGGAGAAAGAACCAAGTGAAAGAAGTTCAAAGGTCTGTGTCACTGAAGTCAAGACTAAACACTCTGGGTGTGTCTGTGTCTGATGTGTAGGAATTCCAGTGACCTGGAATGAAAACCAAGCTCAAAAGCAGAGTCCTCTTGTTGTACCTCATCCACTGGACCCCAAAAAGACCACCGAGGACCCAACACACCAAAATGCAAAAGCAAAGGTTTATGGTTTATTCGGGCTTAAGTTCGGGCTCTCAGACCTCATCAACTCAGTGGATCCATGCTGAGAGCCCAGAGGATCACGAAGGGGCCCTTCCATCTTGCCTTGAGATTTTTCGATTAGTGTCTGCGGATGAAGACCCAGTTGCCTGGTTTAAACCTGTGGGGTTGAGGGGGGACAGCAGCTTCATATATGGCTCTGAGTTGCGGCCAGACCCATTGGTGGGTTAGCTGCAACCGTTGGAGTGAGTCCAATAGGTCCTTGTCTCCCAAGGTCGATACTAGGTCAGCTCGGAGGCTAGGTATCATAGGAGGGGGGGTTTCCATACATGATTTCAGAGGGGGCCAAACCCATCTGGTATGGAGTGATTCTTACTCTAAAAAGGGCAAAGGGGAAGAGAGCCACCCAGTCTGCGCCAGTCTCTAAAGCTAATTTGGCTAAGGTCTCTTTTAGAGTTCTATTCATTCTTTCTACCTGTCCTGAACTCTGGGGTCTATAAGCACAATGTAGTTTCCAATTGGCCCCCAGTGCAGTGGCTATTCCCTGGCTTACCTGAGAGACAAAGGCTGGCCCATTATCTGATCCGACTGTAGTTGGGAAACCATACCTGGGCAGGATCTCTTCTACTAGCTTCTTGGCTACCACATGAGCAGTCTCATGCTTGGTTGGGTAGACCTCAGTCCATCCAGAGAAGGTGTCTATGAATACTAGTAAATATTTATATCCAAATTTTCCCTGTTTGATCTCAGTGAAATCAGTCTCCCAATATGTACCTGGTCGGGTACCCTGGGTTAGCATGGGATGGAGCTGAGTTGGTTAATTGGCAGGCATGACAATGCCTAACAATTTTTTCAATGGCTTGATTTCCTTCCTGAATTTTAACTTTAGCCCTTCTTAGTAAGTCTGGCATCCTTTGGGTGCCCATGTGTGATGCTTGATGTATTTTCTTGAGCAATCTTAAGCCTAAATTCTGAGGTAGGATAACTTTTCCATCCATTGTCCTCCACCAGCCCTCTAGGCATTGAGTCATAGGGAGAGTGTGTATCCAGGCTAAGTCCTTTGGGTTATAGTGGGGAGTTTTAGGCAGTTCCCTTGCTCCAGGATCAATAAGAATGGGCAGGATCATGGAGGTCAGGGCTATTTCTTTAGCTGTCTGTCAGCCAGATTATTTCCCTTCTGGGTGAGGTTTCCTTTTTGGTGACCTGGGCAGTGGATTATGACTAGTTTTGTTGGGCCCCAGAGGACTTGCAGAAGGTCTAAGATCTCTTGTTTATTTTTAATAGTCTTTCCCTCTGCAGTAAGGAGGCCCCTCTCTTGATAGATGACCCCATGGATATGGGCAGTTGCAAATGCATATCTGCTATCTGTGTAGACATTGAGTCTCTTTCCTTTACCCATCTTTAGGGCTTTGGTAAGCACAATCAGTTCAGCTTTTGGGGCCGATGTACCTATTGGCAGTGGCTCAGCCCAAATGACTCTTGAGGTGGTTGTAACTGCTCCCCCAGCAAGCCTTTTACCATTTCTGATGAAGCTGCTTCCATCCGTGTACCAGGTTTCTTCCACATCAGGCAAGGGAACATCCTTCAGGCCAGGTCTGATGCAATGCACCTGTGCCAGAATTTCAGTAAAATCATGGAGTGGGTCCTCAAGATCGGGATCTGGCAACAGCATGGTTGGGTTCAGGGCCGTTGGTACCTGGAAGGTGGTCCTGGGCAGATTTAGGAGCAGAGCCTGATAATGAGTTAATCAGGCATTGCTCAACCATTGATCAGGGGGTTGCTTGAGCACCCCTTTGAGGGCATGAGGGGTTGCCACAAGCAGGTCCTGTCCCAGGGTTAACTTGTTAGCATCCTTAACCAGCAGGGCCACTGCTGCTATAATTCGCAGGCAGGGGGGCCATCCAGCTGCTACAGGGTCTAATTTCTTTGATAGGTATGCAGTAGGTCTCTTCCAGGGGCCTACTCTCTGGGTGAGGACCCCTTTCACAATACCTTTATGTTCATCCACATATAGACAGAAAGGTTTACATCTGTCTGGTAGTCCTAGGGCAGGGGCCTCTAAGAGCTTGTGTTTTAGGGTTTCAAAGGCCTCTTGCCTTTCCTGCATCCAGTTGAAGTCCTGTCCTTCTTTGGTAGCCTCATATAGGGGTTTTGCAATTTTGGCAAATCCCAAAATCCAGAGGGGGCAGAACCCCACAGTATCCAGGAATTCCCTCACCTGTTTTCTGGAGGTTGGTGCAGGTATCTTTAGCACAGTCTCTTTGAGGGCCTTAGTCAACCACCACTGCCCCTCTTTGAGGATGTACCCTAGGTAAGTCACTTCTTTTGCTGAGGCCTGGTATCCCAAGTCCCCAAGTATGTGGAGTAAGTCCTCTGTCCCCTCCAGGCAGGACATCTGGTCCGGTGCCGTGATCAGTAAGTCATCTACATATTGTAACAGGCTTATGTCGGGGTGTTGGGCTCTGTACTCACCCAGATCTTCATGCAGGGCCTCATCAAATATAGTTGGAGAATTTTTAAACCCTTGAAGCGTCGCGTCCAGGTCAGCTGGCCACTGATTCTTTCCTCCAGATCATGCCATTCGAAGGCAAAGTAGGGCTGACTGCTGGGAGCTAGTGGCAGGCTGAAGAAGGCGTCCTTGAGATCCAGAACTGTATACGATTGCCGATCTGGTGGCAGGGTACTGAGTAACGTATAAGGGTTGGGGACATTGGGATGAATGTCAATGACTCTCTTGTTCACCGCCCTTAAATCTTGTACCGGTCTATAGTCCCCGGATTGGGGCTTTTTGACAGGCAGGAGCGGGGTGTTCCAGGCAGACTGGGTCATTCTCAGCACCCCCGGTTTCATTAATTTTCTGATATGTGGAGTAATTCCACATTTTGCCTCTAGGGGCATAGGATACTGGCGCACTTTAATAGGATCTGCCCCTGCTTTGAGTTCAACATATATAGGAGGCCTGTGTCCTGCCAGACCCATACCCCCTGTTTCTGCCCAGGCTTGGGTAAATTTTTGGAGCCAATCTGATATATCAGGGTTTGGTTGGATTGGCTTCTGATGGAGTCTATATTCCTTAGTCAGGTCATTGGTGACTAGAACTTGAAGCAGTGCCCTGTTGTGAAGCAGGGTGGCTCCTTTAGCTGTGAAGTAGATCTGTGCCCTCATTTTTGACAATAAATCTCTGCCAAGAAGTGGGTAGGGACATCCTGGGATTACTAGAAATGAGTGGGATACCCGGCCCTTCCTTAAATCTACTGTTCTTCGGGTAGTCCATGAATAGGGCTTTGTTCCTGTTGCCCCCTGTACCCATGTAGTTTTGGAGGACACTGGCCCTCTTGGCTCCAATAAAACCGAATTCTGGACACCAGTATCCACCATAAACTCAATTGGTTTCACCTCTATTTTCATGGTTGCCCTGGGCTCAGGGAGGGGACCTGAGCCCCGTCTCCCTTAGTCACTGTCTTCACCCCCAATTAGAGCCGGTAATACCTTAGCTGATTGCTTATTCTTCTTGGGGCAGTCCTTCACTCAGTGCCCTTCCTCCTTCCAGTACTCACACTGTTTTTTCCCTACCTTATTTCGTGGTCTGGATCCCACCGATGAGCTCCTTCCATACTGGGGGTTGGTTGCCAATAATATCTCTCTGAGGTCCTTCTTGCGGCGGGCCTGTTGTCTCTCCAGGACCCTGGTCAGGCTTGCTTCTTGTCTTTTTTCTTTTCTTTACTCTCTTTGTTCTGCTAGCTCCCTTCTATTATAAACCTTTTCCGCCACTGCTATTAAGTCCCTAAGGTTCTTTTCTCCTAGTCTATCTAAAGACTCTAATTTTCTCTTAATGTCAGGGGCTGCCTGATTCACAAAAGCAAACATCACAGTTTGAGGTGATTCCTCCGGGAGTGAACCGCTGGAAGGCATCTTGTAACCTCTCTAAGTATGAGGCTGGGCTCTCTTCGGGCCCCTGTCTGAAATCATAGACCTTAAACATATTGGCAGGTTTTCGAGCTGCCATTTTGAGACCTGCTAACAGGGTCTGGTGGTAGACCAGGGTCCTTTCCTTACCTTCTGCCGTGTTGTAGTCCCAGTTGGGAAGGCTAGGGGGAAAGCTGGCATTATTGATGCCTGGGTCTGTGGTAGGGTCCCCGTTGGGGCCTGGAACCAATTTCCAGGCTGCCTCCAGGATCCTGTTTCGCTCCTCAGTAGTGAACAGGACACTCAGGGCCTGGTGGCAATCATCCCAGGTGGGCTGGTGAGTGAAGAGAACAGTTTCCAATAAGTTAATCAAGTCCCTGGGGTTTTCAGAGAAAGGCACATTCTGTGAGCACCAATTGTAAAGATCACTGGTGGCAAAGGGCTAGTAATGAAAGGGCTGATTGCCTTCTCTGTCTGGGGGCCCCGCTGGCCGGAGGGGGAGGACAATGGTGTCAGGCTGGGGGCCGCCCCCTCTGGCTCTGTGTGGCCTGTGCAGGTCCCTGTGGAAGCGATCGTGGCTCCTCAGGGTTAGGAGGTGGGGCCTGCACTTATGGTGCCATTGGCGGGGTGCCCGTCTGAGAGGAGTAGGGAGGGGGAAAGATGTCGTTCTCCTCTGTACCTTCCTGGAGAATGAGTTTCTCTTCTGCCCTTGGTCTGAGAGGAAGGACTTGCAGAGGTGGGGGGGAGCAGTTGTATTAATCAGGGGAAGGAAGGACTTGACCAAGGCGGGGCGGCCATCGGGTTGTTGGATGAGGCCTTGCCAGGTCACGATGTATGGGATCTGGTCCTGGTGGCCAGTCCATGGGCGGAAGACGTGGTCCTCTACCCTGGAAATCAAACTCAGGTTATAAGTCCCTTCAGGGGGCCATCCAACATTGAAGGAGGGCCAATCAACTGAACATAAAGTTGTGCATTTCTTTTCTTTACATCTACACTATTGTTATGGGTAATCGTCTTAATGTCCCCCCCCCAGTGGACTAGTGTAAGATCTAGAGGGGAAGATGGGGTGTTGCCCATAGTATTTATCAGTCCCGTCCATTTCGTCAACAAAGAAATTAGAACGAAGATCACAAGACACAAGAATGACACAGACAGATAGAGGGCCCAAATTAAACTACCGTGGCTTTCAGATGATCTGGACTCTTGCCTGTGTGGATTCCCTGGCTCGATTGTGCCAAAGACCGTATGGATAGTACTCACGTGTCCCAACAGGGTCGTGAGGTCCTCTGAGGTTTCAGATGGACTAGTGTCCTGGTGGGGTGTCCGGTGGGGAACACCCACCCAAAAGAGGATGGGCACCACCCCCGAATACTCCAGGTCGCCTTGCTAGTGTTTCAGCGACAAAAAACTGAGATCAGATGGCCGCGATCAAAGGGAAAGCATAGAAAAGACAGGCAGACAAAAAGACAGGCGGACAAACACAGTTTTACAAAAACTTTTTCGGCCGGTTGATCACAAAACTTTTGGGGTCAGTTCCTCTCGGAGGTCTATGTGGGGATCCTGGGCAAGCCCCCAAATGTTGTACCTCATCCACTGGACCCCAAAAAGACCACCGAGGACCCAACACACCAAAATGCAAAAGCAAACGTTTATGGTTTATTTGGGCTTAAAATTGGGCTCTCAGACCTCACCAACTCAACGGATCCATGCTGAGAGCCCAGAGTAAGGGAGAGTGGAGCCTTTTATAGGTTTTAGACAAAGAGAGGAGGGGGATACTGAAGATACATTTTGGTTGGTTCAAGGAGCCCGCACGTGCCAACATCATTTTAAACTGATTGGATGTATAAGATGTAGCCCTGGAAGTTTCTTATTGGTAGGTGCTATTCTCAGGGCTGTGGAATGTGCTGTTACCTGTGGGGCCAGGAGTCTCTGTTTTCACCTTATAGGGCAGTTTTCATGCCCGGGCTTGCTTAATCTATAGTTTCCTGGAAGGGGAGGGGGATAGCAGGTGAGGATCAGGGCATGCCAGGGCATGTCTAGGCATGTCTAAAGTAGCAGCCAAGCATTTTACAGAGGCTAAAAGAACACTTAGTGAGGGTCTGGAGGGATTTGGGGGTAGTGGGTGAATGAAGAGGGTCTCAGGGTCCTACACTCTCAGCAGATCATACAGCCAAAGTTGTGTCTTCACTGTAAAGAAAAGGTGGCTTTACTGCAATGTTGAGTTTCCAAGAGCTGAAGAAGTTTTAACAAGCCTAGGTAAGCTGGATGGGAAGAAAGCATGTCTTAAGTCTGGATAAAATTCCCTCTGGTGGAAACAGAAGGCGATTTATCCATAAAATAGCAGACTCAAGGTCAGGTTTCAAGGCTGTTAGGAGTGTAGTTTTCAGGCCACAAGTGGGAATGCTTTGTGACCTGACACAAGGAGAGGGCACACACAGACCTTCAAACTTGCCAGTATACTGCTAGATCAAAAAGTTGTGGATGATTGCTTCCTCTTCCAGGCTATCCTCTGAATGATTTTACCAGTGATATGGGAAGAACAGGATGAAGAATAAGAC
The DNA here is from genome assembly GCF_000622305.1 of Nannospalax galili. Classification (NCBI taxonomy): domain Eukaryota; kingdom Metazoa; phylum Chordata; class Mammalia; order Rodentia; family Spalacidae; genus Nannospalax; species Nannospalax galili. Next base: position 2,016,656 of record NW_008352325.1, read on the forward strand.
ATCCTTAATGATTTGGGTTACCAGGCTCTGTGAGTTATGCTTACACATGGATGAACTTGCCTAGCAATATGTTTCTAGGAGTATACCTCTTTTGCTCTGTGACACCTGACTATGGGTGCATGTTTTCATATCCATGGCTACTGTATGCCACCAATTCATTTCCCCAAGTCAAGCAATACATGATTCCTTCCTCTATTTAGAGAAGTTGTCTGGATCCTTTATCTCATCCATTTTCCTAATTTCTTCTCTTCCTCAACATGACCACCCAAATTGGACAGTTTTGTTTTAAGTTCTCTGTTTTTCCTGAGATCTGATCTTTAATGCCCTGTAGCAGAATTGCATTTTGAGAAAACTATTGTTTTTGTAAACTCCTTCCTGAGTTCAGCTGAGAGTTCCTGAGAGTGTGGAGATCAGTCTCACTAGCAGAAAGACAGTAACAAATAGCATTTTGAACAGTATCGCTTCCTTGTGTGCTATTAATGCAATGTTTGTTACACATGGGAACATAGCACTAGGATGCCTGAGAGAGGCTGTCAGTACTGCTGTTGTAACAACTGGGCAACCTTGGCTAAATGTCTTATATCCCCTGGGCTTCAGTGTTAGTCTTACAACCAAATAGAGATGGTGATATTACTACTTATAATTTAGAATAAAAAAAAATAGATTTTGCAGAAACATTCATTTAAGGTATAATGAAAGGTATCTAGATACAAGGTCACTCACATGAGAACCTAATATTATTTCAATGTTTGTCCTCAATAACTTCCATTTTGTTTTCTATTTAAAAATGTGCTAGTGTGTACCACATGCAGCTTATGTTAGCAGGATCTTATATTGGAAAGGCAGCCAAACCAGCAGAAACTCAGTTTACTTTGGCTAGTGACTAAATTTCTATTCACTGGGCCTTCAGTTGTTCCCCTCATTCGTGAGGCAGAGAATTCTAATACTACTACTCCATGTTCCTGAGGGTATTACAAAGAATTCATGAAAGAGCTCATGGGAAGTGCCTATTGACACTGTCAGCCATGTATGAACGATACAGATACTAGAAGGTACTACTTGAACGAAGTGTATTTCAGTTAACCAGACCTAGAAATTTTCCATTGCATCCTCTGATTCTTGGAGTTACAATGTGCTTTTCTTCTGAGAAGGCAAAGGAATATTGTACAGAAATCCAAACTAATGTATATAAAGACGTTGGCCTCATAATATTTGTAAACTTAAAGATGGGGGAAAATGGGCTTCTATAAAAATTTATAGGCTAATTTTGTAAAAAGTGTTTGAATAAATGCAGACCTCTTGCATATTTATGAAAACCTTGGTCTGTTTTTATGCTTCCCATTATTAAACTATACATTAAATATTATCATAATAACTCAATAATTCACATAAATGGATTTCTTGCAGTTTAGAGATATATTTAAGCAACATTAGACACAAGGAAAATTTATGTTATATGGAAGCAAGATATTCAAAATTAATATCCTAAAATATAACAAGATAGTAAAACTATTAATAAACACCATGTTGTGTAATAACAGCTGCATAAAACAAATGAAGTGGAGAGAAAAACAGACCATTCTTGGATGTATTCTTCTAGTTCGGATTTGATGGAGTTAGGAGTGCCACAACATGGTCTTCCTTTCAGAAAGCAGGTGTTTGAGTGGTTAGGAAAACAGGAAAGCATTCCATGCTGAAGTTAACAGAGAAAAGAACTAGAGAAGACAAAAGCTACAACCCAGAGGAGATATCTGGCCGAACAGGAGCATGTTGATACTTTGCTTGGCTCTGGCCGGTGAACAGCTGTTGTGAAGTCTAGAGACTGGTCCTGGGGTTCGAAGTTGTCACTGGGAGATACACGAATCCCGACAAGTGTGGAAGCCTTCCAGCTAGCAATGGCTCTTTCCTAGACATATTGCACAAAATGCACAAGCTGCCTGACAATGGCTGGGCCTGTGACCTCAGGTCTTGACAAGGGTAAGTGTGAGAGTTCAGAGGGCAGCTGTTCCCACAGGGGGAGAGTGAAGCAGCACTTGTGGAGGTGTACACGCTTTATCATGTAAGCTAGCATATTTGAGTCTGTTATCTCCATCAAGTACACGTCCACTTGAAGATGGAAAGTGGTGTCTGTACAGATCCTGTGAGGACACCCTGCTCCCAGCCACCGAGAAGGAGAAGACAGATGTTTGTTTCCTTTGAGCTTTACTTGGTTGGGTGAAGGTGAGCTTCTCTTCTTTTTTTCCAGGTTCTTTGCTCTGCAAGGTAACTGAAAATCCAGCCTGTGTGCCCCACAAAGCCCAGATTCCCATGACCACTGCTTCAAATCCATAGATCAACTGACAGAATGAAGTTACTCAACAATGCTGAATCTCCATTTTTGGAGTGTGTGTTTTCACTAACCACCCATTTAATTTAGGTTTCAATTACAAGTTGAGGTAATTAGTTTTGAAACAGAAGAATAAAGTTCACCCAAACCAGGAAATCAGCCTGTGCGCTATTTAGCTTTAAATCAGTTTGGGTGTTCTGTTCCTAACACAGGTGTGGGAGTCTTCAGCCTTCCACACACTCAGTATTAATATGTTATTGAGACATTCTCCAAACTTAGAATTTTGCCTAAGGAGATCTTTCCACTAAAAGAATTCGAAAGACAGTATATGAACAAATGCTTTTGCATTCTGTTCTGCATAGATCTTTTAGCATTTATTTTTGCACTAAAATATTTAACTCATCCCCAACTTATTTAAGTATTAATTACACAAAATTTTTTCCTTCAAATGTTTGGGCTGTTATTCATCCTCCTACAAGGCCTAAATATTTAATATCTGTTTTTAAATAGTTTTATTTATTAAAATTATATCAAAATATTAATATTTATTTACTTACTTTCTTCCTCTTTGTAAACACATTGGTATATTGCATCTTAATGTGACAATTTTTTGCATTTCTATGCAAAATATTTTATCAGGATTTTTCTTCAAGTGGGAAAAATGAATCAGCCATTAAGAGTACTTACTGTTCTTCCAGAAGTCCAGAGTTATGTTCCAGCACGATTCTTATAACCACCTGTAAATTCAGCTCCCAGGGATCCTACATCTTCTTTTTACCCTGAAGAGAAACTGTGCTCACACATGTTATTGCATGCACACATTCACACACACACACACACACACACACACACACACATACACACACAAATAAATAATAAATCTCTAAAGAGTCAAATCATTCTATGAATAAAATTTAAATATCTAATCTGTCTTGCATTCTTGACACTACCATTCATATATTTTAAATTAATTTATTATTTTTATTTTATGTGTATGAATGTATTGCCTATATGTTTGTATGTAAGTGCAGTCATGTCATGGAATGCCTGTGGAGTTCAGAAGGCAGTGTTGGATCCCCTGGAACTGGAATTATGGATGATTGTTAGCTGCCATGTGGGTGCTAGAATCAAACTTGGTCCTTTGCAAGAGCAGCCAGTGTTCTTAACCACTGGGCAATTTCTCCAGCCCCAATCATTTATATATTTTAATTCCTTTGGGTATATTAAGTATGTTGTTCTCCATCAGAATTTCAGTTTCAGGGTCATGAATCACACTTCATTTCTTATTCTTTATGATTTCACATTAAGACTGAACAAGGAATGAAAGGATCAGCTTTCTTTGATCTTGGGCTTATATACAAATGAATGTACATCTTAGTTGAAGACAGGTATACAAAGACTGCACTTATATTCGTTGAAATGAGATATGCTCCATGTTCTGTATAATTGTCTTTTATTGATTAAATGTGTTCAATGTTTCTAAAACATTGTCTAGAAGGACTCACTCATGCAATGTAATTTCTTCTCTGGTGGACATGAACATCACTGTCTTGAAGCAGAACAAAACAGATCACCTGCTTGGGGCCCAGTCTATTAAACAATATGAGGAAGCTCAGGAGGCCCATGTGTTTTCTTAAGATCCTGAGTTGCGGGGAGACAGTTGACTTGAGGGGGGCAGATCAGTGGTTCAGCTTCTTGTGAATCACCTTTCTGGGGAATCACCTTTCTGGCTGCTGGAGAAAGTCACACCTACCCCTGTAAATAACCAAGATACACTTAAGACTTCATACTTGAAGAATCTTTTCTTTGGTCTGTTGGTGCCCTTTTTATCTGGAATGAATAGATTTCTTCATGTCCCCATGAGACTGTCATACAACAGTATATGAGGAACTGGGAAAATCCAGTTAAAGGGGTGGATACCATACATTTCTCTTCCTTTCTGATCACATTGTGCTGGGCTTATATTTATTAGCAAATGTCTTCAGTCACTCCTGCAGGCTTCCCATTCTCAGTCTCTTCTGTTGGTCTTTTTGTTGGCTGTTTCCACGTTTTCCTTCTTTCTGTGGCACATATACTGCAGTGTAGGCAAGTGCACTTGTAGAGATTAGCCTTGTATAAGTGTGCTTATTGTAATCCACTTACTTGATCCTAGGATAGTGTACTGATTTCAATGGAAATGTCAGTGTCTAAGTATTTGGACACTTGGTCCCCAGTTCCAGGAACTGTTTGAGGAGAGTCATGGAAACTTTAGAAAGTGTGGCCATTCTGAGTACCAAGCCATGTTCTGCTTCCAGTTTCTCTCTCTGCATCTTGTACCTGCTCGAAGACATGAGCATGTAGCTTTCTGCTCTGGTTGCCACCTTCCATGCCTGCCCTTTGGTGATGGATTCCTATTCCTCTGGAACTGTAAGCTCAATAAATTCTTCCTTCTATAAGCTGTGTTTGTCATGTTGTTTTTTATTTTTTTTCTTTATTTTTTATTGAACTTTTTGAATTTCATACATTTCCCATTCAAATACAGACCCCTCCCCCATCCATGCTTCCCCCACTGAACCCCATGCACTCTGCCAAACATGCTGAATTCTATTTATTCAGGTTTTTGTACCCAAATGTCCTTCAGTGTAAATGTATCCACTGGAGTCTAGTCAGCCCATCCAGTGGGTGTATGTAAGTCATACTCTCCCTCACCCAACAGCAATCAACCTCAAATAGTTCTCAATCTAGGGCTTGTCTGCCACCTATTTCTCACCTCCCCTTTGGGCTCTTGTTTAACTGAGCTGACATGGGTCCCTTGCTCGAATGCCACTACTGCCACAGGATCACATGTGCAAGCCTCCAGTGGTCTGCAAGCCTCCACCTACCTATGTTCATGGAGCAGCCGTGATTTTTACAATCTTTCTGCCTCTTCTTCTGCAATGGTCCCTGAGCCTTAGGTGGGTGAGATTCCATAAAGCAGTCCCATCTTACATTCTACAGTCTCTTATTCTCCAAAACTTGGCCAGTTGTTGGCTTCTGTGTATATCTCACTCTGAATGGAAGCCTCACTGGTGAGAGATGAGGGGTGCATTAGCCCTCTCTCTACCCCTTATTCTGCTACGTTCCACGAGCCTTCGAGACTGAGTTGTAGAGATTCACTGCCGATGTGTCTCCTAGTACTGCGCATCTCCCAGGCATATGTTTTCTGTGTCTGACCAGATGTGCCTCAATCTGTTGCAAAAAGAACCTTCTTTGATGAGTGCTGTATGGCATGCTTGTCACTGTAATGGAGGTCTATTCTAACACTTTGTTCCTTGCCAAGCAGCTCCCAGGTATACATATGCATTAATGTTCAGATACTTTATGTGCCATTTCTCATAGGGTTTCTAGGACATCAATTTTCCCTCTAGGTTTCTTAGCCCCTCAAGATTCACTCATCTCTACTCTTTTCTCTCCCATCTGGCCTCCCTCCTCCCTCCCTTCCTAGTCACAGTGCCCCCATTATCCCCACCCTCCCCCCAATCCCTCTCAACTCCCGTTTTCTTTCCCATCCTGACTTCCCTCGCTCCCCCACACCATGGTCCTTTGCATGCCCTTCCCTCCTCTTCTCCCTGCTGATTACTCACAACTTTCCCACTTTCCTCTGATAACATCTGTTCCATACTAACCCCCTTTCAGGTTGTTTCTTTTCTTTACCTTCATGTATCCTTTGCCTTTACCTGGCTCCTGGTGTTACATCAGAATTCCATTTTACCCCAGTCAAATTGGCCAAGATCAAGAGAATGAAAGACTCCAAATGCTGGAGAAGGTGTAGAGAAAGAGGAACACTCATTCACTGCTAGTGGGAAAGCAGTGTGAGAACCCTCAAAAATCTAAAAATGAACTACCATATGACCCAGTGATATTACTCCTTGGCATATTCCCAAAACACTCATCATACTGTAGAGATACCTGTACATCCATGTTTGTTGCTGCTCTCTTCACAATAGCTAAGAAATAGAAACAACTTATATGTCACTCAACTGACAAATGGTTGATGAAAATGTGGTACGTCTACTCAACAGAGTTCTACTCAGCAGTAAGAAAAGATGAAATTTTGAAATTGCAGGTAAATGGATGGAGCTAGAGAGAATTATACTAAGTGAAGTAACACATAGAAAAGCAAGTGACACAGGTTCTTTGTTTGTGGATTGTAGCACCAATCCCTTATTTGTGAGGTCATGGTGTTTTATCATAGCAAGAGGAAAGTAACAAGTACAGTTAGGACTCAAGGTCCTGGTAGAAAGTCACCGTTTTTCAGAATTGGATGGCATGGCTCTCCTCTCTTCTAGTGCAGATGCTCTGTTGAGGATTCTGTTGTTTTTGGTGCCACAGCAGTTTCTAGAACCTTCCTTTTATAGCAAATGATGAACAATTTCTTAAAGGCTGCAATAATTTAGAATTTAAATGTTCCTCATAGTCCCATGTTTAAAAAGCCTGGGACCCAATTCAGTGTGGTATTATTGGAAGGAGTGGGGCAGTTGAGGGGTTTGGGACTTTTAGGGAGTCCTTAGATCATAGGAATGTGCCTCTCAGTGGGATTGTGGGACCTCAGCTTCCTCTTTATTCTTTCTTTTGTTCCCTGGTCATACCAAATGATTATGTATTCACACCATCATAGGCTGCCTCATTAGAGGCCCAAAGTCACACAGACAACTGATCATGGAAGGGAAACTCCAAAACTGTGATTACAAATAAACTTTTTCTCTGCATAAGTGATTTATCTCAGATATTTTGTTACAGAGACAAATAGAATGGTTAACACAAAGATGGATTTTTATGTCTGTTTAGACCATACTTTAAACAGATTGTATCAAACCTGGCACATAGTTTGAGAGTTATTCATTATAATGTACTTATTTCTCTTTTGTTTCTTTCTACAATCTTTCTTTTATGCATATATATGTGTGTGCATCTGTGAACATATATATTGGGGGGTTACACATGTACATTTGTGCAACCTCCCAGAGGTTGAGTTCAGGTGCCTTCCTTAATCACTCCCATTTTATATTTTTTAAGCTTTAAAAATTATTTATTTTAATTTTATGTGAATGAATATTATGCCTGGATGTATGTAAGTGTACCTGTGTCCTGAAATGCCCATGGAGATCAGAAGAGGGCGTCAGATCCTCTGGAACTGGAGATCCGCATGATTGTTAGCCACCAAGTGGATGCTGGGAACCAAATACAGGTTCTCTGCGAGAGCAGCCAAGGCTATTAACCGCTGAGTCATCTCTCCAGCCCACTTCACTGTAAATATCAAGCCAAGGTTTCTCACTGAATCTGGAGCTCATGAGTTCAGGTAAGCAGGCTGGTTGGCCAGTGAGCTCCAGGGATCCATCTGTCCTTCCTCCCCCAGTGCTGAGGTTATAGATGATCCCACCACTGTGCCCAGCTTTTTAAATGGGTGCTGGGGATCTGTACTCAGATACTCATGTTTCCCCTGCTGATAGAGCCTTTTGCCCTGGAACACTTATATTTTGAATGATGATAATTACATGTTCATCTTCTTAATGTTTCCTTTAGAAACACTTCTTGCTTAACATCATTTCTTTAGCTGTTTATTTTATTTTCTGGAATTCCTCACCTGTCCTACCTGCCAAAACTTCTGTTGAATTTTACTTTATTATTAGCTATGTTTTATTTAATTTAATTTATTATTTTTCTTCAGTTTTTTTGGCGGGGGGTGGACAGGGTCTTGTTGTTGCCACAGTTGTTCTGGAACTCACCATGTAGACCAGGTTGGCTTCAATCTCACAGAGATCTGCCTTCCCTTTCCTGGGATTAAGGCATGCACCACCATGCCTAGTTCTATTAGCCATATTTTAAAAAGATACTTTTAGTTTTTATTTATGTGTTTTTATCATCCCTCTCAATTCCTCCAAGATCTGCTACCATCCTATTACCCATCCATTTCATATTTACTTTTGTCCCCATTCAGTCTGTCCAATATTCTTGGGTGTGGAAACTTCCCTGGATTGTCATTGATTTACTAAGGGTTATACCCATTGGAATCTGCCTGATGAATTTATATCCATGCCCAGGTGCCAAGAATCCCAGAAAGTAACCGACTGTCACTAGTAATAATTAGATATACAGAAAATAGAGATGCATGTGCAAACATCTAAGTGTTATTTGCATTAAAAAAGAGTTTTTCTGCATGAAACAGGATATTCTAAAATTAAATGGACATCTTTCTTTTTGTCTTTTTGAAGCAGGATCTCCCTGTAGCCCCAGCTGTCCTGGAACTCACTATTTAGATGAGGCTGGCCTTGAAATCACAGAGATCCACATGCCTCTGCATCTTTTTTAAAGGTTAAAACCTCATTAAATTTCATGTCTTATAGGGTTTATACTGAGTACAATATTGTATAACTGTATTAATTCAACACTGTGAACCTAAAAATTACAGCCAATTTTAAAAGAGATGCATCTTTGCTCTGGAAACTGTTATCGACTATGCCAATGCTGTTATAATGAAATGCTTTGACTAGTTACGTGGTTATTAAATAAATTTTAAAAAGAAAAAAACAATAATAAAAGAAAACAGACTCTTTCTGTTTCAGCAGCTACTAAATGCCCAAAACTCCTTGTTTAGGGGTGGGACATCGTGTCGACCCTGTCCTTCATGCTGAAATTTTTATATATATGCATATTTACATATTTTAAAGAGCTTTTACAGTAGTAGGTTTCTATATATTTTGAAAAAGCCTTTAGTGTTAGTTCACCATCCCCACATCCCTACTCTGCCATACCCTCTCTTCCAATACCTCATTTCTCTTCCATTATTCCCCTTTTCCCCTTTATATCACTGTGTTCTATCTTCCTTCCTTTGAAAGATGCCCCCTCTCCCATGGACTCTTACTAGTTGCTTAACCTCTGTGGTTATTTGAAATGAAACATACATGTCTAAAGTTTCAAAGTCAATATCCACATAGGAAAGAAACCCTGTGATGCTTGTCTTTCATAGTCTGAATTACCTCACTCAGAATAATTGTCTTCAGTTCCATCCATTTATCTGTGAATATAATTTTTCTTAATAGGTAGATTTGATTCCATTGTATCTGAGAATCTCTCCTCATATGCGCTCCTTAGACTTGCACATAACATTGAAAATGGCCTCTTATTCCCTCTCTTTTCATCATCTTGAACACAATAAGGTAACCATGATATGCTGAACATTATGTGGGTTTTATCCACTTTCTAAACACTAGCTAAGTCTTTGGGATTATTTTGTGACTATGTGGAGAGGGTAGGGTACCTACAACATTTAAAATTCAACATACCACCAACTTACAAGATGGTAGTTTATACTTAGTTTAAAAATGAGTTAAGGAAATTCAAGTTTTGCTTTTATAAATATTTTAAGCATCTCCATAAAAAACACTGATTTCATAAGATTGTTGATATTGTTTAAAATTTCAAGAATAATCATGTCTGTATTACCTAATACAATACCTCAGGTATATTATTTTTGTTTTGTTCTATTGTGGTATGCAATGATATAAGTGATGTATTCTCCACCTTGATAAAAGGGTTTGGGTTATCCCACTCCATAACTGGTGAAGTTATGTAGAAATTGTCCCTGGTGCTCAGATAGAGAGGAGGACATATATGAGGCCACAGAGGATGTGATCTGTGCTTCTGTGCAAATCAGGAAAGACACAGTGTGAGAGAACTCAGGGGTCATTTAGGATCTTGTGATAGATCATTTGTATTAAGCTTGATTGTCTGGTGGAGCTGCAATATTGGCTAAGGCTACAGATTCAAATATAATGTAAGATAACATGGGCAATAATAACAACACAACACCACAGGTAACCTCAGAAGTGTTGACATTTTTTCTCTAGATAGGAGAAAGATGACACATGCAGTACTGTCTATAGTAGAGCACTGAATGTAGCTTGCTAGAGTGGGCTCATCTCTAGGCCTCTGCACCTTAGCAATGTGGCTGCAATACCTATCTCAGAGGCTAACGGCCTGACAAATTCACTATCTTCCTCTGTGAGGTCTTGTGAATGTTATAGCTTTTCAAGATGAAAACCATTGCTGGAAAATTTACCACCGATCTCTAACATGTCCCCACTTCTTTTAGCCATGAGTTTCTCTAAAGGTGACTTATCCAGGAACCACAACAATAATCGTAATTCAGTGAGTGGAGAAGTTGAGCCTGAGAGTAGCTTCCCTCTAAAAGTCTTTGTACGAAATGCCCTGTGAGAAGCTGCAGAGCTCACCTTGCAGCCATATCTCCAAGGATGCTGATACTCTTCCATCAGGGTGCTTGGCATGTTGGCAGCTCCTCATCTCACCTAGATAGGCTTGTCAGAAAATCACTTCTGTGTCTGTGATAGTAACGATTCCAAATGCTGAAGGCCCATCAAATAAACAATACACGTTTTCTTGTTACATCCGAGAATGCTGCACAAAGACAGAAAGCTTTTCAAAAGAGTCTGAATATCACTGTAAAGAGAGTAAGGGTGACCCCAGATGGGGTGGCATGTGCCCCTCCCTTGTTGAGCAGAGCGTTCTTGCAGTGGTCTAAAGCATGGGCTAAGTGACATTTTCAGTTTGCAAAGTTTGGACTTCAGCAGTAAACCTGAAGCAAGAGATCTACCTGGCTGTTATAGGAAATTGATCTAATGTATGTATTCTCCAATTAAAAATGAAGTTAAGGGCCAGCAAGATGGCTCAGTGAGTAAAAACTCTGCCCTGCAAATCTGATGACCTGAGCTAGATCCTTGAAACCCATTGTGGAAAGTGAGACTGACTCCCAAATGTCACGCTCTGATCCACACACACGCACATTTCGGAGACGTCCTCCGAAATGCTAGAATTGAACATGGGTGGGTCTAGAGGCTGTCTCTGAGAGATGCTGAGAGACACTGAGAAATGTGAAGTGTGTTGGGAAAAGTGGTGGAGCCCTGGCCAGTTCTGAAATGAAGCTGAGAATGGCAGTGGGGACAGCACTGGAAAAACTCGCGGAGCCTGCGGGACACACTGATGGCTTGCACATTACAAATATTGGGGAAAAAAAGCCTATGAGAATTCATGCCTTTGTAAGTCATCCCCTCCTGGATGTCATAAACTATGCAAAACCCAAATAGAAGGTATTATGTTAGACTTCAGAGGGCTGGCGCTAGCGGGTCTCCCTAGGAGGGGGGAGGGGAAAATTTACTGCAATGCACATATATGCACATACACATTCAACACTCATACATACACAAATATATACACATACACGGAGAAGTACACACATTCATACATCTACATACATAAACCCACAAATATAAATAAATTTAAATAGTAAAAAACTGAAAACAATGAAGTTAAGCACATCACATCCCCTCACACACAACTTGGAATGAAAACTACAAACAAATAAAGGATATGTAAATTAATTTTTCTTTAGTGGTTTGTGGAAAAGACACTATCTCAGGAGTCAGAATTTCTCAACTATCAACAGTTATTTTTTTTTAACCTCCGACTTTCAGTTCATTATAACTTACCTGTAAAATAGGAACAATTATATCAGAGGTTGTGAAAATCAAATGTCAAAGTCTGTCAGAATGTGAAAGCTGTGATAATGTACAACAAGGTGAACCACTATTCTCTTCAGTGAATTAAAAATGTTGACAAAGATCTGATAGTGGCATAAATGTTTAAAGAAGGTTGGGCATGATTTTGAAGAAAAATTCACACAATGATTGACTAGATGAGAACATCATCAGGAGAGCTAGAAGGCTTAAAATTGATTCATATTCACACACCCAATTCGATAATGTGAATGAATGCCAGCTAGCATGGCTCTCAGAATCAGATGGGAAAAGAAGATGGAAAGATCTGTGGAGAGTGGCTAGCTGACCAAACAGCCCTACCCTTATTTAATGAATAAATTAGCTCCAGGCAATAACATGGAAGCATCGTTCAATTGTCTCACAGGGAATTCAAGGTCAGAACTCAGTAATGTCTGTGAAGGAATTGCTTTTACAGATAACCTGATAACACTAGGAAATCAGCCACAGGAGATGATGGATTAATTTTATTAAGCCATAAGAAGGTTATTTGTTTCATGCTGAAATTTTTCAGGTACTTGGGATATCTTAATAAATATTCTATGCATAAGAAATCATTTTAACTCAGCATCTTAATAATTGTGTGTTCCAAACTGTGAAAAGCAGGTTTGTCATCTAGGGAGTGTGGCTATTTACTGCAAGTATCAGCAGACACAGCTAATATTGCAGGTTATTAAGGCACACAGGCAAGCTTTGCATATGGAAGATGCTGGAAGGTAGATGGCAAGAGTATAAACCCTTATAGAAATACTGAGAAACAGTCATTAAAAAGACTGAGTACTTACTAATTCAGAGCACTGAATTAAAAACAAAATCAATGCTTTCTTAATAACTCTGAACAGCTTACAAAAGATGTCTATGTCCAATGGTTTCCCAGTACTTCCACAGCCTAGAGGAAGCAGTCTCCACTTTGTAGATATTTGCCAGATCAGGACTTAAAGCTTGGCCTTTTAAAATGTGAAAAAATCATCTCAGTTCTGTACCTCCTGAGATATGTTCAATAAACTTCCAAAATATCCCTGCTTGCATTAGCTTTCTCCTTAAACTAATCATCACCAGTATCCTGTCCATTCTCTTGCTTGGACACATTCATATTTGATGTAAAATGAGTTGGCTCCATGGGCAAAATCAACTCGCAAAGACATTTATTATCATCTAAAATTGACTTCTCTTGAGTCACATCTCCTCTCCAGGCTAACTGGTCTTCTCATCATCCACTTGGCAAAGCAAGACATCCCAAGTCTAGAGAGATGATGGTTGTTATTTTTGTCTCTTCCTCTCAAAATCTAAATTAAATAGGAAGACCAGCTCTATCTCTTCCTCTGTGTACATAGTTTGTTAACATGGCTGACTATTCATCCATCAAGCATGGATTTTTATCTTTTTACTCTTGCACCTGCGTTAGACATGATCAATTTTAAGTGCCATGAAAAAGAATTTTGCTATTAAGACATGAAAATCCATTGAAGCATTTTGATCAGGCTAGAGCTGCTTGAGGTGTACTGAAGCTTGGAAAGTCGTGATGAGTAGAAGGAAGAAATTAAAGCCCATGAAAGTGAATATCGCAATGTTACTATCATTAAATTCCCTAGCGCAATACATTATATTTAATCAGATTATTTTAATACAATAACTGTTATAAACATGCCAAGACTAAATCCAGCCAGTTGTAAATATAGAAATTAGTTCATGAAAGCTGACATGGACAAACATGCCAGACAGTGGAACTGCTACAGGAAATCAGAGGTCAGTCAGGACGTTCCAGAGGGGTTGATAGTTCTGATCACTTTGCGAGTGTAACTGAGTGAAAATCTACAAGAGGCTGGCCTTGAACTTTTGATGGCCACTTCTTGCTTGATAGGATAACAGGAGTGCACCACCATGCCTAGTTTATGCTCTGCTGAGAATCAAGTTTCATGATTTCTAGGCAAATAATCTATCATCTGCTGTATGTCCTCAAGCAGTGGCGTTTCAGTACTTCATCTTCCAAATGTTTCATATGCCAAACCTCATTGGAGTCTCACAACATTCTTCAACATTGTTATGAAGAGAAATAAACAGAGAGAGAGGGATTTTATAAGTTTCCAAATGTGCGGAGATCAGGCTATGCCTACTCTAAGTTATTCCACACAGTATAAACAGTGCTTTGTTTCAGGTGGTGTCTTGCCCTAAAAGACTATACTGTATAAGTCACTTTTGACTCCATTTTAAGGGAGAAGGATGACTGTTACCCCTAGGTGCACCTAAAAACCTCAGCATTTATGATGTGCCACCCACTCAACACAGACTGATAAATGTTGTCTTCCTAAGGATAGAAAAGGAGATATCTTAAAGTTTGTTAGGGTGAATTGAGAATGTAGGACACATCAGTATGAAAATCATATCAGGGAACGAGAGAGAGAGAGAGAGAGAGAGAGAGAGAGAGAGAGAAGAGATTAATAACTAGCTGGTATGAAAACCCATAAGAAAACATATTAGTTGAAAAACTTACTGAAAAATTACACATACAATATCTCTTCATGAGTCCATGTATATAGTTGAAGGCTACATGACAAGAAACAGTGCCGGGCAACAGAAACCTCCCTTTGAGTTATTTGCCAGGGTAATCAAGGAGACTCCAAAAATTTACACAGGCTATTGCCACAGCCTTTGATTGCCTCTCAGAACTTGAAGCTAAGACCCTATTGCTGAAGACAGTACATACTTCAAACACAGGACTTGGAGCAATAGAGCTGAACTAACGTGTAATTCACTTCACTGAAGGTTAGGTTTCATAGTTTTGGAGAACACTATGCAGGTTTCTAAGGGAGAATATTAATCAATGGTTTAAACCCAACTTTAGAACCTAATAGCCACAATAATAACCAGCACAGAAAACTATATTGGTGCAGTAGTGGCACTTTTATCTTGGGGATAATCAACAGCTGCCTAATTGAACCTAAAGTCCATTCAGTGGGAGTGTGTGTGACACTGTAAACATAGCCAAATAACATGGCTAGAGAGGTCATAGATCTTAGAGAAAACCCAAAGGCTGTTACATCCCTAGAAGTATGAAATTTCTTACTATGTGCCAAATATGGATCCTTACCTTTACAGACAAGTATGCCAGTCACCACTCATCAAATAAGTTTCTATAAATAGATGGAGACTATTATAGACTTCAAAAACTGGTCACACACAGAGATTAAGTGTCTGTGAAATGTCCAATCTGAAGTGACATATCTACAAAGAAAACTCTAAACCTAAGACTCATGGAACATAGTGGAACAGAGGGTAGAGAGAATACTAATGTATCTCTCAACTTCCATCAACGAAGCTCCCTATGTGACAGACAACAATGAACCCAGGGCCGAGAGACCATTGTGGAAGAGGGCGTAGAAAGAGTTTTAAGAGCCAGGGGAGACCATATGGAAAGAGAGTCTTAGAGGCTCCTGGGACCTTGCTCATATGAACTTATAGCAATGGTGACAGCATGCACAAGACCCATAAAAACTCAGTCAGACAAAAACCTAGCATAGAACTGTCAAAATGGGTAGCAGGCCCTAATATAGCTGAAGAATCATCAACAGCTGATTACTGCTGGGTAAGGAAAAGCTGATCTTTAAAAGATTGACTTTAAATAGGCTGAATAGACCCCAGTGCATGAACTTGCACTGAGGGACATGAGGGGACACTTACTTGACATAATAAGCCTTAACATTAATAACAGAATGCATGAATTCCAGTCTGGGGACTATTGGAGGGTGCCGATGGGGAAGGGGATATAAAGATGATTAAGAAGTTGTGAAATATACAAAAATTCAATAAAAATATATAAAAAATCATATCAGGGAAAATAGGCCTAAGAACCTATCAGTTACATTAATCCTAGGAAGGAGTGCATTTTCCTCACCTGGACCCCATAAAATGATGGACAGTTAAAACAGTGGTGGCATGGCTCCACACTAGCCTAGCATCTGTTTCCTGATGTGTACATCAAGGACCAAGGATACCATGACTGACCTTGGAACTGTGCTCCTATTGGTTCCCTGCTGTTGATGCAGCCTATTCAACTGTCTGCCTGCCCATTTTTGCCTATCTGGATTTGGATTTGAACCTGCCATCTCAGACACTGATTCTGCTTTTCACTTCACAGCTGAACTCTTCAGCTTTTCTCTCAAACTTTGACTCCAGTAGCACCAGCTCATCTCTCTCTAGGCACTGCTTCCTTATCTTATCAAGAAACTCTCCGTCAAGAAACCTCCAGAACTCTGCTGTAGCCTTTTAAACTTCTATTCAACCTGTATGCCATATATAACCATATAGATATGTTTACTGTGTGATGTGTGATGTAAGAGTTCATATTAGCAAATAAGATTGGACTAAGTGAACCTGAGTTCATCTCATGCAAGTTGCCAAGGGAGATGGGATTACATGACAAAGTGCTGACACTGAAAGTGCTAAACCTTGTGCATTTATTGTTATCCAATAAATTTTTGCATTACATAAAGACAAATGTATTTATCTATATTTATGACCTAGTGTACTTATGAAAATAATCCATACATAAATGTGGTGGGAAACTTAGCTTGCCTGGTGTACCCTCTTCAGATCTGCCCCTTTAGTGGGCATACTGCCACAGGAATCTTGTGGTACCATGATTTCTTTAATATAACAAACAATTCAAACACAAAGAATTTCAGGGTAGTCTGTTTTTGAGGAACACAGTTTTTTATTTGGTTGCTTTTTAAATAAATGTCTCTGCCTAAGTATATAATACATTAAAAGACTTTAGAAACTGTAACTAACCTCATTTACAGATGCCCGTCTTTCCTAAGCTAAAGTCTGTGGAAGTTGCTTTGTGCCTTTTGTCCCAACAACTTGGTGGAGAGGAAGAAAAACATCTGGTCGAAGCCACTACTTAGCTCATCTCTACCTGGATTTGACATGTCCTTCTATGTCATTTAATGAATCAGAAGCCCCAGTGAACCTGTATGTTTACATGACTTTAATTCTGTGGCATTTGTAGCATAATTCTTCTGGTTTCAATCAGCAAGACTTCTGTAAACCCTTACCCCCCATTTGCAAACCCAACTTAGGTCACAGAAATGTTAATCCCTATCTATATACTTTTACTGTGTTACAACTATTCTACCTCTGTCTCTTTCCCTCTTAC
>NW_008352325.1:2033807-2054935 GCF_000622305.1 Nannospalax galili
TACACAGTTTACCTAGAATCTGTGTAGCCTCACAAGTTGGCCTTCCGGATTTTTCCTGTCTTCAAAACAAACAAAGCTCACTGAGGGTTTATGTTGGAGTTTTCCTGAGATCTCGGTCAAAGGCCAACTACAAATGAGATAACTGTCAATTTCGCCATTGACCTAGTTTTCTTTCCAGTTGCTGCCTAAACCACACTGACCCAAAGCAAGTTGAGGAAGAAAGGGTTTATTTGGCTTATACTTCTAGGTTATAATCCATCGCTGAGGGAAGTCATGGTAGGAACTCAAGTAAGAGCTGAAGCAGAAACCATGGAGGAGTGCTGCTTACTGGTTCACTCTCTGGCTCACTCCCAGGCTCATTGTCAGCTAGGTTTCTTACACAGCACAGGTCCACTTGCCTAGTGACGACACCATTTACAGTGGGCTGGGCTATCCCACATCAATCATTAATCAAGACAATGCCCCACAGACATGGCCACAGGCCAGTATGATCTGGGAAAGTCCTCAGTTGAGGCTTGCTCTTCCAGATGATGCTAGGTTTTGTCAGGTTGACAGTTGAGGGTAATTAGGACAGTTTTTTTTTTTTTTAATGACAGTAGGGTCTGCCACCTCTTTTCTTTGAATGTTTTTCTCTTACTATATCCATACCATCAATGAAAATCTCTATATTTATATACCTAATTATCTACCTATGTATCTATCATCTATCTATCATCTATCTATCTATCTACTATCTATCTACTATTTATCTATCTATTTACTATCTATCTACTATCTATCTATCTATCTATCTATCTATCTATCAATCATCTATCATCTATTCACCACATATCTATGTTCTACTATCTATAGTAATCCATCTATTTATCTAAAAACTTCTCTGGAATTTCATCGAATAAACATCAAGAATGAAAACAGAATATTTGCCATGTGCTTCTCCTTTTCCTAGAGAAGTTCTGTGAGGCTGTTTTTCATAGGTATCTGAAGACATCATTAGTAAGCAAAGCTAGAAAACAACATGAACCTTGAAGCCACACATAGGTGGGGAAACCTAGCAAATTGGATGCCAGGGACAACCTAGAAATGAACCAGTGTCTTTCCTCAGGAAAGCAGAGATCCAAGGCTTCTTCTATATACTGCCTACTCTTCGATATACCATATAATATTTATCGCTCAAATGATTCTTATGCATTATTTATGGATGCTTATTAGAAACTCAAAATTAGGTAGAGCATTTGACATTAACCCTACTATGAAAAGGAAGAAACAGTTTTTAGAGATTGTGCTTTGTGGCTGTCAACCACAGATTTGGATCTTTACATGCAGATTCTCAGTCTGTTTTCTGACAGAAAGAGGATTTCTTTGTACAGTTGTCCCCCATCAGTCTCACTGATCTGTAAAAAAAAAAAAAAAGTAACTCCATGCTTCAAAATACACTGCTCTTTTGGAAAGGCTGTTCTGTCTTTGGTAAAGTGAATTTTCTAAGATCACTACTGTGGAAAAAGTACTATTCTAAGGGAGAAGAACTATAGTATTTCTGATTCACTGTTAAATAAACCTTAATGCTGCTTAATGACAAATTATATCACTTTCATCATTAAAAATGTTGGGTTGTAATGTAGCCCGATGGTAGAGCATTGTTTACTACGTGTAAAGCATTGGTTTGATCCAGCACTGTTACTGTTAGGTATTAGGCATCCTCGTATTTTTTGAGTTTTCATTTACTTTGTTTTCTCTCTCTCTCCCTTTCTCTCTCTTCCTCTCTCTTCTCTTTCCCTCCTTCCTTCTCCCCCTTTCTTTCTTCCTTTCTTCCTTTTCTTTCTTTCCTCCCCCTCTTCCTCCCTCCTTCCCAACTCCTTTCCTTCCTTCTTTCTTGTATCCCAGTCTGGCTTTAAAAATCATCATGTAACCAGGAATGACTTTGTACTTCTGACCCTCCTACCTCTACCTCACAAGTGCTGGGATTCCAGGCATTTACCGCCGTGCTTGGTTTATGTCACACTAGGGACTGAATGCAGGGCTTCACGCATGTCTGGCAAGCACTCTTTCAATTGAGCTATAAATCCCAGTCACTTGTTTGCTCAGTTTTGAGTCAGGGCCTCACTATGCCATTCAGAGTAGCCTGGAATCGCTTGGCTGCACTGATCTTCATTGGAGTCCTCAGCCTCTGATTTATCTGGGACCACAGAAGTGGATCATGGGGCCTGAATTCTTTTGCATGTAGATTAAGACTAAGAATTGATAATGATACAAATAGAAAAAAAAATCATGATGAAGCAGTGTTTTGCCTTACGACCTTTGCTTACCTGTAATTCTTCTCACTCCCTTCCCTTAAACATGTTCTCTGGCTGATTTAGTTGACATATTCTTTCTGTTGTCTTCAGCCTCCATGTTCTTCATAATGCTGCCTTTTCTGCAAATCCTTTCTCCTTTGGTGTTTGACTCAGTCCTGTTGATTCTGATGTATTCCACATCTCATCTATTCCAAGGAGGCTGTTCACTGCCTCTGCTTCAGGTGTTCTGTTTCTTATGTATTTTGTGTGCCTTCATGAAATAGTTGTATTGACAGAGCTAATTTGCTTTCTGTTTTTCTACAATGAACAGTAGTATTTCTAATGAATAGATCCATTCTGAATGATCAGAAGATCTCTACTATCAGCCTGAGTTCTTGGCATTCACAGATACTCAATGACATTTATGAAATTTAAATTCTAAGTGTATAATAATTTTTCCATTTTACTTAAATTATAGAGGATACAATTGAATCCATTTTCCAAGAGTAAAGAGGAGCACATGTTTTCAGTGCTGATGGTAAGCATGCAGTAAATTCTTATAGGCAGAGTTAGTTAGAAAGTGAGGTGGCTCTGGCATGAGTCCTAGGAGCAGAAAGAAGCAGAAAACTGGGAGAAGTTAGAGTTCAGTGACTCATGGCAAAGTGAAGGCGAGTCAGTCAGCACTTCCTGAAGTTGGTCCTATATTTCTTATTACACTGGGATTACTAAGGTAAGGCCCAGTGTAGAGATCACCAATATGAGAGGCAAGCATGAAGTTCTCTGTGGAAAGAGTCTTATCCACAAAGACCCTGAGTCAATCCCTTGGTTGTTCTGATTTGTCATAAGGAGTTTTTCGTCATTGATTGACATTATGCAAATCATTCAGCATTGTAAGCAAACCGTTTTTTCAATCATAAAATTTGGGAATTTGGATTAGATGATTCCCAGTTCTTAAACACAGCACTCTGTAGACTTTGGAATTATAATCACAGAGAGGATCCATCAATTCTTAGTTACAGTCAGGAAGCTGTGCAATCCAATCTCCTCTTAATTCTAGAGTTCTTGTGAGTTAAGTAATGAGATCAGGCACAGTGATCTGCAACTTCTATATCTGGCCAGAATAATCCCCACAAAACAACAACAAAAACAACAACATGAAAAGCTGAACTCTCCCTCAATTTACAAGTAATTGAGAATGCTAAAATGAATCACAATGTCCATTTTAAATATTTCATCCATTCAACAATCTGAGGGTATCTCTGAATAAATTTTATATTCTGTTCTGAAATAACAACAAAGACTTGTAGTCTAAGGTATTTATTTTCTATACAATAATGACTGTAACAACAAATAACTATAGTGTTACTTGGAGCATAGGCAGGTGGTCTTTGAAATCATATACCCATCTCCTACTTCAGAAGTATGTGAAGGAGTCTTGCCTGACGTGTCCTATACTGGCTACTAATGAGTTTTTACAAAAAACACTTGTAATATGTGCTATCCCCACCCACTGATTGACAAGTGTCTTAACTCTACCTTAACTTCATGCCATAGTTAACATCTGTGTCAGTGCACCAGTCACACACACACACACACACACACACACACACACACACACACACACACACATACAGACACATACCATTGCCCCAAGTGCAGAAACAGGTCCACTTTTCTGAAACTGATATAGTCAAGAATACTTTTGTTTGCCTTTAGCTAAATTTCTTGATTCTTCTTCAGACCTTTATTTCTTCTTATGTTCCCAACTCTAGTTATTTCAGTGCAATTAACATATATGTCAATTTTATTTTCAGTGCTTTGTCCGAACTTAATTGTACAAGCTCATGAAAGATAATTGCTAATTTTTTTTCAAAATCTATTATCCAATTGTAAACATAATCGTCACCAGAAATTAAACTATATTAACTTGCTGGAAAGTCAATGACAAGAAATGCTAATCAATGCTAGCCACTCATTACACTAATAATTTTGTACACTTTTTGTCTTAGTTTGATTTCTGTTGCTGTGATAGACATCATGACCAAAAGCACCACATGGAGGGAAGGGTTTATTTAAGCTTAAACTTCCAGGCCACAGTACCTCATTGAAGGAAGGTAGGGCAGGAGCTCAAGGCAGGAGCAGAAGCAGGAACCGTGGAAGAATGCTGCTTGCTAGCTTGATCGTGGAGACTGACAAATGTTGTCAATCAGATCTGGCTCCCTAAAACACAACTGTTAAACACACAGCAGCATGCGCTGCTTCTAATAGTCACTAGAGAGTTGCCTCTCAGTTTTTCTTGCTTCCGGTTTTGTTACATCAAATAGTTTTCTGTTGTTCTGGGCTTTTAGTTATATGTAGTTATTATAAAATTTCCTGTGCATTTTACTCAGTTTTCTTTATTCATTTGCCACCATGCTCTCCCTTTGTCTTTCACAGACACTTTCCTTTGAACCGTGTCCATGTCATTCCACAGGTTTGCTTGTTTTTTATTATACCCTTCAGTATCCAGCAGTTTCAAATGTAATGTGCTCTGAAAAATTTGATGTAGAAATGAATACCTGACCTCCAAATTATAGCACATACATTCTTTATATTCAGCTTATCTCTGGATGATCAGGTTGAAAACCTGAGCCATTACCAGATAATCCAGCTCTTTAGTCCAACACTCTCTTTATCTCAAACTAACTTCTCAACTCTATTTTGCTTTGAAAGCTGAGGTCAAAGAGCTCCAGTTTCCAATATTTAGAATATGTTCCAATTCCATGATATGAAATTATTCAGTAAATTATCTTCACTGTTTTAGACATTCATTTTAGTATACTATCCAGATGCATGCATGGCTGATGTAGAATTTGAGGGTTTGGGAAGAAAGTTGTCTTGGTCTTAGGGTACAGGGCAGCTATAGTTAAAGGACATAGTGAAGTGGACATGGGATGTATGTGAGAAATGGAGTAAATTGTTACTACTCCAGAGGGCTGGTCTTACTGACCTTAAATATTCTGCATTCTGGATCTGATCTTTAAATAGGTCAGGAGATTATTTCAAAATAATTTATGAGAGTTGAAATCAAGAAATTTTAAATGAGAACACATTCATCACTCAATCCAAGCAGCCCAAGAAAACTCATGCTAAAATAGTGCATCCTCTATTGTCCTAGATTTTACAAATGTGGAATCATTTGGTACATACAACTTTGATCATAAAAATTTTGAATCATAAGCATTGTTATTTAACAAAAAATAGAATACAGTTAATAGAATTTCCAAAAATGCCTCTATCTTTAAATAAGCTCCAAAATTTTATCATTGTAAACAATACTTCAATGAACATCTTTCAACATAAACAAAGGCACCATACCAGAATTTTTAATTATTTTGAAGAAAAAATACTTATGTTAATTTATATGACTTTTAACTTAAATTATCTACTTATTTTCAAATGCTGTCTCTAGTTGCACAAGTGTCTAAAATACCTCGTTATAATGTTAATAGTTTTAATCATTTTAAGACAAAATTTTAGCATTTTCATCAATGTCTTTTCCCCAGTTAGGTGAACTTTTGTGGCCGTTTATCTTATGCTTTATGCACCCAAAGTTGACTGCCAGTGAAATCGATCCACTTTTGTGGTTACTTTCATTGACTTTCAGATAAATATTTTAAAAAATAATTTATAATTGTAAATAGTTGAGAAAGAAGCAAGGTCTATACCCACACACGGCCCGAACCTACTATCAATGTCTAATGATTCATTTGTCAGTGTTGGTAAACACGTGAATGTTACTAGCTGAAGACAAAGCTTTATTCAAATTTCCTCAGGTTGTAGCTGATGTCCCTTTGTGTCCCAAGAGCTCATCCAGAAAACCACTGCACTGTGCTCATTTACATGTCTCCTGAGGTTCTGCTTGCCTGCAGCCGTCCCCTCACCCCACTCCTGTCTCCTTCTTCCCGCCTTTCTTTCATGACCATGGCAGCTTGAGAAGTGCTGTTTGAGAATTTGATAGATGTGCTGAAATGGCTTTTCTGGTATTTCACAATTTCAGGGTAACTGACTTACCTCAAGAAGACAGTAGAAGTAAAGTGGGATTCTCACCGTGTTAAGACATGGATACCTGATGTTGATGTTAACCCAAAGTTGACATTAACCTGTTTTCTGGGCTGAAGTGTGTGCCATATTTCTTCAATGTAAAGCTGGTCTGCAATTACTAAAAATGTGGGGAGATTAGGGCAGAGTACCTACAGATCATTTAGGATTCTTTTGCATGAGAAATCCTTCTATTTTCCCTACTTTATCTATGTATCCAATAACTGTTAGCATGGACTTGTGAATATTTACTTTATATTTTTTATGATTTAATGCCGCCTTCATTATTTTATTGTTGAGCATATATTTGATGTTACATCTGAAGATCTGTATAAAACCCGAGGTCATGAAAACTTTCTTCTGTGTTTTCTATTTCAGATATTAGAATTATGTACCACACTTAGGACTTTAATCAATGGTGTGCTGTTTTTTATGTGAGATGGAATGTACATGTCTGGGTTTGTTTTAATTTTATTGCATATGACTGCTGAATTTTCCAGCAACAATTGTTGAAAAGACTCATCATTTTGTTAATTAATTGAACTTTATCTTTCTAAATATTAAGGTGAGGGTCTTAAGAAATGTTTCAGAGTGTTAGAGTGCTTGCTCTGAAAGCATTATGACATGGGTTCAAATCCACAGCATAGAGGACATGACTACATGTCTCTGGAAGAACAGCATTGTCAGGACAGGGGATGGGAAAGAGGGAGGAGACAGATGAAGATGGATGACAGCTAGGCAGGTGCGAGAGCTTGCTGGCTAGCAAATCCGTCAAAACAGTGAGGGCCAGTTCAGGGAAATAATCCTGTCTGAAGGTCATAAGGCAAAGTGTGGTAGAGGAAGACAGCACAGTTCCTGTTCTGACCTTTCCCTAGGCAGGCACATGAGCGCTTACCTGAATAATCGCATGCATACAATTACCAAACCCTCTCCTCCCCCGTACACACAAAGGGAAAAAAATAAATGTATCCAATTGCATTCCATATTTGCCAAATAACTTGCTGGGAGTGTTGAAGGTATAAACAAGTTGAGAAGAGTTGACATCTTAACAATATTGGTCCTTGCCTACCCGTGAACATTCCACAGCTTACTCAGACCTTCCGTCTTGCATTTGTTTTAGTTTGATGCAGGCCCTACATTATAGCTTGTTCAGTTTATACCGAATTCTTTCACTTCTGCATATACAGTGTTTAATTTAAATTGTAATTTTCTCTTTGTTACGTAGGAACACAATTGACTCTTCCCTGCTGATCTTCCATCTTACACTTAGACTTACTATTTCCAT
Source organism: Nannospalax galili (assembly GCF_000622305.1). Taxonomy (NCBI): domain Eukaryota; kingdom Metazoa; phylum Chordata; class Mammalia; order Rodentia; family Spalacidae; genus Nannospalax; species Nannospalax galili. Next base: position 2,041,446 of record NW_008352325.1, read on the forward strand.
TAAGTTGTGCCACCATGATTATTATATCATTTTTCTATTTGCTTTAGGAATACCTTGCTCTCCTCTATCTTTCCCCTAATGTAGAAGCCAAGCTATAATGTGGGTCTGTTTCTATAGAGGGTTTTGTTTGAACTTCTTTGATTCTATCTATCTTTGTGCTGCTGAATTTTATACCTGTGTAATTTTCATTATTCTTAAGAAAATTCTCTTAATGTTACTTAAAAGTTTTTATGAATAACTTTAGTTTTCAGCAAAGAAAATATGAGTGCATCTCTCACATCCTCACGGTTGAAGTACAATAGTGGACACAGAATGCTAGTTCGACGATTTTGTCCTTTGGCAGTCTCTTTCCTGCATCAGTTCTGAGAAGCCAGTTGTCATCTCTTCGACACCTCCCAGAAACTGACTCCAGACCCTTTCAACATTTTCACCTTGTCTTTGGTTTTCTGAAGTTTAATAAGATCTGCTTGTGTTTTGCTTTTGCTCTGAATATTGCATCGATCTCAGGTGTTCCTGACTAGGCTGTTGCTGTCTGCCATTACTTTTTGAAATTCCAAAGGTAGCATTTCTTCACATATCTCTTTTATTCGGTAATATCTTTATTTCCCTGGTTTTGCAACTCAAGGAATGATAAACCTAAATGTGCCTCTGAGAGGGACATGCTGAGCAATTTGGTCTATGTACTATTTAGAAGGTCATAAAGGCAGACTTAGAACTCACGCCCTGCTGATGTTGAACTGCTTCTCTTAGAGCAGGATGGGGTTGGCATCTGCAGAGTTCCATGTGCCAGAGGTCGAGACATATCAAAGATGCAAAACTTAGCTCTGGTCCTTCCCTCAGTTTTCATGAAAACAGTTTGTGCTTCAGGAAGAAAGAATCAAGTCTAACAACACACCTGAATGGAGTCTTAAAATATTTATTAAACAACCATGTGTTTATTGAATTCACATTTGGAAAAACAGAGGTGCCAAAGTCATTGCATCATCTTCATACACATTGAGTTTACATTCCTCTCTAGTAAATTTAAGTGAGAACTACAACCTTACTATTAGAGTGGAAGAGTATGTGCATATGCATGTATGCATGCATGCACGTGTTCATGTGTTCAATGCCATAAGATAGAAATACTAAAGAGACTTGGTGTGGTGGCATACCACATGCCTTTAATCTCAGCACTCAGGAAGCAGCAGCAAGATCTCTATAAGATGGAGGACAGCTGGTCTATGTAGCAAGTACCAGGCTAGCTGGGGTTACAAGGAGACCCTGTCCCAAAAAAAAGAGAGAAATATTAAAGAGATCCATACAGTAAACAACATAGAGAACATTTTGGGGGAAGAAGGCAATACAAATGTTTTTTAATACTCTCCCATATCTGTGGTTTCAGTACCTGGAGTCATATTGGATCTGAAATGATTAAAAGATAGATTTCAGAAAGAAAAAATTCACATAGTTTACATTGTGTGCCATTGTGTGTAGCCTGGTGGAATCTTCCACTGGCCCACTCCTCTGATGCAGGGTGGCTAAACCATGCTTTGCCCACCTTATCTAATATGTATGCCTTTCCAGGCAATAAGTTACTTAGTTACCACAGGGTATTATATGACTATCACAGTACTGCAATGCTATGCTCTAGTAACTCATTTCAGCTAACAGTGGTCCCCATACACAGTCACGATGTAATTTTGTTACAGTATATTGCACCAATTCTACTTTCTTATTTTGTCTCTTACTATGCCTGATTTGTAAAAGGAACTCTGATAAGTGTGTGTGTGTGTGTGTGTGTGTGTGTGTGTGTGTGTGTGTATAAGAAAAGCAATCTGGGTGGAGTTTGACACTGTGTGTAATTTCAGGCCTCCAGTGCCAGCCTTAGAACTAATCACCATGGGCAGTGTATGTGTAGAGCTCTACATAGCTTTTGCCACCTGACACTTCTATAAAAACTACTATACATTTCTGCTCTTTTTCCTTGAATCTTGAGCCCTGGAACCCTGGTGCTGAACACATTCCTTCATTAGCTGAGACAAAGCTCGGGGAATGTCTTTTCCTATGGAGATCAGCCTTCATTATAGAGAAAATCCTGGATACATTTGACTGTAGACTCTCTTGGTTTTTATTTTATTTTATTTTAATTTAATTTAATTTTATTTTATTGGCTGTTGTTCTACAGAACAATAAGTGGACATGTTTGGAGTCTGTCCATGATATTCTAAATCCCAGAAGGTAAAGCTTATGAGAATTTTATGTAGGACAGTTAGTGTTTTGCCTTTGCAGCAGTTAATGCCTGCCCTCCTGTAATTTACTATGATTGCCAATCAATGAGCAAGTGTGCCCACCAGTTTCTGCCTCTGTTTCCCAATGATGATAAGTAGAACATAGCTTTATTTTCTGAATATACCTACCTCTCTGGATTTTTGGACCAACACTTACAGATGAGTTATTTGTAGAGAAAGAACAATGATGTTGAGCTCTTTATGTGTCAGAGCAAAATTTGTAAAGTCTTATGAAAAGCTTATGAATGTAAACTGCTTTATTGAGATATAATTACACACCATAAAATTACACCCCTTTTTAGTGCAGAATTCAATCAATCCATCACCACAAAGCAAAGCAATTTTAGAATATTTCCTCTCTTTGAAAGTATTCCTGCTGCCTGTTAACAGCCAAACCTGTTCCTGTGTTCTGTCCCAGGGGAGGTGCTTTCTCACCTCTGTGTCTGGTTATTGCTACTTTTAAATTGCTATTGATTTTTTTAACATATGCACAATAACTTCCACGTCGAAAATCAGAAGTTCTGTAGCTTCCATACACTTAAATATAAAAGGTTTTCCTTGAAAATTATTTTTTGTGCTATCAAGGACACACAAGATTGTAAAAAACTTCTCATTCCATTGATTCCTAATCTTTAAAATAAAAATGTATTTAAACACAATCATAATGAATTTTTAACCATAGTTGCACTTATTTCTTTAAAACAAAATGAGTATTTCAAAGTTACATGCAAATATTTTCTTTACGTAGTTTCTCAGAATTGAATTATTCAGGAAAACAAGTATATCTCAAGGTTTTTTATCATGATTTCAAAGAAATGAACAATATTAATTTTATGAAGTTTTACAACAGCAATATAATAAATAGCATTTTCTCTAATCAGGACTTCATTTAGAATTATAATGTCTTTGTTAAACATTTTCACAACACAGCACAAGTTTGTGTTTATTACTTACATATTTTTCAGGATTCAGCTCAGTTCCTCTGTTTACTACGAAGCATGGTTAAGTACCCAAGAAGCAAAGTTACCTTGTGCACTTGTTTATTTCTATCTCCCTTGGGCACTATTCTTCTTAGTAAGCAGAAAAACTGAACATTGAGTCACAGGTGAGGTGCCGCTGTATCTGCAGCAGTGCAAAGAGGTGAAATCTTGTTGAGAGTGTACAGTCCTACAGTCAAGAAGTAGGACCTAATGGGGGTCTGGCATCGGACAAGCATTTCTGTGAGAGCTAGTATTTGGAAACTATTCAAAGTAGGTTAAGGCGATAATGGAAGCCCTCATGGCAAATGAAAATGGCCTGAGAGAAAACAGTAACTGTACATGGGCACGGAAGTGGATACAGTCCTAAGGTACAACACCTAATACTGAAAGTGTTATTTGTTATCAACCACAAAATTGATTTGCTGGCTAGGGTTAAACTTTTCAATCTTAATTTTTTTGCTATGACCATTGCCTTTGAAGTTAACCTTATCTTAACCCAATGAATGGTTAAATATAAACCAGATATGTGTTACATATATACAGTGAAAAATTAACATCACAGAAAGATATTAAATAAAATGGAAAGCCTCCTCAGTCTTTATTTGGCTGCTGCTATTTATTAGTTGCTCATGCTCTTTATATCAGGTAGATTTTCAAGTATTGTGCCTCTGTTGCTTCATTCATCGAATTATGAAAGGAATCCTTGCTACTGGAGGATGAATTTCCACTAACATCTCATCATCAGTCTGAATTGTATTTCAGAAGTAAAAACAGGTTTTAATTTTTATGATCATTATGAATGGGAGTTTACACAATGAATTGTGTGTAAAGCAGGGAAGCATTGTATAATCAATGAATACACAGCAAGTGAGCATGGCATGTGGGCTGCAAAACACAATACCACCAGCTTTCTCTTGTGTCCCTAGCTCCCTGGATGCCCACACGATTGCTAACAGCTGTTAAATTAAATTTGTCCTAAAGTTGCCCCAGTGCTCTGTGTGCCAACCTAGCCAACTAACCTAAACTCTTATGTAACCATTTACAAGTCTAACTTGAGAGTCTATCTTTACAGTGGACTTCAGTTACCCACATCATAATAGAGTTTCAGGCACTCAAAGGCTGCCATACTTCCCTGTTCTGTGTACAAATGCTGCCTATCCCCAGAGGGAGTTCTCTGAACTTTTACTTGTTTATGGTGTTTCCTGACTCATGAATACTTCTTTGTTCAAATAAACTCTACTATTAAAATCATGGTTCTTGGACTGGAGAGATGGCTCAGTGGTTAAGAGAACTGAATACTCTTGCAGAGGACCGGGGTTCAATTCCCAGCACCCACATGGAGCTAAAAACTGCCATAATTCCAGTTGTAAAGGAGTCTGATGCCCTTTACTGACCTCTGCAGCACTGCATGACATGGGTGCACTTAAATACATGCAGGCAATATATCAAGCACACAAAAAGCAAAAATTAGCCAGACGTGGTGGCGCACGCCTTTAATCCCAGCACTTGGGAGGCAGAGGCAGGTGGATCTCTGTGAGTTCAAGGCCAGCCTGGTCTACATAGTGGGTTCAGGTCAGCTGGGGCTACAGGGAGACCCTGCCTCAAAAAGAAAAAAAATATAAAGTAAAAATTAATAAAAAGTTAAAAATCACTGTTCTAAATTTGTTGGTAATTGTACACTTATCATTATTTTTACTCACAATGCTAGAAATTGAATCCAGGACTGTGGGCATGCCAAGGAAGCACTCTCCCTCTGACCTGACACTCCAGCTCCTCCATTTAACACTGTCATTTTAGCAGCAGCTGAGCGTACCTATCTATGTCAGTATTGATTACATTCACTCATGTTTCCATATATATATTTGGTCTTTTTGAGACAGGGTCTCCCAGTAACCCCAGTTGTCCTGGAACTCACTATGTAGACAAGGTTGGCCTTGAACTCACAGAGATCCGCCTGCCTCTGCCTCCAAGTGCTGGGATTAAAGGTGTGTCACCATGCCTGCCTATGTTTCCATATTTTATTTCATTATTTTAAGAAAATATTTTATCATTTTTAGCTTACATGTATAAGTGTATCTCCTACATGAATGTAAGTGCACCTATGTCATACAATACCCATGGAGATCAGAAGAGGGTGCCTGAGCCCCTGTAACTGGAGTTACAGATGGTTTTTAGTTGTCATGTGGATGCTGGGAATCAAATCTGGGTATTCTTCAAGAGCAGCCAGTGCTCTTAACTCTGAACCCTCTCTTCGGCCCGTTTCCGTATTTTAAAAGAAGTCCAGTATATCACACCATTTTATGCATATATATTTAACCTGTACTTATAAAACAGGCAATTGTTATGTCACTATAATGTCATTTTCATACTTTATAAAATTGTTAGTATCTCATTGATCAAGCCCTACTACATTCAAAACTGAATTTCTCAAAAATTGGCTTTTCATTTCAGTTGGTTATAACAAGAATAAAGAATATTTTAAGATTTATATTTAGTTTATTCTGTTATGATTCATCACTAGGTTCATTTAGTGAAAGCTTAATCCAGCAATTGAACATTTCTCATCTGATATAATTTTGTATCTGTTACTAATGGTTATCTGTAATACAAATGTATAAACATATACTCAAAGGAAAGCATCAAAAACCATGGACGTAAATAACTTTTCCTTTCTTTGCACAAATCAAAGGACACGCTTGCATACCCTTGGGATATAGATACAAACAGTTTCATATTTTAGGAATTATTTTACATAACTATGAGATTGTAAATGGTTGTTTCTAAATATCTTTATTTTTTCACATTTTTTGAGATTTGAAAAAAATTTAATTTTTTTATTTAATAACAACATAATTAGAAGAAGCATTTCATTACAGTTTTAACATATTCAGTAACACATTCCAGAGCAAAGATACATCTCTTTCAAAAATGACAGTAATTTCTTAGGTTCACAGTTGAATTAATAGATATATAATATTGAACTAAGTATAAACCCTGTAAGACATAAAATTGAATGAGTTTTTACCCTTTAAAGATCTCCATTTCACTTTAAAATATGCTGTTTCCTACATTTTAATGCTACTAATGCTTAGATGTTTGCACATGTATCTTTAATCTCTGTGCATCTGATTATTACTAGTCACAGGGTATTATACTTATATCCTTAGTGCCTGAGTATGGATATAAAGTCATCAGGTAGATTTCACTGGTAATGTTAATCACGTCTACTATTTAATATGCAGTAAATTTTTATGCTTCCTCCTCAAATATGTATTTTTTTAAATGTGTTGATTTTTTTGTGTGTATATCATACAGAACATCCCACACAATCATATTCATCTATATACCCACTTCCCAAATGGCACCCTTCCATAGCCTCCCCCCCCCACAGGACCCCATATACTCTGTCATCCCTGTTACTGTCCACTGTGTTGTCGGCACCCCCAGCCATTCCCCAGCCCTGTCCATCTTCTGAATCTAGTCAGCCTAGAGATCCTTGTTTAGGAAGATCAGCTGTTCCTCATCTAGCAGCAATCAGTTGTCAATATTCCTTTAGCTAAGATTGGGGTCTGTTGTTAATTTTCCCAGTTCTATCCTGGGTTATTTTACGAGAGTCTTTTGGGCCACCCTGGCCAATAACCCAAAGGAAGGTATCTCCTGTCTGGCATTGTTTCTTGTTATGTAGGCTTTAGCTATACCTATGGACTCTCAAAAAATTTTATTGACTACATTAAGCTTTGGTTATACTTTACTTTTGGGTGTTTAAGACCCTACAATTGGCTGGGATAAACCAATTTATTTTTACTCTTAAGATCATTTGAGGATCTGTTCCTCAAGGGTCATATGGGCTTGGGAGGAGCACCTGGGTCCTTTCTTTTACGAGCTCTGTCTATGTGAAGATAAGTCAAATGTCCACCCAACCATGGCTGGCTTCACTTGGAAGCATGGAGGAAATATTTCCTCTGTATTGACCCACCTCTTTGTAGACTGGACACTGGTTCAGGTCCATCTGGTGGTGTCTCCACGGACTCCTTGATCAAGAGGACAGCTGACTCATTACAGTTACAGGACATTTTGACAGATGGTCATAGTCCCCTGAACTTAGTTGACCTAGGAGGGAAAGGAGCAAAAATGGTCCTTTACGTGCCTCTGCCCAAATAAATATAGGCCTCATAGTATGGCTGTTAAACATCCAAGAAAGTTAGTTCCACCATTTTGGTACTTTTAATTACCATGTGCCAAGTAGATGGAGCTTGGGCAAAGACCAAGTGCTCTCAGATAAACATTGCCTAGACATATATTACATTCTTTGATCTGGTTGTATTTATAATTTTTCACTAGGTTGTTGGCCTAATATGGTTCCCTCTGGTTTTCTAAAACTAGCTAGGCATTATTTATCTCTCACATTGTCTAACCCTTCCACCATGGTTTCCCCATTTAAGGTGACCCGTTTTTCCCATTTCTGCCTTAATAATACCCTTCTCCTATGGTCCCGCCTCTTTTGAGCTCCTTCTTTCTCTTTATCCTCTAGGTTCCTTGTATAACTTTCCCTCCCCCCTTAAAATAACCCCATTTTTATCCATATCTCCCTTGTTAACACGTTTTCTATTGTTCTTCTCTTTTAGATTCTTATTTTCCTGTACCTCCCTGGTTCCTTTTCATTATCCTAGTTCCTGCAGTTATGTCTGGATACATACTCACATATAAGGATTTGGTGCTAGGATCCACATATGAGGGAGAATATATGTCATTTATTTTTCTGAGTCTGTGTTACTCCACTTAGTATAACAGTTTCTATTTCCAAGCATTTACCTGCAAATTTCATGATTTCATCTTTGCTTATTGCTGAGTAAAACTCCATCGTACAAATGAACCACATTTTCATTATACACTCGTCAGTTGATGGACGCTTCGGTTGCTTCCATCTCTTAGCTATTGTGAAAAGAGCAGCAACAAACATGGATGTACAAGTGTCTCTGCAATAGAATGAGTTCTTTGGGTATACGCCAAGGAGTGGTATAACTGGGTCAAATGGTAGGTTCATTTGTAGTTTTTTAAGAGTTCTCCATACTGCTTTCCATAGGGGTTGAACAAGTTTGCAGTCCCACCAGCAGTGGATGAGTGTTCCCCTTTCTCCACATCCTCTCCAACATTTGGTATTATTTGTTCTCTTGATCTTAGCCAGTCTGACTTGTGTAAGATAAAATCTTAAAGTTTTTTAAATTTGTATTTCCCTAATTACCAGTGATGTTATTAACACCTTTAAAGATGCTTCTTAGCCATCTTTATTTCTTCTTTTGAGACCTCTCTGTTCAGTTCTTTAGCCCATCTTTTAATTGCATTACTTCCTTTCTTGATTCTTTTCTTTTTGACTTTGTTATATATTCTGGATGTTAAACCTCTGTCAGATGTGTCGCTGGTGAAGATTTTCTCCCATTCTGTTGGTTTTCTCTTCACTTCCTTGGGTGTGTCTTCTGACGTACAGAAGCTTTTTAGTTTAATGAGGTTCCATTTGATGATTCTTGACCTTGTCTCCTGGGCAGTTGATGTCTGGTTTAGAAAATCCTTTGCTACATCTATACCTTGTAGGATATTGCCAATGTTTTCTTCTAACAGTTTCAGAGTTTCAGGCTTTACATTGAGGTCTTTGATCCATTTGGAAGTGACTTTTGTGCAAGGGGAAAGATAGGAGTTTAGTTTCATTCTTCTACAGGTGGAGATCCAGTTTAGCCAGCACCATTTGCTGAACATGCTGTCTTTCTTCCAGTGAATGTTCTTGGCCCCTTTGTCAACTATCAGGTGGCTGAAATTGAATGCACTCATATTTGGGTCTTCAATTTTGCTCTATCGATCTATGGGTCTATTTTTGTGCCAGTATCATGTTGTTTTATGACTGTAGCTCTGTAGTACAGTTTAATATCTGGTTTATTAATCTCCCCAGCATTGCTCTTAGTGCTCAGGGTTGCTTTGGCTATCTGAGGTCTTTTTTTACTTTCATATGAATCTTAGGACTTTTTTTTTCAATTCTGTGAAAAATGTCATTGGGGATTTGGATTGGTATTGCATTGAATCTATACATGGCTTTCGGTGGAATGGTCATTTTCATAATATTAATTCTTTCAATCCATGAGTATGGGAGGTCCTTCCATCTTCTGATGTCTTCCTCAACCTCTTTCTTTAACGATTGTCTTAGTTTGTTTCTCCATTGCTCTGACAAAACACTCTGACTAATATCAACGTGGGGAGGATAGGGTTTATTTATCTTCCATCTCCCTGGTCGCAGTTCATCAGGGAGCCCAAGGTAGGAACTCAGGGCAGGAATCTGGAAACAGGAGCTGGAACACAGACCATGAAGGAACATTGTTTACTGGCTTGCTCCCTAGCCCCTGCTCAGCCTGCTTTCTTATGCAACACAGGCTGCCCTGCCCAGGGGTGGCAATACCCACAGTGGGCTGAGCCCTCCCACATCACTCAATAATCAAGAAAATGCCCCACAGGCATGGCCACAGGCCAGTCCAATGGAGGCAATTCCCCAACTGAGGCTTCCTCAACCCAGGTGTGTCAAGTGACACTAAAGGTATCCAGCACAAGGATTTAAAATTTTCCTTGTAGAGCTCTTTAATGTCTTCGGTCAGGTTTATTCCAAGGTTTTTTTTTTTTTTTTCTGTTTGTTTGTTTGTTTGTTTTTGCAGCTATTGCGAAAGGGAGTGTTTCCATGTACTCCTTCTCTGATTGCTTGATATTGGTATATAGAAAGGCTACAGACTTTTGTAGGTTAATTTTGTAACCTGCCACTTTACTGAATGTGTTAATAATTTCTAGGGGTTTTCTGGTGGAATTTTTGGCATCTCTTAGATATAATATCATATCATCTGCAAAAAAGGAAAAATTTGGTGTCTTCTTTTTCAATTATTACTCTTTTAATTTCTTTCTCTTTTCTTATTGCCCTTGCAAGAGTTTCAAGCAGTATGTTAAAGAGAAGTGGAGATAGTGGACAGCCTAATCTTGTCCCTGATTTCAATGAGAATGCTTCCAGGTTTTCTCCATTTAGAATGATGTTGGCTGTGTGTTTTTTATATACAGTTTAATTATGTTGAGGTACGTTTCCTCCAGTCCAGTCGCTCTAGGAATTTGAACATAAATGCATGTTGAATTTTGTCAAAGGCCTTCTTCGCATCTATTGAGATGACCATGTGCTTCTTGTCTTTGAGCCCCTTTATATGATTTATGATGTTTATTAATTTACATATATTGAACCATTCTTGCATTTCTGGAATAAAGCCAACTTGATGGTGGATGGTCACTTTGATGCACGTCTATATGAGGTTTGCAAGTATTTTGTTGTGAATTTTTGCATCTATGTTCATTAAGGATATGGGACTATAGTTTTCTCCTTTGGTTGTATCTGTATCTGGCTTTGGTATTAGAGGATGCTGGCTTCATAGAAGGAATTTGGAAGTTCTCCCTCCATTTCTATCTTTTTGAATAAATTAAGTAGTATTGGATTTAGATCCTCTTAAATGCCTGGTAGAATTCTGCTGTAATTCCATCTGGTCCTGGGCATTTTTTAGTTAGGAGGTTTTGTATTACTGTTTCAATTTACTTATGTGTTATCAGTCTGTTTAAGCTGTTGATATCTTGGTTTAGTTTTGGTGGTTCCCATGCTTTTAGATACCTATCCATTTCTTTTAGATTTTCAAATTTAGTAACATATAGGACTTTAAAGTATTCCCTTATAATGTCCTGGATCTCTTAGTTGTCTGTTGTGATGTTTCCCATTTCATCTCTTATTTTGTTGATTTGGAGGTGCTCTTTCTTTCTTTCGGTTAACTTGGCTAGCAGTCTATCAATCTTGTTTATCTTCTGAAAGAACCAACTCTTGGATTCATTGATTCTTTGTATTGTTTTCTTTGTTTCTATTTCATTAATTTCTGCTCTGATTTTTGTTATTTCTTCTTGTCTGCTGGATCTGTGTTTCATTTGTTGTTGATTTTCAAGTGTCTTGAGTTGCAATGTTAAGTCATTTATTTGTGTTCTTTCTGATTTTTAATGTAGGCACTTAGAGGTATAAACTTCCCTCTAAGGACAGCTTTCAGCATGTCCCAGAGGTTTTGTTGTGTTGTATTTCCTTTGCATTTAGTTCCAGGAATATTTTATTTCTTTCTTAATTTCTCCTTTGACCCATTCATCATTCAGGGTGTGTTGTTTAATCTCCATGTTTTCCTGTGGTTATTAGGGTTTCTTCTGGTGTTGATTTTAAGCTTTATTGCATTGTGGTCTGATAGAATGCATGGTATTATTTTAATCTTTTTGTATTTGTTGAGGTTTGTTTTGTGCCCCAATACATGGTCGATTGTGGAGAAGGTTCCATGGGATGGTGAACAGAAAGTATATTCTTTGGTGCTTGGGTGGAATATTAAGTAGATGTCTATTAGGTCCATTTGATATGGTACTGTTTAATTCAGATGTCTCTCTGTTAATTCTCTGTCCTGTTGACCTATCAAATGATGACAATGGGGTAGTGAAGTCCCTTACTGTTAATGAGTTGGGATCAATCTGGATCTTAAAGTCCTGTAGTATTTTTTTTATGAAGCTGGGTGCACCAGAGTTTGGTGAATATATGTTCATGATTGTAATATCTTCTTGGTTTATTGTTCCTTTGAGCAGAATGAAGTGGCCATCTTTGTCTCTTTTGATTAGTTTTAGTTTAAATATTATTTTATCAGATATTAGAATCAAAATGCCTGTTTTTTTCTTAGTACCAATCTCTTGGTATATTTTTCCCACCCTTTCACCTTAGGGTAGTGCCTGTCCTTGAACGTGAGATTAGTTTCTTGCAGACAACAAAAAGCATGGTGTGCAAGCCTTTAATCCCAGCACTCAGGAAGCAGAGGCAGGCAGAACTCTATGAGTTAAAGGCCAGCCTGGTGCACATAGTAAGTTCCAGGATAGCTGGGGCTACAGAGAGACCCTGTTGCAAAAAGACCAAAAAAAAAAAAAAAAACTTTTTTTTTTTTTTTTTTTTTTTTTTTTTGTGCTGGATAGATTTAGTGTCAACTTGACATGCCTGGGTTGAGGGAGCCTCAATTAGGGAATTGCTTCCATGGGACCGGCGTGTGGCCATGTCTGTGGGGCATTTTCTTCTTTGTTGAGTGATGTGGGAGGGCCCAGCCCACTGTAGGTAGTGCCACCACTGAGCAGGTGAGCCTTTGTTGGATAAGAGAGCAAGCTGAGCAGGGACCAGGGGAGCAAGCCAGTAAGCAGTGTTTCTCCATGGCCTGTGCTCCAGCTCCTGACTCCAGGTTCCTGACCTGAGTTCCTACCTTGGGCTCCCTGATGAACTGTGACCTGTGGGATGTAAGACATACAAACCTTTCCTCCGCCAGTTGGTAGTGGTCAGAGTGTTTTGTCACAGCAATGGAGGAACAAACTAGGACAGGGTTGTTTCTTATCCATTCAACTAGTCTGTGTATTTTGACTGGAGAGTTCAGTCCATTGATATTTAAAGTTATTAATGAAAGATGTGTATTGAATCCTTTCATTTTTATTTCTGTTCACATTCTTGATATAACTGTGCATTTCCACAGGTATGCCTTCATTGAATTTCTTTCCATCACCCCTTGTGTATAGTCATTACTTTCTTCAGCTCTTTGCAATGCTTCAGTAACTCTCTGGTTTTGTGGACATGAATTCCTTCAGCCTTTTTATGTCATGGAAGTGTTTTCTCTCCCCTTCAACTATGATGGACATTTTGGCTGGGTAAAGTAATCTGGGTTGGCATCTGTGGTCCAGACTTTTCTGGCTTTCCTAGTTTGACTGAAAAGTCAAGCTGTAATCCTGATGGGTTTTCCTTTATTTGTGACTTGTTTTTCTTTTGCGGCTTTCAGTATTCTCTCTTTGTTCTGTACATTTAGTGTTTTTACTATGATGTGCCATGGAGAGTTTCTTTTCTGGTCCTGTCTATTTCATGTTCTATATGCTTCTTGTATTTGTATGGGTATGTTTTTCTTTAATTTTGGGACATTTTCATCTGCAAATTTGTTGAGGATCTGTTCCACACCACTATCTTGAGATTCTTTTCCTTCCTGTATGCCTATGATTCGCAACTTTGGTCTTTTTATGGTGTCACACAATTCTTGCATATTCCATTCTTGTGATTTCTTAATTTTTTCATAATCTTTGCTTGAGTGGTCTAGTCGTCCACTTTATCTTCCAGTCTTGATACTCTGTTTTCCATTTC
>NW_008352325.1:2054956-2082405 GCF_000622305.1 Nannospalax galili
TCATTTCTAATTGGCTTACTGAGTGTTTCACTTCCTTCTTCATTTCAGCCTGAGTATTCTCCAGTATTTCTAATTCTTTTCTGAATTCATTCAGAAGTTTGTCCCTATCTTCCTTCAGTTCTTTGATTTCTTTGTTTGTGTGTTCTTTAATTTCACTGAATTCTTTTTTTTTTATTTTCGTCTTTCTGAGACAGGGTCGCCCTGTAGCCCCAGCTGTCCTGGAACTCACTATGTAGACCAGGCTGGCCTTGAACTCAGAGAGATTTGCCTGCCTCTGCCTCCCGAGTTCTGGTATTAAAAGCATGTGCCACCATGCCCAGCATCACTGAATTATTTTATCATGTTTATAATTGTTCTTTTGAGTTCCATTTTTATTTTCGTCTTTCTGAGACAGGGTCGCCCTGTAGCCCCAGCTGTCCTGGAACTCACTATGTAGACCAGGCTGGCCTTGAACTCAGAGAGATTTGCCTGCCTCTGCCTCCCGAGTTCTGGTATTAAAAGCATGTGCCACCATGCCCAGCATCACTGAATTATTTTATCATGTTTATAATTGTTCTTTTGAGTTCCATGTCCTGTGTTATCTCAAAGGAGTTATTGTACTCCTCTAGAGGACTATTGGTACTTGGTAGGGATATATTATTTTGATTTTTCATGTTATTATTGTTTCTCTTTCACTTTGACCGTTTGAATTTCTTTTGTAATTTCTTATTCTTGTGTGAGACTCAAGCCTTCCTTCGTTGAGTTTAGATCTGCTTCTTTTTGTAAACTTTATGTGCCTTTGTGGTTTACTTGTTGAGCATGAAAAGCTGGTTTGTCTAGGCTTCAGGTTCTCTCCTTTGATTTTGTATTGGAGTGGGCTAATTGCTTTTGCCTTCAGGCATTCCCACAGAGGCCCAAGTGAGATGAGGCTCAGATGCTTTCAGGATTTCTCCTAAGTTCTGGGTCCCTACAGGAAAGATGCTGCCCTCAGGAATTTGGGGGCTGGGCTGGCATGGGAGTAGGGCCCAGCAAATATGCTGGCACCAAGATGCCCAGAGGCTGTGCCACCCAGGGAATTAAAGGGAAGTGATGGTAGGACCAGACCCAGAGTGTTCCTGGGGACCGCAGGGAGGAACTGGTTTTGTCCAGATGCCAAGGATCAGGAAGCAGTGGTGGCTCTGGGCCAAGAGGTTAGCTCCAGTGTTTGGGGTGCCAAGACAAGAAATGGGCCTGTACCCACGCTAGGAGGAGAGATGCTGTGGGGGAGCTGGGAGGGTGAAAGAGGTTTGAGGGAGTCAAGGCATGGTGGGTGTACTGGACTTACCGAGGGAAAGTGCTGGGAGCAGGACACTGGAGTCTGTGAGGCCCAGGAAGCAAAGAGAGATGAGCTTATTGAGATTTTTTAATTTGATACATTTCCCACTCAAATCTAGACCCCTTCCCCATCCATACCTCGCCCTATCCCTTCATCGAACCATATGCACTTTGCCATACATGATAAGTCCTATTCATTCAGGTCTTTGTACCCAAATGTAGAAAAGACCTCCCTTAGTGTGACAAGCATGCCATACAGCACTCCTCAAAGAAGCTTCTTTTTGCAACAGATATCTTTATTTATATTGCCTTTCTTTCTGTTGGATTTTAATATTCTTAAGGAATAGAACAGCATTTTGAAATTCTTAGAAAATCAGAGAACTTACCTCAGGTAATGCACTTTCTGATAGCTTCATACATATTTAATGACTGACTGACCCATTGAATGAGAGAAGAATACAGTACAGAGAGTACTTGTGCACTCAGTCTGCTGGCATTGTTTGCTCTTGACTCACAACACTTGGAAAATGCAGAAAATGATGCCTGTGAGTTAGCGCTCTGCTCACCTAGGAACCCCATCCAACTGAGCCAATGTGCCATCAGCATTCCCTCCAAACTGTTCTCAAACTGTCCATTTATGGTTGCAGGCCCCACTTTCCCCTTGTCAGATGTCAGTCTCTATTCTCCCTACTTTCACTGTGCTTCTGTCCTCTTTGTCAGTCTACTTCCTCAGAGGGAGAATTTTACAGATTTTTAAACCCAGGTGGAAAACTCATAAACAGCTCATATCTATTTCCTTCTTTTCTCTTTCCCTACCATCCTTCCTCCCTCCTTCCCTTCCCTTCTCTCCCTCCCTCCCTCCCTTCCTTCCTTCCTTCCTTCCTTCCTTCCTTCCTTCCTTCCTTCCTTCCTTCTTTCCCCCTTTCTCCGCTCTCTCTTCTCCCTCCTTTTTACTTCTCTTTTATTTTACTTCATACTATTGCCCTGATTGATTATGCATGCATTGTATTCAAAGTTTAAAAAGATATACTTATTGTTGATATTTAAAAGATAGATTAATAATAACATTAATATTTTACGCTCAAAGATTTCTTGCTAAATGGATCTTCTCTTTTGAATATCCAGTGTTTTATTCAGCTTTATTTGACCTTGACAGCACCCTTGCTTCCCCAAGCCAAAGTGTCCACAGTGAACCTCATGTATTTACTTCCCTAGATCACTGAAGATAGCCTTCAGCCAAAGCGTTCTGCTATTTTTTTTTTTTTTAACCAGGAAAGTGCTATTTAGAAAGCATTAGCTTGACACTGTGGATGACTTTTGCTGTGGAGCTATGCCCTTGGATTACTGCATTCATGTCTAGAATTTGCAAAATTTAACAAAAGTTAATATTCATATTTTAAATTCAAATTTTACATATCTAATTTTTAAAAATTTTTACAAAAACTTTATTGAGAATTTCATACATGCATATAAGGTGTTTTGATCAAATCCATGTGCACTACCTCCCCTCCAACACTCCCCCCTCTGAAGAGGTAACCCTAAAATCTTTTAAAGATTAGATACCAGCTCCCAAATACCATGTCAAAAAGTATTCAACTTTGTTAGTAATTAGGGAAATGCAAATTAAAACCACCCTAAGGTATCATCTTACCCCACTCACAGTGGCTAAGCTCAAGAGAACAAATGATAGCAAATGCTGGCGAGGATGCAGGGAAAGGGGAATGCTCATCCATTGCTGGTGGGACAGCAAGCTTGTGCAGCCTCAATGGAAAACAGTGTGGAGAACTCAGAAAAACTAAAAATTAACCTACCAAATGACCTGGTTATACCGCTCCTTGGCATATACCCAAAGGACTCATCCTATCGTAAAGACACTTGTACAACCATGTTTGTTGCTGCTCTTTTCACAATAGCTAAGAGATGGAAGCAACCTAAGTGTCCCTCAACTGATGAGTGGTTAACAAAAATGTGGCATATTTACACAGTTGATTCTATTCAGCAGTAAAGAAAGATGAAATAATGAAATTTGCAGGTAAATGGATGGATCTAGAAACTGTTACACTAAGTGAAGTAACACAGACTCAGAAAAACAAACAGTGTCAAACAGGAGAAACCTCCCTTTGAGCTGCTGATCATGGTAGTCCAAGAGACTCCCAAAATAACAGATACTATTGCTACCACCCTTGATTACCTCTCAGGTAATTACTTGAGGTGAGACCCTATCGCTGAAGCAAAACATCCTTGCACACAGGACTTGGAGCAATTGAGCTGGAACTGACCTGGAAGTTATCTTCCTAAAGCCTAGTTATCACAGTTTTGAAGAATACTATGCAAGCTGCTGAAGGAGAAAATCAATCAATGGTCCAACCCCAACTTTAAATCCTAATAACCACAATAATGACTGGAACAGCAAAATATATTGGGTTAACAGTGGCACTTTAATCTTGGAGGTAATCAACATTTAATTGGACTTAGTCCTCTCAATGGGAGGGAACTCATGTGTGGCACTGTAAATATAGCCAAATACACATGATTGGAGAAGCCATAGATCTTAGAGAAAACTTTATATCTGTCACATCCCTAGAAAAATGTAATTTCTTACTATATGCTAAATACGGATCCTTGTATTTCTAGACAAGTATACCAGTTACCACTCATCAAAGAATCTTCTTTTGCAACAGCCAGGGACATTTAAAGGGTTCCACAACTGGTCACACATAGAAAATTAATGTCTAATCTAAGTGACTCATCTACAGTGGAACCTCTACACCTAAGGCTCATGGAACAGTGTAACAGGTGGTAGCGAGAATACTAATGCATCCCTGAACTCTCATAAGCGAAGCTTCCTCATTCAACAGAGTGTGATGAACACAGAAAGCAACAACTGGCCAAGGTGTAGAGAATAAGAGACCTCAGTGCGCATGTCCCTGGTTAGGATTCCTATAGTAAAACCTCATTCTCCAGTGGCTCAGGGACCATTGTGGAAGAGGGGCTTGAAAGAGTGTAAGAGCCAGGGGTGGTGGGTGACTATAAGAAACAGTCTTCCAGGCTCCAGGGAACTTGCTCATATGAACTTACAGCAATGGTGACAGCATGCACAAGATCCATGCAACCTCAATCAGACAAAAGCCAGCATGGATCTAAGAAATGGGCAGGAGGTCCCAATGTTATCTGAGGTACTATTGGCAATGATCACTACTGGGTGAGGGAGAGTTGATCTTCATTAAGGGAGCAGCACTAGATAGGTTGAACAGGTTATAGTAGATAAACTCACATGGAGAGACATTTGGGTACATAAACTTGACTTGATAGGCCTTAACATATATGACAGAATGCATAAAATCCTGTGAGCAGGCTTTGGGGGCAGACAGGGGAGGGTATCTAGATATGATTACGGTGTACTGTATGAAATCTTAAAAAATTCACTAAGAATATACACTGAAAAAATAAAAGAATAAAATTGAATACTTATGAAACACTGAAAAAATGTGAATAGATTAAAATATATTTTATAAAATTTTTATGTATAGGGCATTGACACTTTAATACATTTAAATGAATAGGTAAATTTATGATATTATATACTTTTTATTTTATTTTTAATTTTTTTTAACTTTAATAATCATATGATTAGATTAAGAATTTCATTACAGCTTTAACATATTCAGTAACACATTCCAGAGCAAGGATACATCTCTTTCAAAGGTGGCTGTAAATTTTTAGGTTCACATTTGAATTAATATAGTCATACAATATTGAACTCAGTATAAACCCTGTAAGGCATAAAAGTGAATGAGTTTTTACCCTTTAAAGATTTCCATTTCATTTTAAGATATGCTGTTTCCTACATTTTTAATGCTACTAACACATGTTTGCACATGTATCTTTAATCTCTACGTATCTGATTTTAACTAGTCATCAGGTAGATTTCACTGTTGATGTTCATCACATCTACTATTATTATGAAGTAATTTTTTAAAAATTTTTTATTAACTACATGATTAGAAGAAGCAGTTCATTACAGCTTTAACATATTCAGTAACAAAATCCAGAGCAAGAGTACATCTCTTTCACAAGTTTCTAGGGTCACAGTTCAATTAATACAGTTATACAATATTGAACTCAGTATAAGCCCTGTAAGACGTAAAATTGAATGAGTTCTTAACCATTTAAAAAAGATCTCCATTTCATTTTAAAATATTTTGCTCCTTGCAGAAAGACTCAGTGTTTTTGCTAACACTGAGATGTTGGTGCATTCATCTCTAATCTGTATGTATCTGATTATTACTACTCATAATGGGTTGCACTTGGATCCTTGGTGCCTGTGTATGTCTATAAAGTCATCGGACAGATTTCGATGGTGATGTTTATCACCTCTACTAATTAACATGACATAAATTTTCATGCTTCCTCCTCAAATACAGTACATTTTTTAATTTGTTGATTTTTTGTGTGTGTGTATATCACACAGAACATCCCAAACCATCTTATTCAACTATATACCCACTTCCCAGATGGCACCCTCCCTGCCCCCACCAGAGCCCTTATACTCTGTTATCCCTGCTACTATCTGCTGAGTTGTCGACACCCCCAGCCATTCCCCACTTCTTGTCCATCTGGTGAATCTTGTCAGCCTATCTAGAGGTCTTTGTTTTAGAGGTCAGCTGTTCCTCATCTAGCAGCAATCAGTTGTCAATATTCCTTTAGGTAAGATTGGGGTCTGCTGTTCATTTTCCAAGTTCTATGCTGGGTTATTATCTGGGATTCCCTCTGGCCACCCTGGCCTACAACTCAAAAGAAGGTATCTCCCATCTGGTATTGTTGCTTGTTATGTAGCCTTTAGCTATACATATGGACTCTTAAAAAATTATATTGGCCCCTTTAATCTTTGGTTATACTTTCCTTTTGGGTGTTTAAGGCCATACAGTTGGCGCAGATAAACCAATTTATTTTTACTCTTAAGGTCATTTGAGGATCTGTTCCTCAGGGGTCACATGGGCTTAGGAGGAGCCCCTGGCTCCTTTCTTCGACCAGTTCCATCTATACGAACATAAGTCAAAAGTCCTGCTCGACCATGGCTGACTTTGCTTGGAAGCATGGAGGAAATGATTCCTCTGTGTTGACCCTCCTTTTTGTAGGCTGGACTCTGGTTCAAATCCATCTCATGGGGTCTCCTTGGCCTCCTTGATCAAGAAAACAGGTGACCCATCAAAATTAAAGGACATTTTGAGAGATGCTCATAGTCCCCTGGAACTAGTCTACATAGGAGGGCAAGGAGCAAAAACTGTCCTTTACGTCCCTCTGACCAAATTATTATAGGCCTCAAAGTATATCTGTTAAACATCCAAGAAGGTTAATTCCACCAGTCTGGTACTTTTAATTACTGTGTGTCATGTAGATAAATCTTGTGCAAAGACCAATTGTTCTCACATAAACCTTACCTAGACATATGTTTCTTGATCTGATATGTATAATTTGTCAGTAGGTTATTGTAGTAATATGGTTCTCTCTGGGTTTTAAAACTAGCTAAGCATTATTAATCTCTCACATTGTCTTACCCCTCCATCATGGTATCCCCAATTAAGGTGCCCCCATTTCCCCCCTTTCTCCCTTAAAAATACCATTTCCTACAGTACTACCTCTCTTGATCTTCTTTCCCTTTATCCCCAAGGTTCCTTGTGTACCCTTCCCTCCCACTTCCCTTAAACTAACCCAATTTTTATCCATATCTCCCTTATTAAGGCCTGTTTCCTACTGTTCTTCCCTTTCAGGCTCTTTCTTTTCTTTTACCTCCCTAGTTCCTTTCCATTATCCTGGTTCCTGTAGTTATGTCTGGATACATACTCACTTTTCAGGGTTTGGATCTAGTATCCACATATGAGATAGAACATATATCGATTTTTTTTTCTGAGTCTGTGTTACCTCACTTAGTATAACAGATTCTAGCTCCACCCATTTACCTGCAAATTTATGATTTCGTCTTTCTTTACTGCTGAGTAAAACTCCATCATATAAATGAACCACATTGTCACTATGTACTCATCAGTTGAGGGAAACTTAGGTTTTTCCATATCTTAGCTACTGTGAAAAGAGCAGCAACAAACATGGATGTACAAGTGTCTCTGCAGTAGGATGAGTTTTTTGGGTATATGCCAAGAGTGGTATAACTGATTCAGTGTGTAGGTTCATTTGCAGTTTTTTAAGAGTTCTACAAACTGCTTTCCATAGGGGTTGAACAAGTTTGAAGCCCCACCAGCAGTGGATGAGTGTTCTCCTTTCCCCACATCCTCTCGAACCTTTGGTATCATTTGTTCTCTTGATCTTACCTGGTCTGACTGGGGTAAGATGAAATCTTAAAGTGGTTTTAATTTGCATTTCCCTAATTATTAGTGATGTTGAACATCTTTTAAGATGCTTCATGGCCATCTTTATTTCTTCTTTTGAGAACTCTCTGTTCAGCTCCTTAGCCCATATTTTAATTGGGTTACTTCCTGTCTTGATTCTCAGATTTTTGAGTTGGTTATATATTGTGGATGTTAAACCTCTGTAAGGTGTGTCGCTGGTGAAGATTTTCTCCCATTCTGTGGGTTTTCCCTTCACTTCCCTGGTAGCCTCCTTTTATGTACAGAAGAGTTTTACCTTAATAAGGTCCCATTTGTTGATTCTTGGCCTTGTTTTCTGAGCAATTGATGTCCAGTTTAGGAAATCTTTTCCTACGCCTATAGCTTGTAGAATTTTGCCAAAGTTTTCTTCTAAAAGTTTCAGAGTCTGAGGCTTTGCATTGAGGTCTTTGAGCCATTTGGAATTGACTTTTGTGCAGGGTGAAAGATAGGGGTTTAGTTTCATTCTTCTACAAGTGGAGATCTAGTTAGCCAGCACGATTTGCTGAACATGCTGTTTTTCCTCCAGTGAATATTCTTGGCTCTTTTGTCAAATATCAGGTGGCTGAAATTGCATTTACTCATATTTGTGTCTTCAGTTTTTTTTCACTGATCTATGGGTCTGTTTTTGTGCCAGTACCATGTTGTTTTTATGACTATACCTCTGTAATACTGTTTAAATTCTGGTATAGTAATCCCCTCCTGGCATTGCTCTTAGTGCTCAGGGTTGCTTTGGTTATCCAAGGTCTTTTGTGCTTCCATATGAATCTTAGGATGTTTTTTTCCAATTCTGTGAAAAATGTCATGGGGATTTTGATTGGCATTGCATTGAATCTATATATGACTCTTGGTAGGATGGTCATTTTCACAATATTAATTCTTTTAATCCATGAGAATAGGAGGTCCTTCCATCTTCTGATGTCTTCTTCAATCTCTTTATTTAAAGATTTAAAATTTTTATTTTAGATGTTGTTGGTCAGGTTTCTTCTGAGATATTTTATTTTTATTTGAAACTCATGTTAAGGGGAGTGTTTTCATGTGCTCTTTCTCTGATTGCTTGTTATTTGCATATAGAAAGTCTACAGACTTTTGTAGGTTAGTTTTGTGCCATCTTATTGAACATGGTAATAATTTCTAGGACTTTTCTGGTGGAATTTTTGGTGTCTCTTAGATATAATATCATATCATCTGCAAAAGAGATAATTTGATCTCTTCTTTTCCAATTATTACTCCTTTAACTTCCTGCTCTTGTCTTATTGCTCTTGCAAAAGTTCCAAGCAGTGGAGAGAGTGTACAGCCTTGTCTGGTTCCTGATTTCAATTGGAATGCTTCCAGTTTTTCTCCATTTAGAATGATGTTGGCTGTGAGTTTGTTATATATCGCTTTATTTATGTTGAGATATATTCCCTCCAGTCCAATTCCCTCTAGGACTTTGAGCATAAAAGCATGTTGAAATTTCTTAAAGGCCTACTCTTCATCTATTGAGATGACCATGTGGTTCTTGCCTCTGAGCCCATTTATGTGATTTATGATGTTTATTGACTTATGTATATTGAACCATCCCTGCATCTCTGGAATAAAGCCAACTTGATCATGGTGGATGATCTTTTTGATGTGTGTTTGGCTTCTTTGGTCATTTAGAACTGGAAATATTTTGGTCCAGGTGCTTCTGGCTTTCATGGTTTGTATTGAAAAGTCACCTGCAATTTCGATGGGTTTTCCTTTATATGTGACTTGTTTCTCTGTTGTAGCTTTCAGTATTGTCTCTTTGTTTTGTATGTTTAGTGTTTTTACTATGATGTGCCATGGAGAGTTTCTCTTCTGGTCCTGTCTCTTTGTCTTCTATATGCTTCTTGTATTTTTATGGGCATGTCTTTGTCGCGAGCCGGGACTCTGTCCAGCAGAGTCCAGGAAAGACGACACAGACACCAAGGTGAGGTTCAAGCTTCTGTTTCTCTTGCATCCTTTATTCTCTCTCTTTCATTATCTCATACACTATGATGCTGCTTCTGTTCTGTTCTATTATATCTCTCAATATCTCTCACTTCATTCTCTCTCACTTCATTCTCTCTCACTTCATTCTCACTTATCTCATTCTCTCTCACTATGATGCTGTCTCGTTGTTGCTGTAGTTGTCTATTCAACACCTCAGCTGTTCATATAGCATTTCCAACAGCCCTCCCCCAGGCCAGGACCAATCAGGGCACACACACGTGCAGCGGGCAGGCAGAGTGGCAGCTCATTAGCTACGTAGCAAGATCATCAGGCTGGCAGCACCTGTTCGGCTCACCATGTTTGGAGTAAACAAGCGGGATTCACGAGCCTTGGCAGTCAGCCAAGAGTAGAAGTAAACAGCACGAGGTTTGGCAGCCAGCCAGGGCGCCATCTTTGGCTGGCTCGGCTGTGCTCGCTTCCCACATGTCTTTCTTTAATTTTTAGAAATTTTCTTCCATGATTCTGTTAAAGATCTGGTCCATGCCATTATCTTGGGATTCTTTTCCTTCTTGTATGCCTATGATTCATAAGTTTGTCTTTTGATGGTGTGACACAATTCCTGTATACTCCATTCTTGTGCTTTCTTAAATTTTTCATAATCTTTTATTTTTTGTCTACTTTATCTTCCAGTCTTGATACTCTGTTTTCCATTTCATTCATGCTATTGTTGAGGCTTTCTCCTGTCATTTCTACTTGGCTTACTGAGTGATTCACTTCCTTCTTAATTTCAGCTTGAGTAGTCTTCAATATTTCTAGCTCTTTTCTTAATTCATTCAGTTCTTTTACTTCTTTGTTTGTATGTTCTTTATATTCACTATATTATTTTATCATGTTTACAATTGTTCTTTTGAGTTCTATGTCCTGCATTTTTTCTAGGGGGTTCTCATTGTACTCCTCTAGAGGACTATTGGTATTTGATGGGGATATGTTATTTTGTTTTTTCATGTTACTATTTTTTCTCTGTGATTTGGACATGTGAATTTCTTTTGTAGTTTCTGATTCTTGTGTGAGACTCAAGCCTTCAAGTTTAGGTCTGTTTCTTTTTTAAACTTTTTGTGTCTTTGAGGTTTATTTTTTGGGCATGAAAAGCTGGTTTGTCTAAGCTTCTGGTTCTCTTTTTTGATTTTACATTGGAGTGGCCAGATTGCTTTTGTCTTCAGGATTTCCCACAGAGGCCCAAGTCAGATGAGGATCACATGCTCAGGCTTTCCCCTAAGGTCTGGATCCCTCCAGGAAAGATTTTGGCCTCAGGAATTTGGTGGTAGGACTGCAGGGATCAGGTCCCAGGAAAGATGCTGGTTTAGAGCAGCTGGTGGCCATGCCACCCTGAGATGGAATGGGAGATGGGATAGGAAGAGGCCCCAAGGGCTTCTTGGGAGTGCAGTGAGGAACTGGGTTTGTCTGGATGCAAAGGATCAGGAAGAGGAAAGGTCAGCCCGTATGTCCAGGAAAGTGGCTGGTGGGTTGTGCAGCCCAGTGAAGCAGATGGAGGTGAGGGCTGAGCCAGGGCCAAAGGGCTCCCAGGATAGAGGCTGGTAGGTTGTGCATACCAGGGAAGCAGGGGGAGGTGAGGGTGTGGCCAGGCCCAGGGGGCTCCTGGGGACTCCAGAAGGAACTGGGTTAGTCTGGATGCAAAGGATCAGGAAGTTTTCGTGGTTCCTCCTGTGCCTGGCCAGCCAAGACAAGGAATGGGACAGGTTCCAGGCTAGGAGGAGAGACAGTTGCGGGAGATGTGAGGGTGAATGAGGCTGGGGGAGTCAAGGCTCAGGGGCAGAGTGGG
The DNA here is from genome assembly GCF_000622305.1 of Nannospalax galili. Classification (NCBI taxonomy): domain Eukaryota; kingdom Metazoa; phylum Chordata; class Mammalia; order Rodentia; family Spalacidae; genus Nannospalax; species Nannospalax galili. The sequence goes on from NW_008352325.1 coordinate 2,066,405, forward strand.
TGCGAGTGGTGAGGGATGATTGACTTACCCCGGAGAAAGTCCTGCAGGTTGGAAAGAATCCTACAGGTCATGCAGGCCCAGGGAAGCAGATGGAGGTATGTGATTTTATATTTTTTAATTATATGATTCATTAGATACAACTCTATTATAAATACCATATATAAATTTTAAAAATAAGGCAAGGAAATTAGTAATAAAGATAAATCTATTAAGAGAAGCATAGACAGTCTTTGTGAACCTAGAGTATATTAGTTCAAAGGTATACAGTCAAATTCTCGTTTTCTTAAAGCATAACTTATCTTTGTTGTTATGATAAGTTACTGTTTAAGAAAATGAGAATTTGACTGTATATAAAACATGCATCAGATTTGTTTTGAGACCAAGTAGGTAAAAAGATAGCTGTGACTAGACCAAGGAAACCCAGACAAGAGCTGAGGTGAATGCTTCACCAAGTAAGAGTGTCACTTTTTTTTCTGATATGATCTGCTCCCCATATCCTTAGGTTCTCAATCCATGGATTCCAACCAGCCATAAAGAAAATATTTGAAAAATATTGCAGCTGAGCTGAATGTGGACTGACATTGTTTTCTTGTCATTTGTCTACAAATAACATATAATATTACAACCATCTCCACAGCATTTACACATTTGGTACTATAAACCATCTAGTGATGATTTGAAGTACAAAAAGTGTGAAAGTTGCATGCAAATGAGACACTATTTCATAAAAGAGACTTGTGTACCTGTAGAATGGAATCTGGAGGAGCAGGGCAGAAGTACCTCGAGCTTCTGAGGGAGTCGGTGTTTAATAGCTTCTAAAGTTTTATTCCTTTTATGTTTAAGAAATAGCAGACTTCCAAGTCCGTGATATTTAGAAAAACTTTCTTCAAAGAAGTCTTCCTTTTTGAATTTTTCTTTTTACTTCTTAGTCATATTTAGAACCCTTCCCCATTCATAAAGCTCCCCAGCCCCACACCAGATTTCTTGCATTCTGTGATTTATGTTAAGGCTTATCAAGTCACGTCTGTGTACCCAGATATCTCTCAGAGTAAGTTCATCCTTGAGAGTCTAGGCACTCTATCTAGAGCCACTCCCTTAAAGAAGATCAACTCTCCCTCACCCAGCAGTAATCAGCTGCAAATAGTTCCTCAGATAAATTCCTCAGTTCAGTGCTGGCTTTTGTCTGATTGAGGTTGCATGGGTCTTGTGCATGCTGTCACCATTGCTGTAAGGTCATCTGAGCACATTCCCTGGAGCCTGGAAGATTGTTTCCTTATGGTCATGTACCACCCTTGGATCTTATAGTCTTTCTGCTTCCTCTTCTGCAACAGTCTCTGGACTATGGGTTGGTGAGTTTTACTAAAGGAGTCTTCCCCAAGGACATGCACTCTTCAGTCTCTTATTCTCTACCTTTTGGAAGTTGTGAGCTTTTGTGTTCATTGCCCTCTGTTGTATAAAGTAGTTTCACTGGTGAGACTTGAGTGATGCATTAGTATCCTTTCTACCCTGTCTTCTTCTGTGTTCCCTGAATCTTAAGTGTAGAGATTCCATTGTAAATGAATCACTTAGGACTGGAAATCTTTCAAACAACTATTCTATGACTGTGACCAGTTGTGGAACTCCATAAGAATCCCCATGTATTGCAAAAGAAGCTTATTTGATGAGTGGTGAATGGTTAACATGTCTGCAAAAGTAAGGATCCATATTTAGCGTACAGTAAGAAATTAATTTTGTATGGGGATATGGCAGAGGTATGGTTTTCTCTAGGATCTATGACCTCTCCAGTCATGTGGATTTTGCTATGTTTACAGTGCAGCACATGAGTTCCCTCCCATTGAGAGGGCATTAATTCCAATTAGGTAGCTGTTGATTACCCCCAAATAAAAGTGCTGCTACTGCACCAATATAGTTTGTTGTGCCAGTCATTGTTGTGGTTATTAGGCCTTAAAACTGAAGTTGGAACATTGATCAATTTTCTCCCTTAGCAGCTTGTATAGTGTCCTCTAGATCTGTGAGAGCTGGTCTTTAGGGAGGAGGCTTCCAGGTCAGTTCCAGCTCCACTGTTCCATGTCCTGTGTCTGAGGGATGTCCTGCTTTAGCAATAGGGCCTTGCCATGAAGTTCTGGGAGGTAATGGGGGAGCTGTGGCAATAGCCTGTGTTATTTTAAGAGTCTCATGGAGTGTCCTGACCAGCTACGCAAAGGAAGCTTCTCCTGTCTGTCGCTGTGTTTCTTGTTATATAACCTCAGCTCTACACAAGGACTTGTGTCTCACTTCTTTGTTTACTTTTTTCTTCATGTGGTTCACAAATTTCCTTGCTTATATATTCTGGATTTTCTTTCAGAAATGTCTCCTACAACCTTGACTCATCCTCTTTCATGCAGGGTTTCAAACAATATTACACCATGTTGTTGTTGTTTATTTTTTGAGACAGGGTCTCCCTGTAGCCTCAGCTGACCTGAATTCACTATATAAAACAGGCTGGCAGTGATCTCAGAGACCCACCTGATTCTGACTCCCCAGTGCAGGGATTAAAGGCATGTGACATCATGCCAGCACAGTGAACTTTTAAAGAAAGTAAAGAAAGTCCCGGAATACCTTCCATCAGCATTCGTATAACATTAAGTGACACAGCATGGCTACTTAAAAAACAAAACAAAACAAAAACCTAAGTATTTAGTGTTTATATGTTGCTATTAATTAAAAGGGTAGATTTTGTTTGGACTTTACAGCATTCTGTACCACAATATTTCCTTCATTCCAGAACCTCAACTGTGATGCCCATTACATTTGATCTTCTGGCAATGTAAATTCCTGTACTGATGAAGCATTTTGTAGATTGCTTCCTTCTTGGGATTTCTCTAACTAGTTCCATGATTGCATTATGTCTGGGGGAAAAAAGAAAAGATGAAAACTCTGAAGTGACCATCTTATCGAGGGTGCATGGAGCGGTAACGTTGCAAACTTGATGAAGATGGTGTATGCTAGATTCCTCCAGTCTCAAGCTCCAATTTTAGTAGATTCCCATTTTATTAGCCGGAAGTGGATCCATAGGCCAACCTTTCCTCCAGGGAGAGGCATCTTGCTGGTGCTGATGCCTCCTCAAGTGGCCAGTGCAGGCCCAAGTATTCCTGCCCTTTTATTCTTCCCTTTGAGCTCCTCACTGGGCTCCTGCCGGGAGTCTGCTATTAGTCACAACTCTTGGTGAATGCCCTCAGGTCTTTACACTGCAAGCAGCTCTGGAAACCTTAAACAACTCACTACCTGTATTGTTTCCTTATAAAGCACTGGCAATGTCTATGCATCATCAACAAAGGCTCAAGTTCCATTTCTCCCTGACAGTGCCCAATGCTCTCTAGATTTGAGGTGCTTTATGTCCTCAATTAGTTCTCTGATAAGTGAGAAAGAAAACAGACTACTTTGTAGTTTTTATCCTTATCATCATTAACATGGGACTGACACTTTTCCAATTCTGCCAATCCTAAGAAATGCAAGGTTAGTCCCATTTCTTTTTCTCCAGACTGTGTTTATAATATTTACCTAATGCACTGGGCTGTCATTCTGGTTAACTTTTGATACTCTAAATGTGTTATTGGATATTTTGGTAATACTTTATCTGCCTCATTTTTTTACATTTACACTTAAATGTGATATTTATCTGAGCATTATTTTGCTATTGGATATTTTGGTAATACTTTATCTGCCTCATTTTTTTACATTTACACTTAAATGTGATATTTATCTGAGCATTATTTTGCGTTTTCAGTTAATGCTCTGTTTGCTGTAACAAATAATTGAAAAGATTTTAATTTTTCTTCTCTGGTAATGCTCAGTTTTGGCAGCAGTGAGAGTGCATGGTCTTTAGTACTATTAGTGACAAGTAACTATTTTCACTCCTTTTTCTGTGGAAATTGTTTTATTTTAGCCCTTTTTTTCATCATTAAACTTTTTAATAATATGTTTATTTTGGAGTTGCATAGGAGTAACTAAAAGTTTTGATTTAATTTAGTGTAATATTGTGTGAGCACATGTGTGGTGTATACTTATTAGCATGTGTGGTGTGTGTGTGTGTGTGTGTGTGTGTGTGTGTGCATGTTTGCTAGGTACAGGGGTGCATGGAGGCCTGAGGTCAACACCAGACGTTTTTCTTTGGTTGCTTTCCACTAAGGCACACTGATTCTGTTAGACAGACTGGCCAGTGAGCTTGAGGGATCCTCCTGCCTCCCAGTGCTGGGGTTAGAGGAGCATACTGTCAGGCACGCTCTTGTTTATCTAGCTTCTAGGGATCCAAGCTCAGTTGTTCACATTTATGTGCCATTCACTTTATTGAATGAACCACAACCCTTGCCCTCAGCATGAGTTTTGAATAGACTTCCTCTTTGGCTGGCTATTTATTGCTTGATATTCTCTGTGAGTTGTACATGCTTTATAAAGTCCATTCATTTGTTTTATCAATGCAGATTAGCAATTTTTCTATTTTATTAATTTTCTCAAGACAACTTTAATATTTACTCATTTATTAATTACACTGCTTTCAGTTTCCAACTTCTTACTACCTGGTCTTATTTTATATACTATTTGCTATTACTCAAGTCATTATTGAGGGAAATTTTTATTCAGTACATATTGAAAAACAAATTTTGTCATTCCTGGTTTCATTATAACTTGCAGATGTTTCTGCATATTTAAAATTGTGAAAATACAGGCGTGTGCACTTGGGTATTAAGAAGATCAGATAATCTAAGCTATCTCAGAGTTGCTTATAAAAAACACCTGAAAGCTATCAGGGCTCATATTTAGAAGAATAAAATGTGGGTTTTTTCTTTCATGTTTGGGTACAAAGAAATTGGCATCCAAACTGCATGCCTAGAACTTAATATACAACTTCTTTACCCATTTATTTACTGAAAAAACATGTGTTAAGTACTTATTATGTGAGGCACACTATAGACATTTGTGAGGCTGACAAGCAGAACTCAAGAATTATCCTGAAACCGTTTGCTCTCTAGAAAAGGAAAGCAGAAAGGAATATACCCACAAATAGTCATGTTATTAGTCGCTTAAATCCAAGAAAACTGCTGTTTTAGTTTTCCTGTATTCCAAAGAAAATTTAAAAGTTATTTGCAAATGAAAATTAATTTCTTGGCTATCTGGTCAAACTGGAGGAGGATATATGATTTCTTACTTAAGGTACCTGTGGCAAGTTTAATGCTTACAACAGTCCATTAGACCAAGAACAAAAGATGTGTAGATGTGTCTGTGAAGTAGTTTAACTAGTTTTTATCATGGACAGTCTGGCATGGGCCCTCAGGTTGTCTCTGTTTCTTTCTCATCATGGAGGGACACCAGCATCTCTGTTTAGAAATGAGAATACTTCTTCTGTCCTACCAGGGCTCCAGCCCAGTCTCTGCCAGAAAGAGTTCACAATTACACTCATCCACACAGGTACATTCATGCCCATGCATACATGCATACAAACAAGCTTTATATCCCACTCTAATAGTAATTGTAATATAATCCATTTGAAAGTATTTCAGAGAGTTAATAAGCTTTTACGAAAAAAGAAGAAAAATCTTAATAGGAACACAAGTATTTTAAGTAGATCATAAAGTGTTACAAAAAATTGCCTAGTTTTAGAAAAATCAGGGAAGGATAATTTCTAGTAGAGAAAATTATTAGGCTATGGAAAACAATAAACTTAGATAATGAATGTATTTAATGTAACTAACAAAATTATAATAAAAGCAGAGTATGAGACTGGAATTCTTTCAAAGAAAAGATTGAAGATGATTTTTGATGCTCTTGCAAATCATATGTAATTATAGTCATAATTTGCTTGACAATAGAATTCATTCTGAGAAGCAGATCCCCTGTGATCCTATCATTGTGTGAGCGTTGCAGAGTGTGTTTATACTAGCTAATGTGGTGGCATCTAGTGTGTACCTGGACTACCTGGTAGCTTATTACATCTACGATGAAGACCTGTTACTCAGTAAAGTAGGGTAGACAACAGCAGCAATATAGCAAGTATTTAGGTATATAAGCATATATAAATACACAAAATTACAATAAAATATGGCATAAAATTAAAAAAAATACATAAATTATATACTGGCTACGATGTTAACCATGAATGGAATATGCAAAACTGAATGTGGTTCTTTGTGGGTGAGTGAGTGAGTGAAGCCTGAACATGGATGAAGGCCAGGGATGCTCTGAAAACTGCTCTAGATTTCATAAACAGGATATATTTAGATTATGTTGAACTGACTTAAAAACAAGCTTTCTTCAATAATAAATTTACTTTGACACTGCAATATTTTTTTTCTTAAAATTTTTATGCTTTTAACTTTGATTTTTTCATTCATTCATTTGTTCATTCATTCATTCAATGTTTTTGGAGACAGGGTTTCCCTGTAGCCCCAGCTGGTCTGGAACTTGCTATGTAGACCAGGCTGGCCTCGATCTCTCAGAGATCTGCCTGCCTCTGCCTACCAAGCCCTGAAATTAAATGTGAGCATCATCATGTCAGCCTTTTTGATCCTTTTATAACAGTTTGAAATACGAACATGTTATAACTGTGTAAACTATTTTTATAGATTCCCATTTCATAATATTTTCTGTTGAAATAATTTATTAATGTTTGACTTTTTAGCTTAAAATTAACACATGAGCACACACATTTTCTTATCCAGGATCAGAGCATCAGCACCACCGTCTACCTCATCCCCATCTGATTCCTCCAGAAGGTCCTTGAACAACTCCCTCCCAAGGAGCTGGTCCAGGATGTTTTATTTACATATTTATCATGGGAATGTTTCAGGTTCATTATAATCTTACAGGATCACTGACCTGAAACATAACTCTAAACCTAAACCTGCAACATGGCTATGACTGAGGCCTGAGGAGTGATGTCAGGCTGAGTTTGGCTGTGGTGCCTCTTTTCTTCTGGTCCTGCGTTCTTTGTTTTCCTTGATAGGCTCCAGGCTTGGGCCCATCATTTTCCACCAATTCTTTTCAATGGAATTTCATGTTTGGGACATAGCCTACCCACCATTGGATCTTGTATGTATTCTCATTCCTCCTTGAGCCATACAATCTCAGTCACAGCTAGATGGCATATTTCTCTTGAAGCTGCAACACCGTTGTGCTTCTGGCCAGTCTTTAAGTGAACTGAACAACTGTTAACAATAACTTGGTGACGAGGGCAGCCCTGTGACTCCCTCTGGTCATCACACTTGGGACAGTGACTCAATGCAACTTTCTTTACATGAAGAAAACAGATCCTTTAAGTAGACCCCAGTGCCTTGAATAAGTGCAGTCCTTTATCTGTCACTTAGAGCTTTAGTTTTCAAAAGTCATCGGGCCTGAAAGCCAAATGGAGCAAGTTCCAATTTAGTGAAAGAAAGGGCATGCCATAAAATGATCAGAAAAGCTGAAATGATACATAATGTCAGGAAGAGAAGCCACATTCATCCCACACAAGCTTTCTGCAGTTGGACTGTGCTGCCAGAGGGGATATGTGGCAAGGCTCTGAGGATGTGCAATGGCACCCCGTTTGAGCCTTCAGAGCAAGGCAACTGAACTACCTCACTCTGCAAGCCACGAGACATTCCTCCACATGCTCCTGTTAAGGAAGCATCTCAAAGGCTCTGAACACATTTGCTTCACTTTTTTCTGCAAGTCCTTAACCGATACTACAGAATTTTCAAATTTAGCTTTATAGTTCACTTTATAAGAATCCACTTACATGACAGAAAAGTACTATGCTTCTTTGATTCAATGTTATCAGCTTTGCTTTTCCCAAATTCAACATTCCATCACCCATATTAAATATATTTTTAGAACTCTGCTGTTTTTCTTGCCTACTTTAAAGCTAGGCAGCAGACCTTTTTCTTTCTCTCATTATGCCTAGGTTTTGTTCAGACTGATATAAATGGTGTAGAGATTATAGAATTTGAAACTTCGCACCTCTCTTACTGACATTCACCCATGAGTTACTGTTTGAATATTCTAGAGATAGCGGTGGTAGAGCTGACATCTACCCTCGGTCAGATTCTTTTCTGGAGAGGTAGCCTGAAACATGATCAGCAATGTCAGAGGTGCATAAGGTCTTATCCCTGTCTCCAGCACAAAGCTGTTGCCTAATTCACAAGACGCTCTGTTTGTATTTGGAGCTGCTGAATCTTGGATTGCGCAGTTGTTTCTTTTTCCTTTTGTCACTCGTAGTCTCCTCCCAGGGCAGGGTTCTTATTTATTATTCAGGAGGAAATTTATAGTTCTAAGAATATGAAACTGTTTGTCAAAATTTATGTTTATGAGAATACTTATTTTATTGAGACCACAATTTTAATCAGGATCATAATAATCTGTGGTTTCAAAAATAAGTAACTTCTAATCAAGAAAAGTCAAGATCCACATGTACTTGATTCAATTTCCCTTCAGGAAAGCTCACTTTTTAAAATAAAAAATGTGGCAAAGAGTTAAAAATCAAAATTTGGGAACTGCTACATCTTACAGTTATACCTTATACCTCTCTTTCTAGTGGAAATGGCCTCACTGTGCTGCTGTTTGCTGGTCTGGCCTGAGTGGAGGCACAGCTGAAAAGTTCAGGTTCCTCTGCCTGGTGCAGCCAAATAGGGGATGACGGACAAGACTTTCCTGAACGTTGATGGCTAAGAAGGGTGAAGAAATGGAGTCAGAGCATTTAACTAGATGATCTTGCTCAGGAGCTATGTATGTTTACCTCCAGAATATATTCTGCATGGATGCATCTCATGCCAATTCTCTGTTACTCAAGAATGATCTAAAACATTTACATTTTGATGTAAACCCTGTGCAAAATGGAAGTTCACTTTGAGAAGTTCAAATATGAAGCTCTCTCTTTTCCTGTCCATGTTTCCAGTGTCCATCCATTGTCTGGTGATGTGTCTTTTCAATGATTGGCACTATAATGAGCTGTGTTTTCCCATGTTTGTCCTTGAAATAGTACATATTTACTCATCTTCCCCTTGAAAGTGGCTTCCAGTTCCTTCCATCTCTTCATAATCTTTTTCTTTTGATTTTCTTTCTGGTTAATTCTTCACATCTGAAAAACTACCTTCAGGCAGAAATGTAGGCATTTCTTTAAATTTGTGGTTTCTTTTCAGCTGGGAGACAAGATTCTCTGCAACAGAAATGCCTCTTGCCCCAGGCAAGAAAGCAGAAAGTACATTCCCTAAAGACTTGTTGTCCATTCTCTCATGGTGATTACCTCTTGGATGGCAGAGTAAGTGGATTTCTACAAGTTTCTCTGTGGTGTCCCTCCCCTAGAAATGCAGAAAGTGGCTGCATCTGATTCCATTTGCGTAAATGGCTCTCTTTTTGCTCACTCATGTGTGCCAATGTCCGAAATTTCAAATGCGACTCCTGTGTGTCATGGTCAAATGACTTCAGCCGAGTAGCATTAATTAATTAATTAATTCATTCATTCATTCATTTATTCATTGTCTTCAAGTATCTACATTATAGGCACGCGTTGAACCACAACTATATAGCAGTAAGACTCCCTCCCTTCCTTTCCAGTGGTTTTACCATAAAGAAAGAAACTTACAAAAAGACAAAGAACACAACTAATGAACCAAGAAGTGCTTTTCTTGAACTAGGGCAAAGGCTTGAAGAAGAACTTCATTGTTATGCAGATTGAGTCTTCAGAGAGAGGGCTTCAGGGATCTGGGGCCTGGAAGAGGAAGGGGTCCTCCTTTACAGGAAGCAGAGAGGGAGAGGTCTGGAAGTCAAAGCAGTGATGGGAGGAGTCTTTTCTGTGTGTAAGAACTGCAAATGACATATGTGGTAATGGCTCTCCAAGGTCACACTGAGCCCCAACTACCTCTTCCTAAAGGCAAGCTAACCTTTATGTTGGGGAGGTAAGAATGAATCTTTAATCCTGAAATTCTCCTGTGCACAATTTGAATGACATTTAGTAATGTGTACCACTTCACACACAACAAAGTAGAACAGAATTATCCGTTCCCGCATGACTCAGGCATCTAAAATTTAGTGCAGCTGCTGTGTTCTTAGCATTTTCTACTTACTCCTGCAGGGAAAATGATGGATATTTCCAATTTGATAACACCAAAAGAGAATTATTATAATAAATGTAAAAGTGAAGTCAATATTAAATTAGAAACTTAACCGTAATGATTATTAGAATAAAATCAGTTGCTCTAATTAAATCTGGATTCACTAATTTAAGCTATATATGTATACATAACACACACATGAATGTCTTCAGAAGCAGATGGACCCTAGACACCTCAATAAAGCTTAAACACTTTATTCAGTTAAATTTAACATTCAAACACACTAAATAACCATTTTCTTTTATAATTCTTTTATATATTTTTTTTACTTACTGATGAACCCTATAGCCAAGTGGAGACACAGCAAGATCAAAGAACAATGATGAGACTTAAGAGGATGATGGAATTCTGTTCCATTATATATGTGGCGAGAGAGCCCTGCTCCTTACATTGGCTATTTTGAGGGAATAGTTTCAACTGTCAACTTGACACTGCCTAGAGTCACCAGAAGTCTCAGTTGAGAGGTTTCCCAGACCAGGCCAGCCTGTCATGTCTGTGGGGGGATTCTCTTATTGTTAATTGATATGGGAGGGTTCAGTCCACTGTGGGTAGTGCAATCTGTAGTAGGCAAGTGGTCCAAAGATACCTAAGCATGAGCTTTTAAGTGAGCCAGCAAGCAACGTCCTCCATGGTTTCTGCCTCAGTTCCTGCTCCACATTCTGCCCTGACTTCCTTCAATGATAGACTCTGGCCTGGAAATATAGTCCTTTCTTCTAAGTTGCTTTTAGTCATAGTGTTTTAGCACAGCAATATAATGAACCTAGAACAGAGAACCAGGGGATGAAATAGAAATGTTTAGCCTGGGGCTGAGAGGCTAAAGTTTGCAATGATGAACACTATATTGACATATTTTTGTAATATTGCAGCTTGGCAAATGCTAGCATGTCACCACCTGAAGAAAGAGATGTATCATGGTAAATACTATGGTAATATCATCAACTTTGACATTATGAGGAGAGCTTGAAATGTGAACTATTATCCTGAGTAACAGTGCTTTTTCAAGCCCTGTTTGTCTACCTTTGCCTGCTTTGATATTTAACCCAAAAAACTATCACTAGAGGCTTTTAGTAAAATTACTGCATTTTGGTGGGCTTTGGAATAGGAAGGGATTAATAATCATAGTAGGCATTACTAGTCATAGATTGGACAATGGATGATTGCTGGGTAGTGTGTCAGAACATATAGAATTACCTGGAAAGATTAATGGAAAGGAATTAAGAGAGAGGTTGAAAATACAGGAACATTGCAGAACTGAAAATCAGTACAAGGAAGAGCACATTAATGGTAGATAAAAATAGACCTAGCCTAACTGATCTGAATATAGAAAGAAAAAAATAGTTCTTCAGAATAAACATGTATTTTGTGATAATTCAGCTTGGGTTTCATGTGTTGGGGAGTTTGGATTTTTAATGCAGATTGTTTAAGTGTTATATTGGCGGTCATGTTAGGGTAGGTTCAGAGCTCAGCTACCTTCTACAATTTGAAGCAGACAGGAAGAAAATTAGATGATCAGAACACAACTGGATACATGTAGTAACTGTAGCATTTCCATGCAGTGGGAGGAATATATATTGATTGATTCTGACTCAATTAATTTTTCCCACCTTTATACAACAAATATGTTTCTGAGATTGTCAGAGTGCGTTACCCTTGGCTTTCAGGCAATATGTCTTTGGAATATACACTGTTCACATTAACCGAATGCTTTCCTCCTGGCTTTGCTTACAGTTAATTGTCTCCTGTATCATTAGTAAAAGGGAGGATAATGAGGGAGATGACTGTGAGCAAAATACAATGTATAAACATCATGCAGAATTGAAACTATTATTTTGTCTGCTAATGTAAAGAAATACCTTTAGAAATGTAGAGTAATACTTATCAAAATTTACTTAATATGCATAATAGTCCATCTCAAACCTTTTACCAAATGAATAATAAATAAACTCAAGGTTTTTGGACACACTTTTGCAGCCAGACCCATATCCCTGTGTCTGAGAAGATAAGTTACCCAATTTCATGTTTAGTATAACACAGGGTGGTAGATTTGGAACTTTTTCATAATTATCTCATCTTGCTCTGTTTCACCAAAAATCTTGATGTATCGAAATGGCATTGCAAACTTCACCAACTCAGAGCATTTTAAATTCACATCAAGGGGTATTAAATACATTGCCATGTAATCTTGGCTCCCTGTACTGGTTATTTTTCCTGCAGTTTATGCCAAAACATGTGACAAGAAACAATTTAAAGAATGATTTGAGGGAAGCCAGTCCTGATAGGAAATGTATGTAGTTGGGCTTCAGGCTGCTGCCTGGACTGTGCCCACAATCCGGAAGCAGAGTTCGATGATTCTTTTGTGCTCATCTCACTTTCTCTTTTCATGCAGTTCAGGACTCCAGCCCATGGATGGTGGTGCCCACAGTTAAGGCACTCTTCTCACTTCAGTAACTTAATCTAGATTATCTCTCCTAGGCATTCTCAGAGACATGTCAATTCAGTGATTCTGGATCCTATCAAGAGTTTATCATCACCCATCACAGTTGTACCCATTGCCATCTTGACACCCAAGCATCTCAATTTTAAGCTATCACTTTCTATCCCCAGTCCTTTTGCGCTCACAGCCATCTCACAATACAAAATGCATTCAGTCCAAATTCCGGAGTCTCCATAGCCTTTGACAGCTACAGCATTATTTAAAAATACAAAATATTTTTTGCAATTCAAGATAATCTATGAACTGTGAGTTCCTAGAAAAACTTTTTAAAAGTTACATGTTTCCAAATATACAATGACAGAGAATAAACATTGCTGTTACAAATGGGATGAATGAGGGCAAAGCAAGGATCAATCAGACCAAAACATCACTGAAGCTCAGCATGGAAAATACGAAAATATTCAACTGCTCCATGTGTGGCATCTGGGGCATGTGACTGAAACATCTATGCTCCACGGCTGTGTGACCCTACCACTGCACATCTACCCGCAGCAGATGTGGATTCTCTCTTGAGCTATCTCCATTCCGTGCTTGCAGCTTTTCTCAACAGACATCTCATTGTCTTCGTGTCCCCGAAATTTCGGTCTCCATTACAATTTAAGCTTCATTTTCATTTTCACACATTGACCTCTCAGATCCTTCCTCCTGGTACTCTGACCTTGTCACACACTGACTAGCCTTGGTGGCCCTCTAAAACATAAAGACCACATTACCTTCTCAGTCTTGTTTTTCTCATATTTGGCAAAACCAGTGCTATGAAAATGTTGGTACCAAGTTCTGCTGTGAGCTCTAGATTTTCCCTTGGATGAAGTTGCTTGGTCTCTGCGTGCCTTGTTGGCAGAATCTGAAAAAGTGCCTTTCTGTGGAGTTTTCAAGCAGGGAACCCTGTCTTCATCATTCTGAGTTTTGACTTTCTCCTCTCAAATAACTTTTCAATTTCACACTTTGGAAAGAGTGATGGGTGGGGTCTTGCCTTCAGAAAGCCTTTGCTATTATCTCAATGAAGAGATTTGGCAATTATTGATGCTTTGATCTCTACACCTTCCTTGACCGCAATTTTAAATTTACTTATACAACTTTCTTTGTTAGCTTTATGTGTTTTCATATGTTTATGCCTAGATTTTTGTTCTGTTTCATTGTAGCCCTGCATAGATTAAGTTTTAGCAATGCAACAGCCTGAATAATTTCTGTTCTTGATATTTTTATGCCAGCACATTAATCCAAAGACTTAAAATTCAGTGTCATGCCAATGCTCAGGACACAGGCAAAAATGCAGCCACTTCTTTATTAGAATGTCACATAAATTAGGCCTAGCTCAGTTTTTGATAGAGCACAGTATTTATTTTCCTCTGAAACCTCCTGAGCTAGTCCTCTATTGTCCGTATTTCTCTTTCGTATTCTTGTCTTCCAAGCTCCCACAAAAATGGTCCATTAAGATGTGCTTAAAGTATTCAAGGGCTTTTCTGTTTCATTGTTCTGCCTGCAAACAAGTTTTAACGTCTTAAGAACAGCATGGTCTGATTTATCACAGCAATGGACCCATACTCAGCACCGATTTTCTGTGTTAATCTGTTTTCTTGTTGTTGTGACAAAATGTCTGAAAAGAAATAATTTAAGGACGGACAGGTATATTGTGCCTTACAATTTGAGAGGAAGTCTATCATGGAGGGGAAGACATGTGACAGGAGCATAAGGCTACTGTACATATTCTATCCATGTCTGGAAGCAGAGAGCAATGGACACTTGTGCTCAGCTTTTTACTTGCACTCAGGCTAGGAGCCCAGCTCATGGGATGGTGGCAAACATAGTCAAAGTAGGCCTACTAAACTCAATTAACCTAATAGAGACAATCCCTCCCAGGCATGCCCAGAGGCTTGTTTCCTCAGTGATTCAAGATCCTTTCACACTAGCGATATTAAGTCTCACACTCACCGTGTAATAAATATTTTGTAAATAAGAAACTGATGGTTTGGATGATTCAGAATCACTATAACTTGAAAGCCAGGAACTGTTACCTCCATATTTCTCATTCACTGTAGCCAAAATAGATTCTTCACTATGGAGGACTCATATAATTACACTAGACCCACTCATAATCCAGGATAATCTCACCACTTCAGGGACAGTATCCTTATTCAAATTGGTTAAGTGATTTTATTTTCTTTATATGCAATGTATTTTTAGGCTTGGGTAATTATTGACTGTAATCCAATGGAAATATACATAGTATTAAGCAGTTAAGTGAAAATAATGTAGTACATTTTCTTGCAAATCACCAGGCTCAGAAGCTAAAATTGAAATTACCTTGATAATCATTATACACACCAGGGATAGATAGTTAACATTTGAACGTTTCTAAACAAGTTTTATATTGTCAAAATTCTTCAAATATTATTTAAGTCTTCAGTGGAGATTGTATATTTTGCATAATAATAGATGGTAATGAGTTTTTATTAAGCTAAAATGAGTGACATTTGTTTAAAATAATATGTAAAGTAATTTGCTGGCTGGAATATGGTATAGTCATTTCTACTTATTTTAACAAAAGTGTGAGGTATCCCTGTCTCGAAACTTGGAATGCTGTACACATCTAAGGTCTCTGTTGCACTATCCATTTAAGATGTCTGGTTGATAAACAGAAAAATATTACTATCCTTATTGTAGATTGACTCATTCATTAAACAGCTCAGACAACCTTATTTATCATTATCAAAAGGGTTACCAAGCTTTCCAAAGTAAGCTAAATGTCCCCTATCTCTATGTGAAAAAATGCATTGGGAGATCTCATAGTCCCTTGTATGGCCTTAAACACCCAAAAGGAAAGTATAACCAAAGATTAAATGGACCAACATAATTTCATAAGAGTCCATATGTATAGCTAAAGGCTACATAACAAGCAACAATGCCAGACAAGCGATACCTTCTTTTGAGTTGATGGCCAGGTTGGTCAAAGGGATTCCCAGATAGTAACCCAGCACAGAACTGGGAAAATGAACAGCAGACCCCAATCTTATGCAAAGGAATATAGACAACTGATTACCACTAGATGAAGAACAGCTGACCTTCCTAAAACAAAGGCCTCTAGATAGGCTGACTAGATTCATCCGAAGGGCAAGTAGTGGAGAATGACTGGGGGTGCTGACAACACAGCAGACAGTAGCAGGGATATCAGAGTATAAGGGCTCCAGTGCGGGGAGGGAGGCTATGGGAGGGTGGTACCTGGGAAGTGGGTGTATAAATAAATAAATAAGTAATCCTTCAAAGCATAAAAATTTGCTCCTTAATAATTAGTAGATGTGAAAAACATTACCATTGAAATCTACCTGATGACTTTATATCCATGCTCAGATGCCAAGGAGCTCAGAAAGTAACCGACTATGACTAGT
>NW_008352325.1:2082539-2090682 GCF_000622305.1 Nannospalax galili
AAGATTCTCCCTACTACAACAGCTTATATAAAATTTCTAAATTTGTTTGGTGCTTTTTGGTCTTTTACAGTACTAAAGACTTCTTAAACTACCCAATCAAACCTTGAAAGAAAATTTAAGAATTTCTTTTAATTTTTAAAATTATGTGTATTTATGTATATATGTATATCTCTCTCTCTCTCTCTCTGTCTCTCTCTCCTTCCCTCCCTCCATCTCCCCCTCCCTCTAGCCAATATATCTTTTTTTTACTTTTAAAAAACTTTATTGAGAATTTCATAGATGCGCATAAGGTGTTTTGATCTAATCCTCACCCATGCCCTCTTCTCCAACACCTCCCATATCTCCCCATCATTTTTTCTGACAACTTCCTGTGCCCTTCCTTCCTTTCTTTCTTTCTTTCTTTCTTTCTTTCTTTCTTTCTCTTCCTTCCTTCCTTCCTTCCTTCCTTCCTTTTATAATGGGGCATTTTGCTACTCTAACATTCCCCCCTCTGAAGAGGTAACCCTAAAATCTTTTAGGGATTAGATAAGAGCTCCCAAATACTTTTGACATTTTTGGCCTTTGGAACAGAGTATGTTGCTAAGAGGCTCAAGGACATTTTGACTTTTACCCAAGAAACTGGCTACTTTTCTTTGGGGTCTTTTTTGTATTAACTGCCTTGTTAGTTCCTACCTCCTATTCTTATTGAACCATCCTCTGAAGACATTACCGAAACTGCTGATAGGAAATCAGGATGCAGGCTGCTCTGGCTTCTTCCATGCTGAACAGGGACACAGGATGAGGCCATTGGGGTATCCCTTCAGTGGGACTATATAAAAGACTCCCAAATTTCATAACTCTTATCTGTAGGAAGGAAAGAAAGTCCTTGACTGGTGAATAGGGGATGTGAAGGAGAAGCAAAGGCGAGAGTAGTTAGCACTATAAGTACTAGACAGGGAACCAGAAAAAAGTCAGAACGGCAAATTTTAAATGTTCATATCCGAGTCCCTTGAGATTTCTTGATGAGAGCTTCCAAAAGCATCCTTCTATTGGGTTCCTATTCATTTTCTTTTGTCTGCCAAGGCTGGACTCGAGAGTGATGGACCCAGGATTTGTTTTCAGGCACTTTGATAGCTGTTGGAGTGGCTATAATCAGTGTCAGTTCCCTCTCAAAGGCTTCTAGATAGGGAGAGAAAACAAATTTAGCCATCATTTTAGAACAATATTCTTCCTTAGCTACAGGTGGGCACTACAGTATTGCAGACCAAGATTTGAAGTCTTACATCTGAGCAACACTTTCTGCTTAGAAACAAAATCATCAATGAGAAATAATTGTCTAAATAACATTTTATATGGACTTAAGACTAATGTCTGGGGAGTGTAATCCCTGAACTCTTAAATAAATATACTCATCACTTTAATCTTTGGTTATACTTTCCTTTTGGGTATTTAAGACCATATAGCTGGCACAAATAAACCAATTTATTTTTACTCTTCAGGTCATTGGAGGATCTGTTCCTCAGGGGTCACGTGGGCTTGGGCAGAGCACCTGGCTCCTTTATTTTACCAGTTCCATCTATGTGAAGATGAGTCCAAGGTCCTGCTCAACCATAGCTGGCTTTACTTGGAAGCATGGAGGAAATGTTTCCTCTGAGTTGATCCTCCTCTTTGTAGCTTGGACACTAGTTCAATTCCACCTTGTGGGATCTTCATAGCCTCCCTAAACAGGAGGACAGGTGACTCACCACAGTTACAGGACATTTTGAGAGATGCTCCACAGTCCCCTGGAACTTAGTTGACCTTGAAGGGCAAGAAACAAAAAGTGTCCTTTAAGTCCCTCTGACCAAATTAGTATAGGCCTCAAAGTATGGCTGTTAAACATCCAAGGTTAGTTCTGCCAGTCTGTATTTTAATTACCATGTGATATGTATATAAAGCTTGGGCAAAGACCAAATATTCTCAGATAAACCTTAATTATACATATATTTATTCCTTAAACTAGTTGACTAAACTATGACCTTAGAAATTTAATGCTTATGTGTATATTATTGTTGTCTCATTCATTACATATCATAGGAAATCTAAATAGACCTTCATATCCTGCTTAGACTTTCTCATTTTTTCCATCTATTTTGTAAAATGTCTCCATTCCCATATCCTTTTAACATCTGTTACATTCTCATTTTCTTTTGTAGTAATTATAAGATATAATAACATTAACAAATAAAATTTCCATCTGTTGTGAGAATTCTTTTCCTGGGGATACTAAGCAATGCTTATCTCCTTTTAAGGGTCTAGTGTCAAACCAATGTTTGATTAAAGTTTTCCTAGTGAACCAATGAATTTACTGAGCTTATAAATAGAGATGGTTGCTGAGGTATATGAGTGACCTGTGGGTTTGCACATAGCATGGATCAAGCCTTCTCTTCCTAGCATTCCCAAATTATACACTTTAGTCTTCCCCATATCCAGGAGACCATGTGTGATTAGGGCCAAATGACATACAGTTGGCTTGGAAAAGTGGCTGGATACTTCAGCGAGGGGACACTGACCTTTTTTGCCTCTCCTTTAATTGATGATGCTTTGCAAGCTGGCACAGCTGAAGTCATGATGATGGTAATTATTTCACACAGAAGAGACTGCTGTATTGAAAACAGTGTGGGGAACTCTTATAAAACTAAAAATGAACCTACCATATGACCCAGTTATACCACTCCTTGGCCTATACCCAGAGGACTCTTCCTATTATAGTGACACTTCTACAACCATGTTTGTTGCTGCTCTTTTCACAATACCTAAGAGATGGAAGCAACCTAAGTATCCCTCAACTGAGGAGTGGTTAACAAAAATGTGGTATATTTACACAGTGGAGTTCTATTCAGCAGTAAAGAAAGATGAAATAATGAAATTTGCAGATAAATGGATTGGTCTACAAACTGTTATACTAAGTGAAGTAACACAGACACAGAAAAACAAAAGATGTATGTTCTCCCTCATCTGTGGATCCTAACACCAAATCCTTTTATATTCCATGTTCTTTTATCTTATATATCTTTTTATCCCTTCCCTGTTTCTCTTCTGTTTAACCTCCTTCCCACATTTCTTGTGTGTGTGTGTGTGTGTGTGTGTGTGTGTGTGTGTTCATTAGCTCCTTCCTTGTCCTTCTGTGATGGTCACCAGTATTGATGAAGTAAAGGAATAAGTGTAGAGCAATTAAAATGGTTGATGTAATTTCTCAACATAAGTGGATGAGAGCCATTCAAAGTTTGAGCAGAAAAATGTACTGTTTATAAAATTAATTTATAATTATTGAATATATATCTATTCCAGGTAAGTAAAATACCAGAGAAAATAATATCATTTGCTATGCTTTTATGAAAATTGTGAGTAACACAATAGTCGTAAACACATAATTTATGTGGGAAGGTCATTTAATTGATTTAGAGGACAGTTTCTGTCTGTGACTCTAACAGTATAAATTAGTGCTCCAGTAAACACACTATTAAATGGCTTATGATGAAGCACTCCCATGAGGAGCAGCAGAGGAGACATTCATAAGAGAGTCACTCCTACCTCTACCTTCAGATATCAGATTAGCACTTTTGCTTACATATAAAATTAGTGTGATTAACAAAGATGGAAAATTCTGGAGTTTGAAGCTGACCTCCAAAGAAAACAGCCTTCCATTCTCTACTCAGCAAAGGAATGGACTTGGGGAAAAAGAATTCTGCCAAACCCCAAAACTCAATCAAGCCTGGAATTGTTGTGGAACTTATATCCCACAAAATCCTGATTTTATTTTCCTTTTAGAAAAACAAGGGACCTCATTTTCTGTTGTGTGACCTTAAAACAATTCTCTGTACATAAATTGATTCAGACAGACACAACATGATCATCTCAACAGATGCAGAAAAGACTTTTGACAAAATCCTACATCCCATCATGATACAAGTCCTTGCAAAGATAATGATAGAGTGTGTGTACCTCAGCCCATTAGAACCTATGTACAACAAACCTACAGCCAACTTTGGGTTAAGCAGAAAAACTCAAAGTGCTCCTACTAAGATTAAAAACAAACAAGTCTGTCCACTCTCTCAACTCGCATTGACTACAATATTTAAAGTCTTAGTGCAATAAGACAACAGGTGATAAAATGGATACAAAGAGGAAAAGAATAAGTCAGTATATCCCTATTGAAAATAATGATTCTTTATAAAAGAGGTCTTTAAAACTCTACCAGGAAATTCCTAGGCCTGATAAACACTTTTAAATAAGGGCCAAGACACAAAATTGATATAGAAAAATCAGTAGCCTTCCTACTTATCAGTAACCCTGACAAACATCTGAGAAAGAAATCATGGAAATAGTCCCATTCACAATAGTCACAATAAATAAGAAAATATCTTATAGTAAAGCTAAGCAAGCAAATGAAAGACTTCTACAATGAAAACTTATGTCAATGAGGAAATAAATTGAGGAAGACACTAGAAGATGAAAAGATCTTCCATGCTCATCAATCATATTTTGAAAATGGCCATCCTTCCAAAATTAATCTACATTTTCAAATAAATTCCACTAAAATTCCCAAGACTATTCTTCACAGACATAACATACAATTTTCTAATCCATATAGAAGCACAAATGATCACAGCTAGCCAAAGCTATCCTGAAAAAAAAAATGCTGCTCAGGTACCACCATGCATTATTTCAAGTTATACTAGAGAACCATAATAATAATAACATGATACCCTCACAAAATAGAAATGTAAGTCAATTGAATAGAATAGAAGACTCAGGGATAAATCCACAAAAATATAGTTACCTGATTTTGGACAAAGATAGTAAAAATACACATTGTAGAAAAGGAAGCATCTTCAAAAATAGTGCTGGCAAAAATTGAATCTTTACAGGTAGTAAAATGAAAGTAGGTCTTTATCTCTCTCCACAAAACTGAACCCCAAATGGATTAAGGACCTCCATGTAAGATGTGAAACTGGCACTGCTAGAGGAAAGAGTAAAGAGTACATTTCAACATGAAGGCAAAAAAACTTTATGAATAAGTTTCTTTGGCTATAAGAACAATAATCCAATGAGAGCTCATGAAACAAAATCTTCTATGTAGCAAAGGAAACAGTCAACAGAATAAAGAGGCAGGCCAGAGTAAAAGAAAAATCTCTGAGAAATTTAAACTTATTAGGGGATTGGTATCAGGAATATATAAATAATTTAAAATCCTGAGCCTCAAGAAAACATAGAATCTATTAAAAATGGGCTATGGAACTGAATAGTGAGTGCTCAAAAGAAGAAATAGAGATCATTAATAAATATTTTGTGTTCAGCATCTTTAATCAGCAGAGAACTGTAAATTAAAACTACGATATTTGATCTCTACTCAGAATGGCTAGCATTAAGAAGACAAATGCTAACAGATGCTGGTAAAGCTGTTGGGAAAGGGAAATATATGTTATAGACGGGAATATAAGCTGGTTTAGTCACTTTAGAAAACAGTCTAGATTTTTCTCAAAAAAATTCCAAAACAGAGTTACCATACAATCTGTTTATACCACTCCTGGGCATGTAGCCAATATATCCTGTATCCTATGACAGTGACACATGCACATCCATGTTCATTGCTGTTCTATTCACAATAGCTTAGAAAAGGAATCAGTCTAGATATATATCAGCTGATAAATGGATAAGGAAAATGTGGTATGTATACACTATGGAATTTTATTCAGCTGTGAAGAAAAATGAAATTATAAGATTTTAGGAATATGGGTGCAACTGATAAGCTAACCCAGGCCCACAAAGGGAATTCCATATTTTTTTCACACCCTAGCTTCAAATGTTTAGACTTATATGAATCCTGGAATGTTTGTAGAGACCAGGAAGGTAGAAGGAGGCCATGGTGGGGAGAACATATAAGAAATGAAAGCAGAAGTTTGGGTGGAATCCTGAGAGTGGCAAAGTTTAAACAGGGAAAGGGGCAGGGGTTAGAGGAAAGGAGGGGTGAGAAGAAGGGCTAACCTAAACTAGTGATGTTTGAAAAAGGCGCATGGAAACTGCTACTCTATAAGCTAATCATATAAATACACATATATTATTACATATAATATATAAAGAGTTTGAATTGAGGTTCCCTGCATGGGTATATAATACCAGCCCCAGAAACCACAAATGATCATGGAAATTGTTGATCAGGAATGCTCCCAGGCAAGACTGGCTATTGTCCTTGCTCTTGGTTTCTCCACCTGAACTAGATAGTAAAACGCAATTACTTGAAGAGAGCACACATGTTGGTTGCAGGACATAGAGAAATCTACATGGAACTGAATTAGAAACCCCATCCCTGATGATGAACTGGCATAGTTTGTGAAGTTGTTAGGCACATCCTGGGGGAGAAAAGTGTACCACTTACCTAGCAGTGGAATTTGTGTGCTACAGCACTGACTTGGCAGGGAAATTGTGTCCGCGCTGGTGCAAGAGTGGCAAAATTGTTACAGGATGACCAACTGCTTTCTGATTACTTTGTGACATACCCCACAGAGGTATGTCTGTCGTAACTGAATTCCAGTATTGTAAATCTGGTCAAAAGCCTGTTACTAGTGAAGTTTTAATCCCCACTTTGTTTTGCTAAATGGACAGGATACTTATCCTGATAAACAAAAGCTGCTCTCATCCTTCATCAGAGAGGTTTCTTTTTGCAATGAACAGTTGTGAATGTAAAGATTCATCATTGCTCAAGCTACTAAGAATGAGTGACTACTGAGTGCTTAATTGTAAAACACGGCATCTATATATCTCTCCAAGGCTCAGGGAACATCGTGGAAGAGGGCAGAAAGAATACAAGAGACAGGTGATGGGGAGGAGGACTGATATGACATGGCCATTGCACTCATGAACTCACAACACCTGTGTTTGCATGCACAAAACTGGGTCTGTCATCATTCAGTCAAGGATGGTGGAGCGGCTCATGGGTCCTACCGCTTCCTGAGGAGCTATTGACTGATGACTATTAGGAGATGTGGTGTCATTGTATTCAGTGGTGTAGCTTCCAGTTAGTTCCTCGTGCTTCGGTGGATAGCTCTACACCATGCTCGTGCTGAAGAACCTGATTAAATTCGGAGGGGGTGTAGGAATCACAAAACCCAAACCAAACCAAACCAAAAAGACATGAGAGTGGGAGGCGAAATTGCAGCGAGAAGGGGATTGATGAAGATGGGAAGGGAATAGGACAGGGTGGGATTGTGATCAAAATGTATTATATAAATGTATGAAATTGTCAAAGAATAATTGATTTAATTAAAACCACTTCACTTTCTGAAACAAATTTTTTTAAAAAGTCGAGGGAAAACTTAAGGCTTAGGTCTCCCTTTTCTAAGTGTCAATTAGCCGATCTTAATTAAATTAACAGGTGTTCCAACCTCTGTCACATGTCTTTCTATATATTATAAGATAGTCACCGGCTTGACAGAGCATATATTAGATTTCTTTCTCCCCCATGTTACAATTGGTATTATTGTAAATAAATGCATTTCCTTTATCAAGGGAATTTCCTTTATCAAGGAGGGAAGGGTATATGAGGAACCTAGAGGATAATGAGAAAGAAACAGTTCAACAGAGGTAGGATTATGGGAGCAAGGGTATTAGTAAGGAAGAAAGGGGGGGAAGTGCAGGCACCTTAAGTGGGAAAACCATGATAGAGGGGGGAGACGATACAAGAGAGAAACAATGCCTAGCTAGTCACGAAAACCAGAGGGAACCATATTATTCCTACAATCTACTGACAAATTATACATAAAAGATCAAGAAAAATATCTCTAGATAAGGTTTATTTGAGACCAACTGGTCATTACCCAAGATTTATCTGCAAGACACACAGTAATTAAAAATGCCAGAATGGTGGAACTAAACTTCTTGGATGTTTAACAGACATACCTTGAGATCTATACTAATTGGATCAGAGGGATTCAAAGGACACTTTTTGCTCCTTGCCCTCCCGGGTCGATTAGTTCCCAGGGACTATGAGCATATCACAAAATGTCCTGTAATGGTGGTGGGCCATCTGACCTCTTGATCAAGGAAGCCAAGGAGACCCCAACAGATGGACTTGAGCCAGTGTCCCGTCTATAAAGAGGAGGGTCAACACGGAGGAATCATTTCC
>NW_008352325.1:2091814-2101277 GCF_000622305.1 Nannospalax galili
TTTTAAAAATTAAAAAAAAAAGTAAAAAAAACAAAAAACAAAACAAAAACAACTACGACAACAAAAAGCAACCAACCAAACAAAAAAACAGATAATCTCTGTAGTAGGCTTATAAACCTATGTGCTTAGTAAATACTATCAGTTCCTTTTGTAACTAAGGAAATTGAAGCTTGCAGAAGTTTCAGAGAATTTTAAGCACAGGGATGCACCAGAAACTGGAGAAGTCAGGAAAAAAGGCAGCACGTGAAAGGACTGCTCTTCTTCAACTGAGGCCCCAGAGGGGATTTCTGACTTCCCAAATTCAGTGACAACCAACCTGTTTCCTTTTACTCCAGTGGTTGAGGGACTCTGTCATGGGAACACTGGAAAATGAATCCAGATGATGATTAGAGAGCAGAGAAGTCAAAGCATGGAAGAGGAAGGGGTTGTTGGTGGAAGGTGCAATAGTTTTCCTGAGATTAGAGGAGGTAGTTCTGTCAATCGTGAAGGAACATGCCATACAGAAACTGAGAAATTACACTGCATGCTGCTTAAGAGAAAAAATTACTATCTTGGTGCTGGGAAAGGCAAGGCAAGGGCAGAACATTATAGATACTAGCACATAATCCATTATTTTAATTATTTTAGGAGTATAAGTTAATCAAAAGGTAACAAAGGTGATGCAAGACTGAAAAACTTGAAATATAATCACTAGAAATAAATGCTGGCTAGATAAAGGCCATATATGACTCAAATGTAAGTTTGGTTAGTCCAATGCTTATTTAGAAAATATATCACAACCAAGCTGGGTTTATTCCAATTATACAAGGTTGATTCAACGTTTAAAAATTAAATAAACAGGGTGCTAGAGAGATAGTTTAGCATGTTAAGAGCACTGTGTTCTCTTTTAGAGGACCAGAGTTTGATTCCCAGCACCCACATGGCAGTTAACAACCATTTAACTCTATTTCTAGGGGAGTCCAATGGCCTCTTCTGACCTCGAGCATTGCATGAAAGGGATGCACTTGCACACATGCAGGCAGAACACTCATACACATAAAATAAAAAATAATAAATAATGAATAAAATGAACAGTAAAGAAATTGAGTGATAATATTTGTGGTCTACATAGAAATATGATCTTATTAACAGCAATGAGAAAGAGTCAAAAACTCACCTCCACTCTATTAGCAGCATGAGTTCATTTAGAGACCTCTATTCAGGTGAAACCAGATTCTTCACTTCATTGCAGACAACATTTTAGAACAAGCCATCATGAAGCAAAGTTCATTTAGAATCAAGTTTTTCTTTTTTTAAAATCCATGCAAAACACAGGTCTTACTCCAAGAAAGTAAGAGTTTATTCTGAATCAACTCTGAATAACAAATTCCACCATGCAAACAGTCAAAGTAAAATAAAATAATAAATCAATGCATTTGCTAAATATATTAAAGAGGACAGAAATAGGCAGGTGATAGTCATATAAGGTGGTCTCTGCTATGGGTTTTAGGTGTTATCTGAAGACATTCTTAGCATTTGGTTTGGTGGAAGCCAGGGGTCTGCTATCTTATACACTGTGAAAGTTTTGCCTGATATGTTTCACTTGAAAAAAATTGGATCAGATACAAGATGGGTGAGAAATAGCTATTAGGGGACTAAAATTAGCCAGCACAAGTTAGTTTCATTTTGATTCTTGCTCTATATTGGTCCAACATTACACAATCAAGAAGTTATAAACAACATAGTCTGCAGAAAATTCAGCATCAGTGTGACTCTTAAAGGAAACTTCTGATCATAAATTTAAGTATGAGAGAGAGAGAGAGAGAGAGAGAGAGAGACAGAAAGAGAGAGAACACATTAGATACCAAGACTTGTTGCAAGGTTCTCAACAGAGTTCTGGCCAGGTACTTAAAAGTTGCCATATTTACAATTTTGGTGACTTTTGAAGTTACATTGGTCAGAGGGTTTCTAAGGAGATTTTTTTTTTTTTGGAAAAGAAACCTTCAGGTAGTGGCTAAGGACCACTGGGCAATGTTATAAAACGGCATAAGTCAAAAGATCAAAGCCTTAGGTAGCTAGTTGGTTATAAGTTGACTTATAAACCAAGTTTGTAAAACCAGGAAATGGAAATGAAGGATTCTAATTACTAATCAGGAAAATGGGGACTATGTCACATTTCTGGTCCCAAGAGGAGGTATGACATCTTGAAGTGCCTAGTAGGTCATTAATAGATAACTATCTAAATTTGTCTTCTGCACCTCAATAACTGGCAAGATGATGATCCAGGATGCTTTCCCTAAAGAAATGCTATTGCTTAGTCTAATCAAACAAGCACCACAGCCAGCTAGACAGAACAGAGTCCTTCATGAAAAGCTGCTTGTTTTAGACAATTTAAAAACAGTATATGGACAGCCTATAATGTTGGTGGATGCAATAGTCTCTTTGGCCAATGTCTACTCTCACCCACTGAGCAAATTAACTTGACCTATTCTCTGTACTATGGCTTCTTAAACTGTGGATCATGACCCCATGGAGGTGTCACTGAAGGTGATTATCATAAAAAAATAGCAATAATAAAAAGATTCTGAATGCAACATGCAAAAGCAAAAATTGGGCTGGCAAAATGTCTCAGTAGGTGGAAGCATTTACTAAACATCTTGACACCCTGAGTTCAAGCCTGAAGTCCACATGGTAGAAGAAGAGAACTGACTCTTGGAAGATGTCCTCTAACCTACACAGTGTGTTGTGGGATTCTCATTATGTGCCTAGCCCACACACATCATGCAACATAAGCATACAATAACAAATGATAAAATAAAATTTAAATAGTACTTCAAGATCAAACATAGTGGGTCTGAGGTGTTTCTGGCACTGTTACCCTTGTGGAATCATGCAGCGTCCCTGCAGCTCTGCTTCTGAACACACTGCATGCACACTTCATCCTTCACATGCAGCTTAGTGAGCAATGCCAATGGACACCACCTGAAGCCCCTTAGCCTAGATTCAAGACTAGAGTGTGGCATGAATTGCTGTGATTTTGCTGTACGTGCAAAGTTTGCTGCTCCTATAGAAATGTAATGACTTAATTATGGAAAACAAAGACTTCTAATATTTCCCACTGCCATTCTTCAGCATGTAGCTAGTGAATCTTTTGTTTGTATTGGCTTAGTAGATTTTGATTTTAAAAATTATTGGAGTTAGTGATATGAATTTCATAAATAAAAAGCAGTAAATGAAATTCGATTTGGGATTAGGACTGAACATTTTTAACAATTTCTGAAATGGCATTAAACAAACTTCTGCCATTTTGTACTATGTATTTATTCAAAAATGTTCTCAGGATTAATAGTTATGGAATCAATATAGTTGAAGATACCCTATATCCAGAAATATTATATATTCACTTAAGATTTAATTCTTAAAAATAATTACGTATTATTATTTTATACATGAGTGCATTTCCTGCATGCATGTAAGTGTGCCTGTGTTGGGAAATGTCCATGGAGGTCAGAAGAGGGCATTGGAGCCCTGTATCTGGAGTTAAGGATGGATGTTAGCTGCCATGTGGGTGCTGGGAATCAAACTTGGGTCCTGTGCAAGAGCATCCAGTGCTCTTAGCTGCTGAGCCATCTCACCAGGCCCAAGATACTAATTATTTATGTAAAAATAAATACATCCATCTCATTAGTATACAAACTCGTTTTTGTTTATAATAAATGGTGAACTTTATATGTATGCAAAATAATTATTTAGAAATAAATTTCTTTATGATGTATTCTTAGTAAATGTTTGATTCCTATACTTTTGTGCCTATGTGCTTGAGGTTGTGTCAAAACTTTCTGAGGTTAAAATAAGTCATAAGTGAGGAACTTTAGGAAACCCTGTTCCATCTACAGTTCCCTGTGTCTCATACATAAACAATTTTAATATTCCTTTTGAGAGTCTCAGAAAATTACAGGTTTGTATCCAGAAAATGAGTAAGATTAAGTTCAATGGCCATATAGGCTGAGGATTTAGGCATTGCCTACTTTTTAAATATTCTTATTTGAAATAGCTGTATAAAAATAAATATCTGTATTTAGGACTTCTTCAGAGCAAATTTTGTTAGTTATGCTAGAGCCTCAGCTCTCTGGGGAAGGCTATGGTTGTATGAGAACTAGAAAAGATTCCCAATGCAAATATGTCCAGAAAGTGTCCCTAGATTGAGCACTATGTCTCTTCTCCTTCCAAACTGTAGATGGAACAATGTGGCTGAGTGTATTTAATCACAACTGACTGCAGCCAGATACTAAAGAACTGCCTCCCTATAAATCAGCTACCACCCAGGGCCAAATATTGACCTGTCAGGGCTGTCCTCATTTGCACATCACAAGGTGCATGATGGAAAATTCCATACATATTGGCTCACCTTAACCAAGTGAGGATTGTTCCAAAATTGAGATTACTACTTCCTATTAAATTACGTAGATGAATTTGTGTTAGTGCCATGTCTAATGTGCTCTTTGCAGTATAACAAGTAGATGTCTTTTGCTCCAGTGACCTTAAAGATGAATTCTTTCCCTTCCTATCAGTTTCTCCCATACACAGGAATAGAGAACCACATGTTCTTGATTTTTAAAGAAACCTGCAGCCAATATGATGCCTAAAAGCAAGAAGCTGGACACCTCCAGCTAAATTCCTGCAAAGCTCCTTCCACTCTTATTGGACATTGCATTGAAATCTTGTGCAGCGACTTGAGAATGTAAAAGAAACAACAGGAACTAGAAGGGAAAGGAAAAAGCTGAGACAAAGAACTCAGAGTAAAACAAGAGTGCCTTTAGCAGAATGCTCTGAATTCTTCCTAGAAGAGACTCACTTTCCCAGGAAAAGCTTTTACCCTAAAGTCCTGTGATTTTATTTAGGGGAATTGGAATAGTTATTGGGATTGTTTGGGATAGTAAAATATAAGGTTGTTAATGTATAGGAACTTTTTATAAAACTGATACATAGAATCATATTACACCTTAAAAAATCAAGAATTAGACATTTTATTTCATTCTGGGTGGATTATATATTTTAATTATTTTGTTAATTAAATTTATTCTTTGGCATTTTGCACATGTACACAATGCATACTGACCACTCTTACCCTCTACCATATCCTATCCCCCTACTACCTACGGTATATGGCCCTTCTTCCCTACAAATCTCTTTCTCATGTTCGTGTCAATTCATTTAGTTGTGTCAGTCATTGAA
Organism: Nannospalax galili; assembly: GCF_000622305.1. Classification (NCBI taxonomy): domain Eukaryota; kingdom Metazoa; phylum Chordata; class Mammalia; order Rodentia; family Spalacidae; genus Nannospalax; species Nannospalax galili. Next base: position 2,097,029 of record NW_008352325.1, read on the forward strand.
TATAATCAGGACTGTCTCTGTAATCATGGGTTTGAAACTATCCACTGGAGTCTGGTGAATTCAGCAGTGGGTCCCCAACTGACGACAACGACTCTCCATCAATAACCAATATCTCAGCAGTAGGAGATGGGGGGCCTGTGAGCTCCTCCTTTTCCATGACTGATTGCTGACAGAGACAGTGCAGGTAACCCAAGTTGTTGTAAATTAGTGATTACAATGGTTTTGTGGTATCTAGAAGATGGCATTTCCAAGTTCTGAATATATGGTCCAGCTCTTACATATTTCCCACCCCCTTCCACAATGTTCCTTGTTTTAGGTAGGGAAAGACTGTAAATGATTCATTTAGGATTGAGCCCTCAACTGTCGCTTATTCTCAGACTCTTGGGAAACCCCAAGTCTCTGCACTGATTTTTTAAGGCAGTTTTTACTAACTCACACACACACACATATATCATGTAAATATATAATTTTACCATTTATTAAAGCCAAATGAAAGTTTTCTAGGGCAGAGGGACCCTGTGGAGTGACTTTGTCACACAGACAGTATTAATAATTAAAAAAAATAGAGATCCTCAAAACAATACACACTTTTGCCATTACTTTTTGTTATCCATTAGAAATATGTGGTAAGTCTCTATTGTTGAAGACACTACACACATGGGTTGTAGAACTTAGAGAAATTAAACTTGAACTTAAAGTTTTCTCCTTGCTAGATAGCTTGCCATAGTACTAGAGGGTACTACTAGGCTTCTGATAGAGAAAAATTGTCAACAGGCTACTCCATCTGTAGATCATGGGACTTATATTACCAATTTGCCAGCAAGAGGTACAAACTAGTACAATAGTGAGATGGCTATTATAGGGCTACCAATTGCTTGTGACTAAATTTGAGTTCTGCCTCACAGAAAGGAACTCATGTACGGTACCATAAACCTAATCAGAAATCTATGAGGAGATGTAACCTCTAGTGGCCAAACTTATTTTGCTAAACAGGTGTGTTGTACCCATCACATTACCCTTTATTTATGTGTTTATGCCACAGGTTAGCAGTGCTGCCAATTTTGGAGAAGCCTTTTTTGTTGTTGTTGTTGTTACAATAGTAAGCGGCCATTGAGTACTCAGCCCTAAATGGATTATGTCACCCACTCCAAGGCTAAGGGAGAATTATGGAAGATGGTAGAGTAATTGGTGGAATAAGGGGTGGAGGGTTGTGGAACATTCTTACAGACATGACACTGATTTTCCCTCATGATCTTATAGGAGCTGTGATTACTTGCACAAGACAAGCATAAGATTAGGCCTTTCAACATTCCATAATGAATAGGCGAGGAGCTCATTAATCCTTACCCTCTTCTGAGGATCTATGGGCAGTTAATGACTGCTGTGGGAGAAAGAGACATTTTCTTTAGTGGTATAGCCACTGTTATGTTGCCCAAGTTCCTGTAAATAATCTTCACCTCAATTAACAACCTTAATTAAATACACGGAGTCACCTAAATAAATAAGTGAATGTATAAATAACTCATGAAGAATTTTTTCTGGAGGGAAAATTTAGGTTCTGAAATCAGTTGTTCCAATTCTGCTGTAACTTACTTTAACTACATCCATTGTTTCTTTTCCCTGTATTTATACAGAAGATAATAGGTCATAATTGTGAGGTCTTTACTGGCACACACAACAGAAGGTTATTTATCTTCTTAACTAGCATAGCTCCATTTCAAAATACCATTCCTTGGTATTTTTTTTTTCTCCTGAATTTGATGAACCTTCCATTTCAAACTTTGAGACTGTGCTTATCAAATAAGTTTTCTGTGTAGATCACTATCACCAGTTAATCAGAACTCACTAACACCTTACCCAGACACTCTTTGATATTATTTTCAAAATATTATTTCAACACGTTACCAAAATGATATTTCTTCCTTAGGATAGATATGTATGTGGTAATGCCATTTTTAGAAAGTAACACCGCACCATAGGGAAAATGAATGGGGTACTGAGAGTATTTTTGTTCCTCATCATCTATAAATTCAGTTATCTGCACTGGAACACTGATTAAATAGACTAGGCTGATGAGTCGGCATGATATATATCTCTGTAATTTCTGCATTCTCCCAGGTGCATACTTCTTGGTCTGAAAAACACGGCTCATTTATATCTCCTTACAGTGTAGATGTTACAGATTCTATGTGTAAAATGGCAGCAACCATATAATCATGAACAGTTTTAGTTGTTAAAAGATTCTTCTATGTGAAAAATTTATTTATGATAAAGAATTGATATGTAAAATACACAAAGAATTTTCTTCCATGTTAAGAAAACAAATATCCCGATTTTTAAAAAGTTAACAGATCTCAACAGATTTCTTACCAAAACATATGGAGGTCAAATAAGCATAAAAAAGATGTTCAACATCACATGTCATTAGGGAACTGAAAACTAATAGAACAGTGTGTTCCCACTACGTATTTATTAGGATGGCCAAAATCCAAATCACTGACAATCAGGGATAGCAGGGGGAGGTCGATGGAATGTAGAAGAGTAGATTTAACATGTTCTTGTAACATAAATAATATCAGTACATTGTCATGTGCTGTTTCTACTTGATGAGAGCAAACTTTGAGAACAAGACAGATCCCCCATCAGCATAAGCATGCTGATCTCCAGTGTCCCTGAAGACCCCTTGTCCTAGAATGCTGACTCCCATCCCATTCAAAACTGATGGGAAGAAAGGAGATCAAACAGCTGTTATTTAAAAATTGTGCCCTTGAGAACAATTATAAAGTAAAATATGTCCAACTGAGGTTCCTACTGTTTATTCCATGGCACGAAAATGCTTGGAGTGGAAATAGGATCAAGAAGCTCATACACGGAGAGAATGAGCTCTTCCCTGCCCAGATACCACTCAACCTGAAATACCAGGGCTGCCTTCATGTGGCTTCCCCAGCTTTTCTTGTGTACATTGTAAGCATTCAATTTAATTATCTTATCTACGTATATCCATCTACTCTTTGCTATTTATTCTCTTACTTTTGTTTGGTACATTCTTAATAAACTCATTCATCCTTAACTGAAAATATAGCTATCATGGACCATTCACTGAAAGAAAATTTTTCCACTTAGTTTTCTTGTAAGATGAAAACTGCTCAAAATAAAGCCTATTAAATTAAAATAATTAGTAGAATGTTTGATATGAGTGATATGATTATGTGTTGAATGTCAGGTGATTGAAAAAAGAAATAAGGAAGTCACGGTGAAGAGCCACTTTTATCATTTGAAGTCTAGTGATCAGGTATATTGTTCCCAGAGCTGTGTCTTGCAGTAGATGTAGATGTGTACCAGGAGGTCAGGGCTGCAAACAGACCAAAAGGGGAAGGGCAAATAAAATGCCACCAGTGCCACATTCTGCAAATCTGGGTGGGTGGAAGACTTATCTCATTTCCCTCTAACCAACCTTTCTTTACATAAGCAGTGTCATTATTGAACAACAACGAGAGCAAAATGCACAGAGAAAGACTGCAAGCTCTGGATGGGGACTATGACAGGCACTGATTGAGGAAGGAGCATGCAGGAGAGGTAAAATGCATCCTGCAGGAATTGTGGGGTATTAAAGGTGATCAAGCCAGGCATCCAACAGTTTCTGGGTGTGTGCTCCATGACACACATGCACACACACGAGTTCTCATGTATGCAAATGGACAGTGAATGCATGATGTATTAGATATTTTATCATAGATATTGTCAAGGAGTAGAGCATAACATTTCATAATAGAAGAGATTTTGTTTGAGACGTGATTCTCAAATTTTCCTGCACCAGAAAACCACCTTTGGGAACTTCTTAAAAGACAGATAGCAAAGTTTCTCATTCCTTTGGTCTCTCATGGATCTCTGGAATCAGAATTTAAAAGAAAAATAAAACAATGTTGGCATTTTAAACCTATACTTTGGAAACAAGGAGGGCATATATTTTAAAAATACAGTATCTGGGCTTTCAGCCTGGGCAGAGATTGCCACTAGGGAGCCCAGTTTTGATTTATTCCTTTATACAATTAAAATTATTTCAGTTCAATTCTGAAAATAGGTGATGAGCTGTCACAGAAAGCAGTAAAGCCATAGCTTCAAAACATCATATATTTTCCCTTCTTTAGGGAAAAGTAAAGGCACTATAACTTAACAAGTATTCATCATCTTGACAGGTAGAATTTCATCATATGCAGATTCTGACAGTTTGACCAGAGGTATGGATATA
>NW_008352325.1:2101313-2117673 GCF_000622305.1 Nannospalax galili
TGATTGATAGGTAGAATTAGAAATTTACATTAGGCATCTATTTCTTCTTTTTTTTGAGGGGGGGTAGGGTCTCCCTGTAGTTCCAGCTGACCTGGAATTTGCTATGTAGACCAGGCTGGCCTTGATCTCACAGTGATCCACCTCACCTGCCTCTGCCTCTTGTGTGTTGGAGACTAAAGGCATGCACCATGACACCTGGCCCGACCTCTGATTTCTTAAAGTACTGAAACATTATTTAGCTAGAAATGTATGAAGCTTCCATCACACCAGGAGTGGCATGGTGATGCATACCTGTAATTACAGTACTCTTGAGCTAGATATAGGTGGCTCAGGAGTTCAAAGACATAGAAAATCTGAGGCCAGCATATTTCAGGAAAACCAAGGTTCAAAAAACCTTATATCAGAAAGGATGGTAGTTTGTTTAATTAGCAACGATTAATTAATCTTAAAATACTTAATCGTGTAAAGCATGGCATATAAAATAAAGTTACAATTAAACAAGATAATTTTGGTTTCTCAATGAATGGACAAATTGCTTGCATACATACGTTCAGTCAATGCAACTCCATTCCAATTCCATGAGTGAATTAGCTTCATCGCTTGTTTGGCTTCTGCTGATAGCACTAAGTTATGAACGCTCCCTCTCTCATTTATTGCCTTCTAACAGATAGATCTGGATGGACTAAGGAACATCAGAAAGGAACAAAATGTGTGCTTCTTGTATAATTTAAGTTCTAGGATTTCCTATTTCAGTGCACTTGAATTTGTATTTCATCTCTAGATGTGGCCATAACTAGACCCACAACAACATAATTTGCAAAACTAAATTGAAGCTTTTCAAAGGATTTTGAATTGTTGCTTTGGGAAAATGTGGAATTTGGTTGCTGGAAGGCCTAGACATTAATAAAACAGAACTGAATAAATCAAAGTTCTTTATTTGAAAGAGTTTGCTAAGTCTGAACTGAAATGGGTCATTTTGATCCAGTGATGTCAAATCTGGAAATCTAAGAGTACCAACACACAAATATATACAAGTAAGACCCTATTGCTAAAGACAGGACATACTTCAGACACAAGACTTAGATCAAAGGAGCTGGAACCAACCTGGAAGCCTCCTCTCTGAATACTAGCTCTCATAGTTTTATATGATATGATGGAAGGTTCTAAGGGAGAAAAATAAATCAATGGTCTGACCCCAGCTTTAAACCTTAAAAACCACAACAATGTCCAGCACAACAAACTATAGTGGTGCAGTAGTGGCAATTTTATTTGGGGGTAATCAATAGCCATCTAATTGAGCTGAAAGTCAGCTCAATGGCATGAAACTCGTGTGTGGCATTGCAAACATAGGCAAATACACACGGCTGGAGAGGCCATAGATCTTAGAGAAAACTCTGTGTTTGTCACATTCCTAGACAAATGTAACTTCTTACTATATGCTAAATATGGGTCCTTATATTACTGACAAGTACACTATTCGCCATTCATCAAAGAAGTTTCTTTTTACAACAGATGGAGACTATTACAGAATTCCACAACTGGGCACACACAGAGAATAAGTCTTTGAGAGATGCTCAGCCTTAAATGACACTTCTACAGTGGAACCTCTACTCCTAAAGCTCATGGGACATAGTGGAGCAGGTGGCAGAGAGAATACTAATGTATCTTTCAACTCTCACCAGGAAAGGTTCCTCAAGCAACAGAGGGTGATTAACATAGAAAGCCACAGCTAGTCAAAGTGCAGAGAATGAAAAACTGCAAAGTGTGTGTCCTTGGATAGGATTTCTATATTGAACCTCACTTGCCCAGGGTTCAGGGACCATTGCAGAAGAGGGGGCAGAAATATTGTAAGAGCCACAGGTGGTACATAATGGCCTCTGGGAACTTGCTCATATGAACATACAGCAATGGTGATAACGATGCACATGACCCATACAAATGATTTTTTCAGATAAAAACCCAGAATAAAAATGGGGAAATGGGCAGGAAGCCATATAATTCCTTAGCCAAGGAACTATTGGTAGGGATCACTGTTGGTTGATGAAAGTTGATCTTCTTTAAGGGAGTGACATTAGATAGACTGCAGTGAATGAACTCACACAGATGGGCATCTGGGGACATAAATTTGATTCTATAGGCACTGACATTTATGATGGAATGTGTGAAATCCTGTGGAAAGGCACTGGGGTATTGATAGGAAAGGGGGTCTAAATATGATTAAGATGTACTGTACGAAATTCACAGAAATTCAATAAATATATACATTGAAAAAAAGAATTGTTGCAACAATTTACTCAGGAAGGATCCTACAAGTTCTAAGTAAGAATTTTGAAGCAGAACTGGATTGAGATCCTAGATGAAAATGAAGAAAGAATATTCCCCTCCACAAGGAAAGGGATGAAACCTAAAGCTTATTAATAGAGACATAAGAAGGACATGCAGGGGGCTGGAGAGATGGCTTAGCAGTTAAGAGCACTGGCTGCTCTTGCAAAGGACCCTGGTTTGATTCCCTGCGCTCACATGACGCTTAACAACCATCTGTCATTCCAGTTCCAGGGATCCAAAACCATCTTCTGACCTCTGCAGGTATTACATGTCATGGGTGCACTTACAGGCATGCAGGTAAGATACTCATATACATAAAATAAAATGAAAATAATGAAAAAGAAGGAAATACAAATCATTATTATATAAGAATTCATAAACCGGAAAGACAATGATGGTTCTTTGAAATTCCGTATTTATTTCAGTTTCTGTGTTTATCTTATGAAATAAGACAATTTTAACAGATTCCTTTTCTTTCTCAGATTTGAAAGAAGCCTAGTTAATATTGAACTTTAATCATCATTTTAGAGTTTAATTCTTTGTATGTAAATAACTTGCAAAGTCCTTCTTTCTTCATCTGTTTTTCTTCATGACAGTTTATAGAATTCAAAAAGGCCCCTAAACCTAATAAGATACTAATATCATAAGTGAAAGTGATGATTTTGTTTATTTATCAGGCTTCATCTTGCCATTTAATGATATATAAATTAAACTGTTCATGAAGTATAGTTAATGTGTGATAGCCTACTATTATCTAATAAGCTGCAGTAAGGAAGCATGGACTAAAAGATGTTTAAAATTTAAAGGTGACATTTTGTTCCATTGGCCCACATAGGGCATAGGCTCCTTCTCTCACTTCCAGAAAGCTCTGACTAGCCTGGCTGGTTCATCAGATCCCACCCTCTGAGTTACCAACGCCCCTGATTTGGGATCAGCCCATTTCCTGCTATTCCAGAGCTTACTCTACTGCTAGGTTGGTCAGGTTTATCCTGCCTTGGGCCTAGGCCACTTCACCGTGCTGGAGAGGTCCTGGCTAGCCATCCTGAAACCAAATAAAATAAAAAACTGAAAGCAAGAACCTGAAGCATAAAAGGAATAACTATTCACGCCTAATCAGAAAGCAACCAAGATATATCAACAAAAGAAAATCTGGGTAGAATTTCATATCATACACAATGCTATAAAAAAAAATCTATATGTGGGGCTGGAGAGATAGCTCAGCGGTTAAGAACACTGGTTGCTCTTGCAGGAGACCCAGGTTCTAATCCCAGCACCCATATGGCAGCTAACAGCTGTCTGTAACTCCAGTCCCAGGGGATCTGGCATCGTCTTCTGACCCCTGCGGGCATTTCATGACACGGGTGCACTTACCTACATGCAGGCAATACAAGAGTAGATGTAAAATAAAAATAAAAATTATTTTTTTAAAAAAGTTATAAAAACAAAGTCCGTATGTTCTTTACAAGGATAATATAAAAACCAAGATAATGTGTTCCCACCAAATCCAACCAGTCCTATAGAAGTCTATAACAATGAGAGATACCCAGAGGAACTCTAGGACACAGAATTTAAAAGAACAATCATAAACATACTCAAAGAGTTCAAGACGTTAAAGAACACACAAACAAAAAACTCAAAGAACTCCAAAGAGCATAGGAATAAACACCTTACTGAAGCTCGTGATAATATAAAAATACTGCTGAATGGAATGACAAAGACAATTCAGGATTTTAATGGTGAATCCACAAAAGAGATATAAATATTAAAGGAAACTCATGAGGAATTGAGGAGGAATGGAAAAACTCAGTGAGTCAATTTGAAATGACAGCAGAAATCTTCACCAGCAGAATGAATCAAATGGAAAACAGAGTATCAAGATTGGACTATAAGGTTGAGGAATTGAACCATTCATGTGTAGAATGAAAAATATTTAAAAACACAGGAACACAATATGTAGAAAATGTGGGATAATGTGAAAAGACCAAATCTATACATTATAGCTAGACATGATGGAAAAGAATTTCAGGTTAACTTTTTCAACAGAATTATAAAAGAAAGATTCAACAGATTACGGAGAAACATGCCTATTCAAATACAAGAAATAAAGAATGCCAATTAAACAGGACCAGAACAGATACTCCCCAAGGAATATCATAATAAAAGCACTAAGTGTACAAAACAAAGAAAGGGTACAGAAAACTGCAATAGAAAACAAGTTATATATGAAAGAAAACCCATCAGAGTTACAGTTGACTTTTCCATGCAAACTGCAAATGCTGGAAGAACCTGGAGCAAATTGCTTCCAGTTCTAAATGACCATAAATGCCAATCCATAATACTTTACTCAACAGTACTATCATAGTCGAAATAGGTTGAAAGAGTCCATGTCTACCAAACCAGCCCTACAGAGAATACTCAAAGCAATACAAAGGACTGAAGAAAGATATGGCTTTACTCAAGAGGTTACAGAAAGGAAAAAAATAATGAAGTTATAAAGCATGGAAAAAGAAAATAAGTCTAAGAACACGAACAGAAAATAAAATGTCAGGAACCAATCTACACTATTCACTATTAACTCTCAAATCAATTGTCTCAACTCTCCTGTCAATAGACACAGGCTAGTTGAATGGATTAATTAACAGATTCATCTATTTGTTGCTTATAAGAAATTCACCTTGCTTTCAAGGATAGGTTGTGCCTTAGGGTAAAAGGATAGAAAAAAATATTCCAAACAACACTAAGAAACAAGCAGGAGCTGCTATTCTAAAATATCTAACAAAATAGACTTCAAGTTAAAACTAATCCAAAGAGATAAAGAAGATCATTACATTTTGATCAAGGAAAAAGTAGACCATGAAGACATCACAAACACACACACACACACTCACACACACACACACATGCACACACATACACATACACATACACACACAAACACAAACTCGGGTGCACCAAGTTTAATGAACAAAGTACTATTAGACCTCAAGACACAGATTAATCACAACTCAGTAATAATACACAACTTCAATATCTCACTATCTCCAATAGATGGGTCATCTTGCCAAAGAATAAACAGAGAGAAACATCTGAATTAAATGATATCATACATCAAATGGACCTAATAGATAATCTACAAAATATTCCACATACACATCAAAAAACATACATTCTACTTAGCAGCCCATGGGAGTTTCTCTAAAACAGAACACATACTGTGGCACAAAACAAACCTTAACAAATACAAAAAATTGAAATAATTCCATGTATTCTATCAAACCACAACTCAATAAAAATTAAAATCAACAGCAAAAGAAGCTCAAGTAACTCCTCAAACTAATGGAGATTAAAGAACATACTCCTGAATGATCAAAGGAGAAATCAAGAAAGAAATAAAAATATTTCTGGAGATAAATTAAAATGGTGACACTACACAACAAAGCCCGTGGACATATTAACTGCATTCCTTCAAGTGAAATGTATGGTTTTAAGGGCTTATACTAAAAAATCAGAGCACAAATAAATGACTTAATGGTAGAACACAAGAATTTGCAAAACAAGGACAAACTTAACTCAAACCCATCATATTTAAGAAAAATAAAAATCAGAGCAGAAATCAATGAAATAGAAACTAAGAAAACAATACCAAGAACTATTACTGCATTCCTTCAAGTGAAATGTATGGTTTTAAGGGCTTATACTAAAAAATCAGAGCACAAATAAATGACTTAATGGTAGAACACAAGAATTTGCAAAACAAGGACAAACTTAACTCAAACCCATCATATTTAAGAAAAATAAAAATCAGAGCAGAAATCAATGAAATAGAAACTAAGAAAACAATACCAAGAACTATTGAATATAAAAACTGATTCTTTGAAAGATAAACAAGATTAGACAGACCCATAATCCAGGTAACCCAGATAAAGAAAGAGCAAATCCAAATGAACAATATTGGAGAGAAAGGGGAAATATGACAACAGACACAAAAAGATCCAGAAAATTGTGTGGGAACACTTAAAAGCCTACACACCATTAAATTAGAAAACTTAAAGAAATGGACAAATAGATAAATTGAATGGATTCACCAAAGCTAAGCCAAGAAGAGATCAACAGTTAAACAGACCTGTAACAAATAAGGAAACCAATACAGTAATATATAGTAATAAAAACATCTCCCAACCAAAAAAAGTCCAGGCCCAGATGGATTCACAGCAGAATTTTATCAGACCTTGAAAGAAATTGTACAGCTAATATTGTTTAAATTATTAAAAAGATAGGAACAGATGGAGAACTTCTAAACTCCTTCAATGAAACCAGTTTTATTCTAATACCCAAATCAGGTAAAGATACAACAGTAAAGAAAGCTATAGGCCTATATCATTAATGAACATAGATTTAAAAATTCTCAACAAAATATTTGCAAATTGCATACAGGTAAACATCAAGAAGATCATCCACCATGATCAAGCTGGCTTTGTTCCAAAGATGCCAAGATGGTTCAATGTATATAAATCACTAAATTTAAATCACATACATGTACTTAAATACAAAAATCACATCACGATCTCAATCGATGCTGAAAAATCTTTGAAAACATCCAACATTCATTTAAGATAAAAAAAAAAAAAAAGGAGACCAGGCATGGTGGCACACGCCTTTAGTCCCAGCACTCGTGAGGCAGAGGCAGTGGGATCTCTATGAATTCAAGGCCAGCTGGTCTACACAGTGAGTTCCAGGCCAGTGGTGCTACAGGGAGACCCTGTCTCAAAAAGACCAATAAAATAATAAAAGAAAAGAAAAGAAAAGAAGGAACTGGATAGGGGGAACATGCCTGAATATAATTAAAGCTGTATACAACAAACCCACACCCAACATCATTTGAAACAGAGAGAAATTGGAAACAGTTCCATTAAAATACAGGCATCAGAGATGCATATCCTCTTCAATATTTGCTTGAAATTCTTGCTCCAGTGATAAGAAAGAGGAAGGAATTAAATAAGGTACTAATTGGAAAAATAGAGGTCAAAGTAATTGCAGATGGTATCTTATTATACATGAGATCCCAAAAATTCCACCAGAAAAATTCTAGAAATGAGCAACATGTTCAGCAACATGCCAGGCTACAAATTCAACTTTCAAAAATCAATAGTCTTTCTATTTATATATAACAAGCAATCTGAGAAAGAGTTCATTGAAAGCCTCCCTTCACAGTAACCTCAAAAAATATCTAGGGAAACACCTAACCAAAGACATTAAAGATCTCCACAATGAAAATTTTAAATCTTTGAAGCAACAGTTTGAGAAAGACACAAGGAGATGGAAAGGCCTCCCATGCTCATGGATTGGTAAAATAATATTGTGAAAATGAACAACCTCTCGAAAGCAATTTATAGTTTCAGTGAAATGCCAAATAAAATCCCCATGACATTCTTCAAAAAATTAGAAAAAAAATGTCCTAAATTTCATATGGAATCACAACTCCCCCGCAAGATAGCCAAAGCAATCCTGAGTACAAAGAGCAATGCTGGGCATTGCCATACCAGACTTCAATTTATTTACAAAGCTATAGTCATAAAAGCAGCATAGTATTGGCATACATACAAAAAAAGATGTAGATCAGTGGGATTGGTTTAAAGACCCAAACGTAAGTGACCACAATTTCTGCTACCTGATATTTGACAAAATTACTGAAAACACACACTGGAGAAAAGATAGTATCTTCATAAATGATGAAGGCAAAACTGGATCTCCTCATGTAGAAAATGAAATTAGACCCTCATCTATCACCCTGCACAATAATCAACTCCAAATATATCAAAGACTTCAGTGTGAAGCCTGAAACATTGAAACTATTAGAAGAAAACTTAGGCAGTACCTGATAAGACATAGGTGTAGATAAGGACTTTCTAAATTGGGCATCAGTTCAGTTGCTCAGGAATTAATGTCAATAATCCACAAGTGGGACCTCATTAAACCAGAAAGCTTCTGAACAATAAGTGAAACATTCAGTTGAGTGAATAGGACGTTCACAAATTTGGAGAAAATCTTCACTCAGAAGGCATCTGACAGATAATTAATATCCAGAATATACAAACAACTCAAAAACCAAAAATCAAGAAAACAAATGACCCAGTTAAAAGACGGGCAATGGATATGAACATATAGTTCTCAGAAGAAGAAATAAAAATGTCTAAGAACCACCTTAAAATGTATTCAACATCCTTAGTAATTAAGGAAATGCAATCAAATTCACTTTAAGATTTCCTCTTACCCCAGTCAGAATGACTAAGATCAAGAGAATAAATGACAGCAAGTGCTGATGAGGATGTGGGGAAAGGGATACCCTCATTCACTGCTGGCAGGACTGCAAACGGTGCAACCAACATGGAAAGCAGTGTGGAGAACTCTTAGAAAACTAAAAAAAAATATATCTACTATATAACCAAAAGACTCATCTTACTGCAGGGCTACTTGTGTAGGCACATCTGTTGCTGTTCTTTTCATAAAAGCTAAGAAATGGAAACTAAGTTAACGCCCCTCAACTGATGAATGAGTAATGAAAATGTGGTGCATTTATACAACATAGTTCTACTCAGTGGTAAAGAAAAGCAAAACCATGAAATCGGAAGGTAAATTGATGGACTTAGAAACTGTTATACTACATGAATTAACACAGTCTCAGAAAAACAAGGGTCATATGTTCTCTATCATTTGTGAATCTTGGCTTCCAACTCTTACATGCACATATATATCTTTATGTTATAGCAGGAGCCAGGAAAATCGAAAGAAAGCATGGTGGTAAAGGGGAAGAAGGAGATGAGGGAGGGGTATAGTTGGAGGTATTAAGGGTGAAATGTATAAAATGTGTATATTTAATTGGGAAGGGATGGTTATACAAGGAACCTTGGGGAGTAAAGGGGAAGAAGGAGCTAAAGAGAGGAAGAAATAGGCAACAGGTACTATGAAGGGTTAAATAGGGAAAATAGGGCTACTTTAACTGGGGTAGAGAATGGAGGTCAGACGGGGATAAAGAGCAGAGATAAATAATGCTTAGGTTATATGAAAGAAACAGAACAAACAGTTCAAAAGCTTACTGAAAAATAGACATATATGTATATGAATACATGTGTATAGCTAAAGGATATATAACAAAAAACACATTGCCAGGCAGGTGGAATATCCCTTCAAGTTGTTGGTCAGGGCAGCTCAAGAGACTCCCCAAATAACACAGGCTATGGAAACAGCCCTTGATTTTTTCCCAGAACTTGAAGACAAGATCCTAACTCCAGACCCAGGACTTGGAGCAATAAAACTTGAACTGACCTGGAGTAAGCATCTGTGACATATCCAGCCCTAAGTGACAAAACTACAAAGCAACCTCTACCCGTAAGGCTCAAGGAACATAGAGGACCAGGCACCCAGAAATAATATTAATACATCTCCAAATTCTCAGGAATAAAACTTCCTCACAAAACAGATTGTGTTTAACATGGAATGCACAACTGCTTAAAGTGCAGAGAATGGGACTACACAGTGTATGTCCCTGGGTAGGACACCTATATCAAACCTCTGCCCCCCAAGGCTCAGAGACCGTTATTGGAAGTGTTAGTGGGAAGATTGCAAGTGGAAGGGGTGGTGGATGGCCACAGGAAACAGAGTTCCAGACAGCTGGGAACTTACTCTCATGAACTTACAGCAATGGTGACAGCATGCACAAGACCCAAGCAAGTTCAAACCAGACAAAAACCCATCATAGAAGTTGGGAATTAGTTAAGAAGCTCCAACCTTAGCTGAGGAACTATTGGGAACTGATACTACTGGGAGAGGGAGAGTTGCTTTTCTTTAAGGGAACAATGCCTTAATATGGCTACAGAGTGGATGGACTTATACCAAAGGACATTTGGGAACATGAACATGACTCACTAGGCCTTAATATGTATGACAGAGTACATAAAATCCAGCAAGGAGTGCTATAAGAGGGGTGCAGGTAGGAGTAGATGTTTGTTGGGAGCTGAATATTCAGGGCCAGGTGCAGGCTGCTCCCCCCTCCAGAAGACAGCCGACTGGATATTGGCAAAGCCTACCTTGGATGACCCAGGCCTGAGGCCATACAGGTCAGTCTCTGATAATCAGCCTCCATGTATATGTCTTTCTCTTAGTTCTGCTTGAGTTCTGCTCACACAATTACATGTGATAAATGAAACCGTTCCTGGGTACATACGTGCTTTTGTCTTAAAAGTTCTGATTGGCTACTGCTGATACAAACACATGTGATTAATGAAACTGTGATCATTTAAACTAGGTCTTTCAAAGAAACTCGTGGTAGGCAATATTTAGACATGACATAATGTATTTATGGATATTGAACTTATACTATATCATTTTAAGCAAAGCAGAATAAAATCAGAAATAGTGGAAGGAAAACTGTAAAATTTAAGCATTAAAAAGAAGTTAAACAGCACACTCTTAAATAGCCATTGTTTGAAGAAATAAATAACATAAATTGCAAAATATCTTAGGTGTATTTAAAAATCACATTATAACAAAGCATAATGTGTTTAACAGTATTACTAACAGAAAAATGTAGAACTCTGAAAATATGCATTTAAAAGTCTCAAATCAAAAGCTTAAATTAATAATAAAAAAAATCTTAAGGAAAGATGAGTAACTAAACCGAATCCAGCAAAAGGAAGAAGAAAGGAAAGAACACAGAGAGCACAGAAACCCACAGCTAAGGCTCAGGGACCATAGTGGAACGGGGGTCAGGGAGACTATTAATACATCTCTCAACTCTCAGCAGAGATGCTTCCTCATGGAACCGATGATGATTAACTTAGAAAGCCACAACTGGTGAAGGTGCAGAGAATAAGAGACTGCAAAGTGCTGATCCCTGAATAGAGCACCTATATCAAACTTCTGCCACTCAAGGCTAAGGGACCATTGTGGAAGAGGAGGCAGAAAGATTGTAAGAGACAGAGGTGATGCCCACAAGGAACCCGTTCCAGACAGGTGGGAAGTTACTGTTATGATCTTTCAGCAATGCCAACAGCACACACAATACCCATGCAACGTCAAACCTGAAAAATCCCAGCATAGAAGGGGGTTGGTTGTTAAAAGGCCCCAACCTTATCTGAGAAACTATTGGCAACTGGTAACTGCTGGGAGAGGGAAAGTTAGTTTTCTTTAAGGGTGTGATGCATAATAGGTTAGCCAGATGGATGCACAATGAAGGGGATAGAAACCTGACTTGATATGCTTTAATACATATGGCAGAGAACCTGAAATCCAGCAGGGCGGGGGGAGTCCATAAGAGGGGTACAGAAAGGAAAAGGGGCCTAAATATGATCAAAATATATTGTAAAAAATTTGTAAAAATTCCAATTAAAAATTCATCAAAAAGATAAAATCTATGCAAACCCACTCGTGAACAGAAAACCTAAATAGGCTCATAATGTAAAACAGAGATTGAATTAGTAAAAATAAATGCCTAATAAATAAAAATTCAGAATTATGATTCATCAAGGGTCAAGTTGTATCAAAAATTTAGAAGAAATGAATTTGTATTTTTCTAAATTCTTCAAAAGAAACTGGAGAAAAGAGCAGAGGGAAGGGAATGTGTCTCTCCCATTTCTCCCATGCTAGTAGAACAGTGTCATTGTAAAGAAGCCAGAGAAAGAAGCTGCAAGGAAAACATATGCTAAAGAACAGCCTAGTGAGTAAGGAACAGCCTCCTTGCTCATGAGGAAAGTCCACAGCAAAACAGTGTGACCAGGTACTGCTTCAAATTCTTTAAAATACTATTGCCCAAAACAAAGCACAGAACCAGTGTGGGGGCACGTGTCTGAAATCCAGTGCTGAGGAAGCTGAGGCCAGGCAATGAAGCTCAAGGAAAGCCTGGAGTGCTCACTGAATTCAAGACTAGCTTGCGCTGCAATGAAATCTTCTCTCAAACAAATGAACAAGACCACATAAAAATTTGAAAGAGAAAGTATTGTGTTGACGAGGAAATGAAAAAATTAAAATTGTGTACAGTACTGTGTGAACCTGAAATGTGCAGTGAAACACATTTTGAGAGTTCCTCAAAAAGGTGAATCAAAAACTGCAATGTGACACGATATCCCTGTTAAAAATGTTTACTCAATGGATCTAAAAATTGTTCTATTTTAATTATGCTTATGCCTGTGTGTGGGTATATGGTCGTGAATGCAGGTGGCATGGAGGCTGAGAGGGGGTGTTCGGTGCCCTTGGAGCTGCAGTAGCCAGCAGTTCCTGGGCTGTTGAGCTTCCCAACATGTGTGCTGGGATCTGAACTCAGGTCCACAGCAAGAGCAGCAAGCATTTTTAACTGCTGAGCCATCTGTCCAGCTCCTACTCATAGGATTTAAAAACAGAGACTTGAACAGGTCCCATCATGAGGGACCTTGTAAATATTATGCTCAGTAAAATAAACTACATGTGCAAGAATCAGTACTCTTTGATTCCATTTATATGATGCAAGTACATGAGCCAATTCTAGAGTATACTAGAAGTTACGAGGGTTGGGAGGAGGCTACTGAGCAGTATTGCCTAATGTTTACACAAATCACTTTTTCAGGTAATGAAAGGAGTGTGGAAATAAAGCTGATGGATGCATTACATTGTGAATTGAATGAATGACCACTGAAATGCACACCTAAAAGTTACTAACAAACAGGCAAATTATATGTTGTATAATTTTATAATACATATATTTTACCACAATCTTTAAAAATTCATGATTAAATTTACCAAAACACATTAAATTGTATACTTAAATCAGTGTACTAGTATGCTATATGAGTTGATTTAAATAAATTTGTCAAAATGAGAAAATTATATGAATGGGCTCTTAACCAAAATTGAAAAGTGAATGGCAGTAAGCACTCCAAAAGACATTCAGTATTATTAGTCATTAGGGAAATGAAGATCAAAATTACAGAGAGATTCCACTTCTTACCCACTAGGATGGCTGTAATATAAAAGATAGATGATAACAATTGAATAGGATGTCAGAAATTAGGACTGTCCTATTTTTCCAGTGAGGATGTACAGTGATCTCCGCTATGCATAATAATTTGGCAGTTCTTCAAAAAGCTAAACAATGAGCCTTTGGATGACCAGGAAACTCTAGTGATGTAAAAAAATTAAAACATGCTGGGTATAGTGGTGCATGCCTTTAATACCAACACTCAGGAGGCAGAGGCAGGCGGATCTCTGTGAGTTCAAGGCCAGCCTGGTCTACATAGTGAGTAGCAGGCCAGTTGGGGCTACAGGGAGACCATCTCAAAAAGACCAAAAAAAAAAGAAAAGAAACAGGAACAACAGAAAGAAAAGTCATGACCCATGGGGCTAAACAGAGCTGCCCTTGAGAAGTTTGCAGGGTGCCCTGAGTGGTTCCATCCTTGGCATGGGCAATGGAGTCATGTTTTGGCTCATTCCCATCCCCACATTCTTTTGCAGGGCTCTTGTCCCTCTGCATCGGCAGCATCCTTGAGAACAGCTCTGCCAGTTTCCTAGGCGATAGCTCAGGGTCTCAGGAGGTTGGGGATGGCTGATGAGCTCACATCCTGAGCTCCATCCACTCTCTGTGACCTTTCTTTTCACATCCCATTCTTGAGACCCAAAGGTCGAAATAATGTCACCTTTCCAGGTCCCAGAGGAGCTCGAGTTGTCTTCAGGTGCTGCAGTTGCTCCCCGATGCAGTCAGACATGGATTGATAACTTTTTAACTTTTGCCCTCAGATCCAGTACATTTCGGTCTGGTGGTTTGGCGTCCTGGTCATGCGGAATGGCTGTTCTCAGTTAATGGGGATTGCTTTTCACGTGTGAGCGCGTTAAAAAGTAGATTAAAGAAGTTCAAGAAGTTCAGGAAAATTCAACCTCACCAGGTCCCTCCCCACAGTGATATACCAACAATTGCTGTGGAGGGAGTCTTCAGTGGAGGTAACTGCGAGTTCGCCTCTGGGAATTGAGCTTTCACAATTGTCATTGGTTCCTAAAGCTAGATTTGGGAGGAATTGTCTATTTTGTCTGTCCTTGTACCCTCTCTGGGGTGAGTAGGCATTTGTTTGTGTCTCTCCAGGAAAAATCATGCAAGTGGAAACTTTACAGTGAGTTTTGAACTCTTGGAGTTGAACAGATAAAGCCTGAGGAAGAAGGGAGGCATATCAAGGGTGTTTTGAAGTGAACTTCTGTTTAAAATGGACAGATTAATAATAATTATGAGGTTTCCTTTTGGTATAACAAAGAACTTCTCAGTTACATTACACGGCAGTAACAAATTCGCAACTCTCTTGAATTTTGATTCAAAATTTGATTGAATTATGCATTTTCAGTATGAGATTTTAGTATTATGAGAATTATATCTCTTAAAAGACAAGATCGTGACTAGAAATCACGACATTTAAAGATCAAGGAAAACAGTATTCATATGCAGTTTGTTTTTAAATCTGTAAGTTAAATATTAGGAAATGATTAACAAATTTAAGCCACTTAAAACAACATATTTAAAATAGTTCCAGAAGTTCTTCAATTATTTTCTGTTGCATAATCTTTATCATATAGTCAAGTTCACATACATTTTTTTTTCATTAAATTGTTTCATAGACCCCTCAAAATTGACCCAGATGTCTAATTTATCAATTACTTTCCCATAGTGTAAAGAGAATAATTTTTGTATCATTTTAAACATTCTTGTTTTTTTTTTTTTTTTTTTTTTTTTTTAAAAAAAAAAAAAAAAAAAAAAAAAAAAAGAGGACGATAAATCTTTCTGTAGAACAGTGGCCTTGAACTCACAGAGATATGCCTGCCTCTGCCTCCCGAGTGCTGGGATTAAAGGCATGTGCCACCATACCCAGCTTTTAAACATTCTTTAAATTTAAACTTTAATTTATTTATAAATTATTGAGGTGATATCTTAATTATCCTTAGTGACTTCAGACTTGCTATGTAGCTGAGGATGATGTTGAATGCTTGATCTTCTTGCCTCCACCTGCCAGTCTCTGAAATTATAAAGGTGCAAAGCTCTTTATCTTATAAAGCTCTACACACATTTTCCCTTGTTCTGGTATGTATTTGAGTTAAGTATTCATATTACATAATTTAAGCACACATTCTTCTTCATATTTTGAGATTTAGTGTTAAAACAGGTCTTTGATTGCAATGCCAAATGATTTTCCTGCTTCCTGTTGGAAATTCTCCTGATCAACATTCAATGATGGAATCTGTAGGAGAGGTGCCGCCCTTTGGACTCAGGTTCCTCTTCTAATTATCTTCAGGTCTCCAAGGTGGTGCCATAATGTTGGGAGGAAATGGGAATATCAACACCTTAGAGTGTGTGAAAGTGCATGAAGGAATAAGATGTCTTTCATTGGGATTCATCAGAGACAGGCATTTTATGGACTTCATTCCATGGACAACACAGGCAAGAAGGTTAGAAGCCATGGCTATTTTTATTTATATTTTCAAAATAATTAGACAAAAAAGTAGCTAAAAAGTCTATCTCAGGTGGACAAATAATCGGAAGGCTTGGTGCAGTGATGCTGCTTTTGACATGTTAAACTATCCAAGCCAAACTTGAAGACAGCTAATCAGGAGGCCAGAGCTGCTGCTTCAGGTTTCCAGAATGGGTTTTATTTACAAAGCTGAGATCACCTCTTTCTTTGAAGTCTTGGTCATTTATAGTTCACTAAGGTATTTCTATGAGGGATTAGGAATGAAAAGAATCTATCACTGAGGGCAATTTTAGACTTAAGGCCTCATTCACAAAAGGGAAAGAAAAATGAACCCTCCTAGCTTTCAGTCAGTCTGGTTTTAAATGTGTTCCAAATGAAAAGCTGAACTTGCTGGAAAAGAGTGATTTATTTGCTTGTAGACACAAAAAGGAAAAATATATGAAAACCCTCACACAACATACATCTCAAGAAATAACTGGAAAACACTGGGAACATAAAGAAATAAAACATTAAATATTTAACAGTATTCTCTCCTAAACACACACACACACACACACACACAC
>NW_008352325.1:2118275-2141982 GCF_000622305.1 Nannospalax galili
ATACACATTCTTTATTAGCCTGAATAGGTGCTTGCTGGAAAACTATGACTTTGTAACAGGGGATTTTGTTTCTTTGCTTAAATCCTTGAACTAGGTCAGATAAAGGTCATCAAGGTCATTATTACTATTCCAGGCCCTGCATATTCAAGAAGTCTATAAACCGCCCCCCTCTGAACAGTTACTTCTAAAGAACTCATAAAAGCCTAAGCTATTTGTTCAGCTACTGCCTGAAAACAACCTCTCAGAAGGTGACCCTAGGAGAGCAGCTAAGGCTACTACCAAAGGGAGGGATTTTGAAGTTGACCGATTAGTGTTCAACTAACACTTTCAAGGTCTGAAACTATAAAGTTGCTAATCTACTTTGTTCATAAGTCATAGTATGATTATAATAATAAACGATAGGTCATATGTGAAAAATCTCAGACCTTTGTCTGATTAAAAATGTAGCAATCAGAAGAGTTTTCCAAAATCAGGATGAATTTCAATGTATAAGCTAAAGCAAATTTTCAAAAAGATATTTGATGAACTCACTAGATATTCAGATTCAGAACTCTGAAACCTACCAGCCTCACATCTAGGCAACATTGTATAAAAATGCAAAGGAGCTTGTGGAACATTATAGAGGCATCACTTATGGACAAGAAATATGACTTCAGGATTCTCACCCAGACCCTCACTGAAGATGCATCCTCCCTCTGTCCCTACTCTCAAGGAACAGACCCAGGAAGGAGGTGCATTTTCAGACCCTGATGTCTAATTTGACCCAGGATCCTGTAAGATGAAACAAACTCCTGTCTGCATGGATTGGTAGAATTAATATTTCAAAAATGACCATTTTACCAGAAGCAGCTCACAGATTTAATGCAATCCCATCAAAACTCCCATGACATAATTAAGAAAAAATTCCCATCGCAGAATTAGGAAAAAATTCTACAATTTATACATATGCCCACCCCCCCCAAACCCTGAATAGTCAAAGCATTATGAGAAAAAAATAAAAATTCCTGACAGATTACTATACCAGATTTCATCTCCTATTATAGAATTATAGTAGTAAATACAGCACAGTATTAGCTGAAAATAGAGATGTAGATTAACGGAATAAAATAGAGGCCCCAAACATGACAAATTCAATAAAAACATATTGGAGGAAAGACAGCATCTTCAGAAAAAGGTGCAGAGAAAATGTTTTACATGTAGAAGTATGATATTAGACCCATATCTACCAACCTGTACAAAAATAAAGTAAAAATGGATAAGAGTCATCAATGTAACTACTAGACTAAAAGATAGGCAGTACCCCACAAGATTTAAGTGCAGGGAAGGATTTTCTGAATAAGATACCATTCACTCAGGAATTAATATCAACAACTGACAAACAGAAAATCATTAAACTAAAAAGCTTCTTAACATCATAGGAAGCAATCCAGTGAAGAGAGAGCTTCAGAAATAAGAGAAGATTAATATACTGAATATACAAATAACTGAAAAAAGGAACCAAGAAAATAAATGACCTGATTAAAATTTGAGCTAAGTGTTTGGACATAGAATGTGCAAAAGAGTAATAAAAATGCCTAAAAAAGTTCTAAAAGTATACTCAACATCCTTGCTCACTAAGGAAATGCTGATGGGATTGCAAATTGATGCAGACACTGTGGAACCCAGTGAGGGAGTCCTCATAAAGCTAACAATGGATCTTCCATGTGACCCGCCTATAACACTTATTGCTGTATACCCAAAGACTTCATGTCCTATTACAGATATTTTTGCTCGGTCATGTTCAATGACACTGTAGTCACAATATTCAAGAAATGGAAACAATCCATATGTCCTTCGACCACAAAACTGGTAATGAAAATGTGGCACAAAGAGGCAACAAAATTCTACTCCAGTGTGAAGAAAATGAAACAATGAATTTTGTAGGTAAATGGATGGAATGAAGAAATACACCGAGTGAGGTAACCCAGGCCCAGAAAGACAAACTCTACATGCCGCCTCTCATTTGAGACTTCAAGCTCCAAATCTTTCCATTTGAGTATACACCCTAAAGTAACAAGTCAGGAAAGTAGAAAGGACCATGGAAGGAGAGGGGAGAATGAACTCTACAGAGGAGCAGAATAGGTCAGAGGTACTATGATGTGGGGGAGTGGGAAAAATGGGGAGGACTTTACCTGGGGATGATGAAGGGAAAGGAAGGTAATACAGAAGAAAAGAAAGGATGGAGCGATAGCATTGAGGGTGTTTGAAAAATCCACATATAGGGAAACATGATATTTTATAAGCTTACTTAAAAATAAGTTTACTTAATATATGTGTGTATTTATACATATATATGATAACACTTCATGCAAGTACTATATAGCATATAACAAAACACCCAGTTCCAGGCAATGGATACTTCCATTTTTTTTTATTTCAGAGATGAGGACTCCCTATAACACCAGCTAGCCTGCAACTCTCTTTGTAGACCAGACTGTCCTCTGTCATACAGAGATCCACCTGCTTCTGCCTTCTGAAGGGTTGGGATTGAAGGCATGTACCACCATGCCCAGTTAAGAAACCTCCCTTTGAACTGATAGTTAGGGAGTCCAAGAGACTCCCAAAATAATATAGGCTATTGCCTTTGCCTTCAGTTTACTCCTGGAAGTGGAAAGGAAGACCCTATTTCTGAAGACACCACATAATTTGTACAAAAGACTGGGAGGAACTGAGGTGGAACTTACCTAGAGGCCTCCTCCCTGAGGACTAGCTCACATAGTGTTAGAGTTTTCTATGAAAATTGCTAAGGGAGAAAGGCAATCAATAGTCCTATCCTGCTATAAAACCTACCAGTTACAGTGATTACTGGCACAGCATAATATCCCTAATGGTGCATTAGTGGCAATTTTATTTGGGCAACCAACAGCTGTTGAGTTGGACTTAGGCCCTGCTCGATAAGAGGAAATTTATGCCTGGTACTGAAAAACCTACCAAATATCCATGGCTGGAGAGGTCATAGACTCAAAGAAATTATTACTGCCATTTCCCAAAACCAATACAATTTCAGACTGTATTCTACTTACTCTTACATGTACTGATAAATGTAGCTCTCATTCCTCAAGAGACTTTCTTTTGCAAGTGGTGGAGGCTACTACAGAGAGCCACAAGTGGTCGAAATGCATAGAATAAGTGACCCTGGAGTGCCTAGGCCCCGTTGGCACAGCTACAATGCAACATCTGCACGTAACATTCAGGGAACATTGGTTAAGAGAGGGCAGAAAGATTTTAAAAGCTGGAATGCTACTAGTTAGGACTTCCAGAAATGACAGGGAACTGTATCCATGAAATCTCAACAGTAAAGTTACCTAAAGAAGATCTGTCTAATGACATCACAGGTATCATGCCAAGGTGGATGGGGGAATTTCACAAGGCCCCACCTATAGATGATTAGCTATAAGCAATCAAAGACTGCTGAGAAATGGAGAATCAGTTTCTTAAGGTATGGGTCCCCTGACAGGTTGTCCAAACCCAAGGGGTCACATGCACTAAACACAACACTAAATGCACTAAATAGATTTTGTGGTGGAAACAATAAATGAAATGGCCATGAACTTGAGAGGACGTGGAGGAGGTCTGGGGAAGAGTGGGAATGGGTGAAAAGTAGGGGTAGAAATGATGTAAATACAATGCATATGTATAAAATTATTACAAAAATAAAACATTTAAATTAAAAATAACATCCGTTTGTCATTTTAAAAAACTTGATTTTTTACACAGTGCTTTATTTTCCATCCAGTTAATGGAAAACAATCAAATGAACCTTTTTGAAAGCCTAAAGTTTGGGATCTTAAATTCAGAATTTATTCGGATTTATGAAAACTTAAGTATTATTTGGAACTCAAATTTTTTAGACTGAGATTTGTGTCTTCTATTAGTTAACTTTCTATTACCTTAACAAATACTTAAAGTACGTAAATTTAAAATGGACAGGAGGTTTATTTTGGCTCACAGCTTCAAAGGTTTCTGTCCCTGGTCCCTCGGTCCTTGTGCTTTCAGGCTCTGGTAGCACAGTACATTGCGATAGTAGTACCTGTTAAAGGAAGCCTGTCTGCCTCACTCAGACTGATGGAAAGAGAGAGCGGTAAAAAGGATCTAGGGTACCAATGTCTAGTTCAAGGTCATACCCCCACCAACCCAAGCACCTTCTATTAGATGCCATGTCCTAAAATTTTCACTACCTCAAAAGTGCACCACAGGATGGCTACCAAGATTTTAATACATGGGTCATAAAGAAATATTCCAGATCCAAACTATAGCAACTTGTGACTTCACTCCTCCCTCACCATATATCAAATTGATATTTTCTCTCTTTCTGTGCTTTATTTTTTATTCATAATTTGCTCATGTCTACATTATCTAACTGTATTTTTGAATTAGTAAAACACTGAACCTCCTTCTTATAAAAATCAACCTGAAACATTTCAAGACTGTGAAGTTCAAATGCATAAAAAGTACAGATATTATTAAGTGACAAATTTGTATTTTTAAGCATGAAATTCCAATTATAGAAAATTATTCAAAAAACTTTACTCCAGTACTCAATACATATAATGCAAGTGTCAACGAGAAAGGATAGAGAAACACACACATGAAAATAACACACCATTTAAATGCAATATAAAATTCTCCACAGGAGGATTAGCTACCCCATTTCTCTCATCACTGTCCCTGCAAGCCTCTCTAACAGGCTGGCTTCTATTCCTTAAACCCAAATCCCAAGATTACCTTTCCAAACCAAATTAACCACCTACCCTAGCATAGATCCCTAACTTACCACCCAAGTGGCCCCTTCACCAGCAAATTCCCAGCCTTGGGATCAGGCAGGCAGACCTGCTCAGCCAGGACTCTGGTAAGTCAGCCTCAGGATCAGGTAGACAGACCTGCTCAGCCAGGACTCTGAACCAAAATTAAATTAAAGAAAATCAGAGTAGAAGTTCCTATTGAACACATAACTGACAAAGAACACCTATATGCTCAGACAGCAATGCAAAAACACAAATAATATGAAAAACCAGGAAAATATGTCTCCAACAAAACCCACCAGTCCCACAGAAGGGAAGAATATTGAGAGCCACTCTATAGAACCCCAGGACACAGAATTTAAAACAAGAATCATGAACATGATTAAAGAACTTCAAGAAAATACAGGCAACTCAAAGAACTCAAAGAGGAAAGGCAGAAACTTTTGACGGAATCTCAAGAATGTACAAAAATGCAGCTTAATGAAATATCAAAAAATTCATGATTTGAAAAGCAAATTCTCTAAAGAGATAGAAATAGTGAAGAAAACCCCAATGAAAATGAACACGGGACTGAAAGACTCAAAAAACCAAGTAGAAACAACAGGAGAAAGTCTCACAAGCAGAATGAATGAAATGGAAAACACAGTACCAAGACTGGAGGATAAAGTTGAAGATCTGGACCCCTTAAACAAAGACTATACAAAATTCAAAAAAACACAGGAATGGAATACTCAGGAAGTGTGGGACAACATGAAACGATTAAATCTACCTATTATAGGCACACAGGAAGGAGAAGAAAATCAAACCAATGGCATTGAATAGATCTTCAATAGGATTATAGAAGAAAACACCCCTAAATTAAGGAAAGATATATCTATAGAGATTCCAGACATGAGTGGGAAATTTTATGAAATTTTAAAAGCTCAATAAAAAAGTTCAAAAAAATAAATAAAATATAAAAATGTATGTGTATCCTGAAATATTTTCTACTGATGAAAAGCTATTGAATTATTATGCTTCAGTTTTATTCTAGTATTTGTATAACATTAAAGATATATTCCTTATCTTTGATAGAAATACTTTGAAGAGTTTCTGTGGTTTGCTGGTGGCCACATGCGATCTATTTCATGATAATGTAGTGCACATATGGGTGTCAGAGATGGCTTTAAGGGGGTCAAGAGGGTCAAATGAAACAATAGGGACCACTGTAAATGAATGCTGAATCAATAGTGAATTAGCAAGGATCTATTCGAAATTATGTTTCCATACAATGAAAACATCAGTACTAGGAAATTTAAACTACAAATGAATTAGAAAGCTTTAAAGATTTTTTTTTTACTCCTACAGTATAGCACTAGGTGGCCAGTGGTGCCCTATAGCGTTAGAAATACCTTTTTCATTTCAGTTCAAGCAGATCAACTTTACTGGTGACTGAAGGTTTATGAATCTCTTTTTCTAATTCATGTATTGGTAAAGGAGTGGGAGCTCAGTTTTAATCTCTCACTCATCAAACTCATGTTTGCCATAGTGACATTTTGTCTTGAGTATATTTTAAGTGCTGCAAATTTTATGAGAACAGTTCCTTTATCTTTGATTTTCTCTTTTACACAAGAGGGTGGTTTGTCCTATGTAAACTCAAAACCCCAGACTGTCTAGGGAAATCTGAAGTCTTTTGGAGAGAGTTTTCTTTTTATATTACAAAGAACTCTTCTGAAACAAATCTAAAATTCAGCAGTGTTTGCATCAGTTAGTTATGAAGACCATGTTGTAAAGCAGTCAAAATGTGAAAAAAAATCAGTCAAGTTTTGTTTCAGGAGCAGATGCATCAAAACGTTTTTCTTTTGTGTGTGTGTGTGTGTGTGTGTGTGTGTGTGTGTGTGTGTGTGTGTTTTGTTTTGTTTTGTTTGGTAGAGTTTAGTTTTTGAGGCTATGGGCATCTTACTAAATGGAACAGACACGTAGGTTTATAAGCCATTGTTTAAAAGCAATTAAGTCACTTGGATTTTTTAATGATATACATTTAAGTTTACAACGTAAAGGTATAATATAATGGATTTTGTACCATTGTTGAACTTTCAATAACATTTAGATAAATGTAATATTATAGTTGTTATTGCAAATATAGATTAATCATTTAATTCTATTTTTTGTTTATTGCATCTTTACGAAATTAAAAATAATTATTATCATTAGCAATTGAGAGAAAGGCAACTGCTCCAAAGCTTTTAAGCCCTGTGTTAGATCTCTGGGGTGCGAAGTGGAAGAAATAGGATTATCTTAGTTTTTTCTGTGACTATAACAGAATATCTGATCCCAGGAAGCTTAAAAAGAAGAGATTTAGTAGACTTATAGTTCTGGAATCTGGGATGTCTGAGGCCTGTTGTATCATCCTACAGTTGCTGCATCCACAGTAGGAGGCACCAGGCTGGAGAAGATGACTGTAGGAACAAGAAGGGGTCTGACTCCTACAGAAAACCCACTCTTGTGAGAACGCCATTAATACATCCATGAGGACAGAACTTTCATGTAATAATCCCCTTTTGCAGGCTCTGTTTCTCAATACTGTTGTATTGGTGACTACATTACCAGTCTGTAAAATGCAAAGAGCAGTTCAAATCAGAGCAAGAACTACAACACAGTTTACTTCTTCCTAAATCTGGGGATTTTTATTGCATCTATCTTTCTGTTACTTCTGAAGTCTCAATAAGCAAGAATTCTAAAATCTCATTAAGCATGTCTTTTCATTATAACTCTTCATGGTCTTTCATCCTGAACTGCCTTCAAACCACAAGGAAACAACCAAAATGAAAGGGAACCAACTCTGCTAGAACTGTGGGAAAAATGGCCAAAGGCATACACAACCAAGGAAATGATTAATTTAGAAAAAACCCAACACAACACAAAATGTAAGGCAAGCTGAGTAGCATCTGCGTTTCTGTCCCCGGCTCCATCTGGTTCTGCCCCATTATCATCCCATGTTCTAGAGTGGGACACTGTCCCTACTTCTAGAGGGAATGAAGCAGAACTTACTGACAAATGGTGCTGTCTATTCTAATCTGTCTGAGGGCTCTTTAAAGAACTAGTATGGTTGATTAACCTTGTTAGGCTTAGTTAAGAACTTACCTAGTCCTGGTAACAGTGGGCATTACTCTGAAGTAATGCAAGGCACCAGAAAACCTGAAGGTACTTGGGTAGATTAGAGCTGCAATAGAAAATGTCCTACCTACAGTTGATAAGAAGAGGCCAGGAGAAAGAATTAGCATATTCAAAGACATAGCTCTATGTGAGGCATCTAAGAAACTCAATAACAGACCAAGACAATAAACATGCCAAGGAAAGGTATAGGGTGATGCCAAGTTTTCTTTTGGCTTGGCCCATAGGCTCAG
The DNA here is from genome assembly GCF_000622305.1 of Nannospalax galili. Lineage (NCBI taxonomy): Eukaryota > Metazoa > Chordata > Mammalia > Rodentia > Spalacidae > Nannospalax > Nannospalax galili. The sequence continues at coordinate 2,126,443 of NW_008352325.1, forward strand.
TCCTTAGTTCTAGATTATGGTATTTATGACAAAAGAGGGACTCAGTCAGTATACATCAGTTTGCAGAGACTCAGAGTCTTCCTTCCTTCCTTCCTTCCTTCCTTCCTTCCTTCCTTCCTTCCTTTCTTTCTTTCTTTCTTTCTTTCTTTCTTTCTTTCTTCTTCCCTCCCTTCCTTCTTTCCTTCCATGAAAGAAATAGTTCCTGGCCTTTGTACTATAGGTGGAAGGAAACTCACTTATTTTATGTATGACTAGGTTTTGCTCTCTGTATCTCTATTTCTCTCTGAATTCAAGGAAATTTCTTTTAAAGAAAAAGCAAAAGGTTTGGAGAAATAGTTCAGTGGTTAAAAATACTTTCAGAAGACCTGGGTTTATTTCCCAGCACCCACATCAGGAGAGACCCAACAGCCTGTAAATCTAGTTCCAGGGGATCTGAGGCTCTCTTCTGGTCTCTATGGGCACCAGTGTGCATGAGGTGTGCAAACATATGCCCACACACACATGCATGCACATAAAATTAAAAAAAATCCTCAATACAAACAAACAAAAAACCAGCTGAATACAAGCAAATGAACGAGCACAACATTCAGTAGTCTAAAATATCAAAACTATTTTAGGGAAATAATATGATTTCAAAAGTTACAATAGTGAAATGACCATATTTCAAAAACATACCAAAAGAAAAATGAATGAATATATAAAAAGAAAATAAGCAGGACAACATGCTATTCCAAAGGACAAAATAACTTGTCAGAAGTTGGTCTCGATGAGGCCAAGAGGCCAGGATATTGAATTTGCTAGGCCTTGAAAACAGCATCAAATATTCTCGAAGTGCTAAAGGAAAACATAGTCTAAAGGAAACTAAGACAGCAGGATGTAATGAAATAAAAATATCATTGGAGAGATCAAATATAGAAGCAACTAAACACCTCAGCAAGATGATAGAATGTGGCTCCTGTATTCACCTACCATCACAATAATACTATTTTGGTATTCACTTATGGCAAAGGTAACTTTGCAGTTGTAGGATCCCCATGGGAGGTGTGAGATCAGGTTCCCCAAGGTCAAGGAGGGCCAATTAGGTGAAGTCAGTCCTAAGCTCAGGTTACTTGTTTCCCAATTTGGACTAACTAAAGGTTCAGCCCTCTGTGGACTCAGCTACAGCTGAGTTTGGCATTGGTCTTGCCACTTGAAATGATTATCAAGGGACCCAAGAATAATTCTATTCATCTGCACTTCAGCTCATACCCATGAGCCTTGCCTTCAGCTTTGGACCTCAATGTAGGTTGCAACTCATTCAGTCTAAGATGGAAACAACACCCCAAAATTTACTGAATGAATAAACGATCTGACAAAGTAGTTAATGTCAATAAATGCCTACCTACGTTTCAAAAAAAGGAATATTTCACGTAATCACCTGAACATTACATTGTAAATAACTATGAAGAGCTGGGTACTGTGGTGCACACCTTTAATCTCAGTGTTAGGGAGGCAGAAACAGAAGGATCTCTATGAGAATGAGGTCCTCCTGTTCTATATAACAAGTTCCAGGCCAGCTGGGGATACGGGGAGACTGTGTAAAAAAATAAAGCAAAGCGAAAAAAGAAAACAAAAAACTACGCAGAAAACAAATTTTACTCATAGCAGAAATAAAAATTTATAAAACCTAAGAAACTAAAAGACAAAACTGGTTATCAAAGCTAAGACTCAGCTTTTTGGGGGTGGTCACTCTTCCTATAAATTCTTCTCTCTTGCATCTCAACATCTCCATGCTGAATTCATTTGAACAGTAGGAGACCATGTGGTTAACAAACCTGGAGTCACCTTCTAATTTCCCCTTCAATCAGTATTTGCACCATTCTATCTGGAAAATTCACTGATTCTACCTTCCAAAACACACACTTTAACCATGTACATCTCTCTGTGTCTACTGCCAATTTGAACCAGCATCATCTCCTGGCAGGGACATGACAGTAATTTCCCAGCTGCTCTTCCTGCTTCCAGACACATTGCCAATTATCTATTTAGAGCTGGAACAATCTCTGAAAAACATATTCTGGTATATTTGAAACATAAATGAGCTTAAATAATTGTTTAATTGGCATAATGGATTCTACATCCTGACTCAAATAATAAAATATTACTACTATATTTGAAAACTGCTTACATTCATGTTAACCCAACTTTCTCCTTAATCCCAGCACTTGGAGGGCAGAGGCTACTGGATTCTCTGTGAGATAGAAGCCAGCTTGGTCTACATAGTGAGCTGCAGGCCAGAGGGGCTACAGGGAGACCCTGTTTAAAAAAAAAAAAAAAAAACTGCTTTCATTTCCTATTCTATTCTTTGTGATTTAAAGATTACGAATCCCAACCTTAAATGTTTAGTTGGACTTGATTTTTTAAAATAAGTAATTTATTGAGCATTTCATACATGCACATAAAGTGTTTTGAAAATGATAGGCATTGTACGCATGTGGTGTCCTTACAAAAATGCATCCCAGAACACTAATGTACATAAAATAAAAAATAAATAAAATATTTTAATAACAATTTTTTTAAAACAATATCTTTGTCTGGCATGGTGGTACAAGGCCTTAATCCCAGAACTTGGGAGACAGAGGTAAGTAGATCTCTTGTGTTTGAGGGCAGCCAGCTGAGTCTGTATAGCAAGGTGCAGACCAGCCAAGTCTATATAGTGAGACTGTCCTGAAAAAGAAGAAAGAAAGAAAGAAAAGAAAGAAAGAAAGAAAGAAGGAAAGGAGAGAGATGAAAAAGAACATTCTTAATGTAGGATAAAGAAAATGTCAGACAGTCAAATATTCCAAAGTTTCACTTTTATGTGGAAATTAAAAGTTGATCTTGATCAAGTAAATAATAGAGTACTGGGGGAGGGGGATGAACACAGTGGAGTGTGTGTTGCACTTGGAAAAGAATGTGAATCAGTCACTAATGGAACCACACAATCTGACCACTAGCAAAACTGACCCTCACTTGTGTGACTTCACTGAGATTCTACCTGAACGAGCAGGTAAAATCCATCAAAGAACTGGGTGGTCACATAGCCACCTTTCACAAGATGGGAGCCCTGGAATCTGGCATGGTAGAATATCCCTCTGCCAAGCACACCCTGGGTCACAGTGATAACAAGAGCTAAACTGACTTCCCCCAATCCACAGAGTGACTTCACAGGCCACCAAGGCAGTCCATGCATGTTGGGGTGTTGGGGCTACCTTTCCCTTTTCCGTAAGTTGCACCAAAATATCTTCTTAAGTTTTCTAACTTGTGCTATTCCTTCAAATAAAGAAATGTGCACCCCCACATAAAAATAAAAAAATTTAAAAAGCATATCTTCTACAGTACTGGCTTTGTAATAACGAAATACCTTACTCGGTGTTTGTCATGAAATTTCTTTTTTTTTCATGAAATTTAAAGGAAAAATTCAGTGGATATAACACTCTTGATTAGTGATATTTACTTTCTTGACTTGAAATATACCATTCCCCTTCCACGCATTCCTAGTTTTGATACTTACAGCCATGTGCTCGGTTTTGTGGGTAAGCGGGACCTCTTTCCTTCAGAATTTTAATATTGTTTTTTTGCTCTCTGATTTTGACACCTTGACTACTGTGGATAGGTTCCTTGATGATATCTGCTTTTGATTCCAAATGTGTCTTTTTAAAAATCTGTTTCTCTAGGCTTGGAACGTGTTCTGCTGTGATTCTGTTGAGCACATTCCTATCCTTGAGTTTTCATCTCGTTTCCTTCCGTTCTGTGGATTCTTGGTTTGATCTCTTGATTATATATATGCCAAAGTTACTGAATGCTTTTACTGGGTTTCTTCTGTATTGGTATTTGAACACAGAATTTCTTTGACCTCACCCTTTATTAATGTTTTTCTTCTGTTTGATCAAGGTTGTGTTTTCCACTGTGCAGTTTGTTTGAGTTTTTAATTTTAAACACTATTTTTTTTTCAAAGTCAAAAGTTCCTTGATGATTTTTTCTTCCACGTTCTGAAACTTGCAGCTAGCTTTCTCATCCATTTGGCTGACATTTTCCACGGTGTTACTGATTTTACTTTTCAGGCTCTGAATTGAAATGCACTGCTTGGTTGTATCCTCTTTGAGGTCACTGATCATTTTCAGTAGTAAATTTTGAAAATTCCATTTGTCCTTTCAGCTCTTTCGTTACCTATAAATTCAGTAGCTGAGGAGTTAAGACTTTTGGAACAGTCTTATTCTTTTCTTTTCCACACACAATGGGTTTTTGTGTTGAATTTTGTGCATCTGTTGGTTTGGATATCTGTTTTAATTTTTAAGGAAATCTTACTCCTGGAGGCTATATGTAGCACCACTCAGTGAGGGAGAAAACATAATATAATCATATATGCAATCATACAAGATATAAAAAATACACAAAATTGATTAAAAGCCCACTATGATGATGGCTAATCTCAATTGTCAAAGTTGATGAGATTTGGAATAGCCTAAGAGATGGATGTCTAGTCATGCCTGTTGGAGATTATCTTAATTTGGTTAATTGAAGAGAAAAAACCCACCCTGTGTGTGTGGCATCATTTCTTAGACTGGAATCTGGTTGATATGAGGAGAAAATCATCTGAGCTGAGCATTCCTTGCTGCCTGCCTCCTGATCCTGCATCATGTGGATGCAGTGTGACCACTTATTCAAGGTTCTGATGTGGTGTCTTCTCTACCAGGTGGACTGTAACCTTGAATTCTGAGTCTTTCTCCCTAAAGTTGCTTTTTCAGGTCTTTTATCACAACAATAGGAAAAGCAGCTACAGTAACTAAGAAACCCACTAATATATCACTGATAACCGCAAAAGAAATTGGGAAAAGATTCAGAGTACAGATTATGAAGTTTAAAGTCATGAATTAGGAGGCTCGAAAGATGGGTCATCAGTTAAGAACACCTACTGCTCTTGAAGCACTGGTTTTTTTCCTAGAACCTATGTGGCAGCTTACAACTATTTTTAACTCTGGCTGCTTACAACTATCTTTAACTCTAGTTTCATGGTATTCTATACCTTCATTTGGCCTCTGGAGGCACTGCAGGCAGTGAACATACATGCTGGCAAGTATAAACATAAAACAAATAAAAATCTTTTAAAAACGGATTATTATAAATGGGGTAGTAAAAGATTGAGAAAAAAGAAGAGGTAAGAAGTCAGGGAAACAGATAAGCATGGGTAAACTACAAAAAGAAAAAGTGGAGAATGGTATGGAAGTGTGAGAACAGAAAGAAAAGGAAAAAGGGCAAAAACTATTTGTATTAACTAGGATTTTTAGAAACAAAACTTGATAACTGTAAGAAGGTAAAAAAAATCAAACGTTTGCTTTTAAAAACGACACAGGAACTGCAAGTGGTGACGCACACCTTTAATCTCAGCAATGTGAGATGGAGGCCAGCCTGGTCTACAGAGTGAGCTCTTGGCCAATTCAGGCTACAGGGAGATACTGTCCCAAAAATAAATAAAAAAAAAACACAGAGACATAACCTTACTCTCAAAACTGAGATGAAGTCCAACATTAGAAAAAGCATAATTCAGAGGAAACAAATCAAACAAATCATGGGAAGCAAAAAAAAAAAAAAAAAAAGAGAGAGAGAAAAAAAGAAAAAGAAAAATATTGCTTAATTTTTAAAAATGATGACTGAATGGAGTAGCAAAAATAAAATGTATTTTGTAAATATGATAAAATATTGATAAAAGTATAATAGAAAGGGAAGGGTAGCAAAATAGAAAAATGCAGTATTGGAACAATGTCTTTCTCTGTCCTTGAAAATTAGGTCATATGCACAGTGAGGGTCGGATTGGCTGGCCTGTTGACTCACTCTGTCTTCTCTGTGGTTGATGCTGAGCAGTGAGCAGGTGTCCTTCGACCCTTTGAGCTGTCCTCACCTCAGCAGCTTTCCCTTCTTTACACAGCAGGGACCTCTGCTGACCACACTTAGCTTTACAGTCTGCTGGATGGACAAGTTCTCTCAAGCTCCTGAGGCTCCCAAACTCACACCCCTAGTTCTAGTTTCTGTGTATATTTCAAGTGTGTTCCGAAATTGGGAAGCAATCACAGCACTGAGATTTGTCTGCCTAGACAGATAACTTGTTTGTGTATTTTTGAAAGATTTTTTTTATTGTGTGTGCGTGTGTGTGTGTGTGTGTGTGTGTGTGTGTGTGTGTGTGTGTTATATACACTTGTGTGTGTGTGTGTGTGTGTGTGTGTGTAATATACACAGTTGCAGATATTTGTAGAGACCAGAGACATAGGCATCAGAGTTCACTGCTCCTGGAATTAATGGTTTATGGACCACCTAAAATGGATGCTGAAAACCTAACTTGGGTCCTCCACAAAAGCAGTAAGTGCTCTTAACTACAGAGCCATCTTTCTATCTCCTACCTTTGTATTTTCAATCGTGCTGAACGCTAATCAACCTGCTGAAGGGAAGCAGCTGCGAGTGTCAAATTCGCCTATGGAGCTTTAGAGTTTCCGATTCTACAACAGTGAACAGCAGCAGATCCTGCTAGGTCTGAACTGCGATCTATTCAGGCCGTGAACCCACATCAGTCTCTTTCTCTAACCCCATAGATGCTGTAAAAGAAATGACAGACACCCTACTGAGATAGCCTGGGAGACTGCAATCCTCACTTTCCCAAAGGAAGCTTACCAAGCTCCCCAAGCAGCATCCAAGGCTACACGTGGCATGTCTCTTGTGATGAGCAAACATTAACTAAAGGGATAAAGCTTTGCCTCCTTCTCCTGCCACCAGGGAATAACATAGAATCTCAAGGCAAGCACATACTCTGGCACTTTACTCTCCTCTCTGACACCTATGACAAAGAAAGGAACTTTGCTCAGGACCTGATCTCTCTTCAGAATGCTTGCCACAATGCCTGTCCATGGCATTAAGATCTCTTCTACTAAATCTGTCCTCCAAAGGGGCAACACACTTGAGTTTCCCTATTGGACCCCTAACCCGACACCTTCCAGATAGGCAGGTCCAGGGGTTCATCCAGCCACTTACTCCTCACCTCAGTGTTGTCAAACTCCAGCATCATTCTGAACTGATGAACTTGACCCAGACAATCGTGGTAGGGTGACCTTTCTCTGTGCACTTCATTGTGTAAGCTGAGCCTCTGGACTTACGCACTTTTTGTTGTCTAATCTGGCCTTTCCACTCTCCACAATTGGTTTCCAGGATTGTCTCTCATCTTGGGGCTGTGTGGCAGAATTAATCCAGGTGCCAGGTTCTGTGGTTGTTCTCCATTCTCAGGCTCCTAGGATAGCTCAATTTACAAATGATAGCTTCCATCTTAAGATGACCCTCAGACCCTGCCCTCTTACTCACACAGAGTAACACATGGGATTCTTCCCTGCTGATCAGTCAGATAGAGAATTGCTGTCTCACCAAAACCCACAACTGACATTGAGGCTTGTGAGAACTGTGGGTTGTGCTGAGGCAGGACACCAGACTCCTTTCACTAAAGCCACTTGGCTCACCTTTGGGATGCACTTTAGGTCCCTACCAACCTGCCGGTGCAATGTGCTGTGTCGACTGGGATTTTTTTCAAACCATTGATCATTTGTCTTTTAATTTTCCTGTTACTGCCTCTGTGAGCTACTGAAGTTCTTCCTGTCTCCCTCTCTTTGGGATACACTCTGTTTTAATCCTTACTCTTCTCAGATCACACAGAGGATACTTCCAGTTCACCATCATGTTCAGAAATCTGTTTACCTCACATGTCATTCACTGGTTGCAATTCTTTATTTGGGACAGATTGTAACTCATGAAAAGATGACCAGAGTAAACCAGACAAAGCCCTTATTCTCTACCCCAAAACCATCATCTGGCAAGCATTGAGATTGCTGGAAACTGATAAATAAGATAGATATCATTCAGAAATGAAACTAGCGAAACATATACAATAATAATCGACTTCTGTGCAATGGAAGGATTATGCTAAGGAGGAATTAAGATAAATACTAAGCTAATGTAAGGAAGAAGCAAGAACATAAGGAGCTTAGCTTAATACACAATGAAATTATGTTTTCTTAGCTTAATGGGCAAATAATTGTATATATTTCCTTACGTGCAAAAGCTGGGCAGATAAACAGAATACTGTGTCCTCTGGGAAGTTAATTTCATCTTCATCATAGAAACATCCCATATATACATGGGAAAGCTCACTGGATGGGAAAAGAAGATGGAGGTGAATAGAACAGTGCCACTGCCAAGTCTTGGCATCAGTAGCTGTCACTTAATTTCACTAAACTACACTGGGGCGCGAGAATATAGTCACTTCTGCACAACCGCACAGCAGTCTCCAATTTCCACATTGTGGAAGAAGAGGAGAATTGGATTTGTTGGCCTACTTATGGTCCCTGTCAAGCTTCAATTACAACTACCAATAACATATTCATAAAAATAATCATTGATTTTTTGTCTCTCTATTATTTATTTATTTATTTATTTATTTATTTATTTATTTATATCTCATTAATTAATGTCTACTTATGGTCCCTGTCAAGCTTCAATTACAACTACCAATAACATGTTCATAAAAATAATCATTGCTTTTTGTCTCTCTATTATTTATTTATTTAGTAATCTCATTAATTAATAAGGTGAAGTAAGGCCCAGGCCAGGAGGTAGAGGGTTGGTTTTATCTGTTACTTTCGACTGAAGTGCAGGTTTCCCAGCAGTGCTGCCCAATGCCAAATCTATGTTTACATTTGAGTCTCCAATTTGAGGGCAGCAAACTGTCCCTAGGGAGACTGGGCCTGATTCAAACAATTGAAGGCTGGAAGAGGACGAAATAACGAATAATAAAGAATTCCTCACCCCTGGATACTTGAGCCAGGATATTGGTCTTTCGTGGTCTTTGAACATGCATTGGAACAACCCTCTCTGCAGGTCTTGAGCTGTTAGCTGTGCAGTGGATCTGAAATGAGTCACTCTGCTGCTTCTTAGAGACTGGGACTATACATCACAAATGCTGCATTTCCAGCATGCTAATTGCAGATCTTGGGACAGCTCTGCTTCCATAAATATATGTGTCAATTTGTTTTGATAAATCTCCCTCACTCTTTAAATAGTTAACATTTGTAATATAATTTAATAAATACAATATTTATAGCCTATTCAATGAAATGTTAATAAAAGTGCCCTAAGTGAGATGAAAAGCAAAACTAAACGGCAATAGCATAGTACTTAAGGATTATTTTTATACAAATAGATCTATAAATAGGCATAGTGTCTAGACCTAATAAATTTAGTCCTGGATAATCAGATAATTATATGGGACATTTCAAGAAGTGACTTGAAAAAGTGATGTGGTTATTCTTAATACTGTCTTATGCTTCTTCATATTTTTACTCTATATTTCATTATTTTAAACTTTGAAATTCACCCAGTTCATATGGTCTGTCATATAATCCCATGGAGTCAAGAATTTATCTGCCTAATCCTACCATGAATCATTTATATTGTCACTCATACTTTGTGCCTCTTGCTTCTATGGTTTTCATAATTTCCAACTGTGAGCTGAAATTGACAGGCAACTTATCCACGAGAACCTTGCAAAGAATTTGTTGAGACAGGCTCCGTTAGTAGGATTTGCACAAAGCAAATTGAGGTACCAAGGACCTCATCTTTGGGATTCAATTTTAGAGAATGTTAAAGGGAAGAAATCTAGCAGAAATATGTGTCAGCGAAGAGGTTGGGACCTGAAGCCAACCAGAAGCAGAGCTGACTCTGGTAACCTGCACATTGCTACAACCAGCTATAAGGTTGAAGGGATGCAAACACACACACACACATAGACACACACACAGAGAGAGAGAGAGAGAGAGAGAGAGAGAGAGAGAGAGAGAGAGCCTCTAGAATCTCATCAGTTATGGCTAAATTAATCTTTTGGAAGCCAACCTGAGTAGCACACAGGATGAAGTGGCTCATGGGGGACCATTTTACTTGCAAATCAAGGACCATATTTGGAAACCGCTGCTTTCAGGCATTCTCCAAGACCGTGTTTTAAGTCACACTTGTTTTCAACTTCCAAAACTTAAGATATGTAATGTATTGCCTTCCTGGAATTTAATCTTTTCAACATTTTTGCTTTGAGTGTGATTATCCCACTTTCACTCATAGGAGTATTCAACATACATTATATTGATTTGATTTAAATCAAGCCATTGCAACTAAAAATTTCAAACGAAGAATGTGATATATTGAATATACTGCATGTATGTTCATTCACTTAAAATAGTGAATTATACATATTCATTTAAAAAGATTTGTTTTGCCTAGAGAGATATAATACATTTTTGAGAATTAAGCATTTTAATATTTCTCTGTGGTAAGAATACTTCTCTCAAGTCAAATGCATGCTCAGAGTGAAAGGAATAACTGGGCTACTTGCAGATAATATGTCAGGACACAAATTATTTAGGGAAGTTCATGGAAACATGCTTAGAAAAGCATGTTATCAGCATCTCAGAACACTTCTCATCCACACACTATTTTCTACTATGCTTAAGTCACGTGTTCTGCAACAGGATAGATAGCTCTGAATGTCATCTCAACCTGTCAAGCAGACAAAATGAAGAGAGGGACTACTAGAAAACCTTGGAAATCAAACTTAAATCTATTTTAAAACATGATGAAATATACGATAGAAAACTTTCACAGTGAGAAAAAGGTACTTGTATGTGTACTATACATTGTGTTGTTATTGGCAAATATTTTTGTTAATGTGCTTTCGACCCTATTTCCTCCATTTATTTGTATGAATACGTATGACTATATAGGTATCTGAATATATATTAATGAATGTGTATAAATGTGAATATATATGTTATATTTTAACACACATGTACATATGTACTGTAGTATAATGTGTATAGTACATATATATCATAGTATGATATATATAGAGGAGGAAGGGAAAGGGAGAGGAAGAATCAGCAAGTGACTTATGAGCATGTGATGGAAAATGTGTCAGAAGAGTAACAATAACAAAACTTTCATAGAGAAAATTTAGGAGAAAATACTGTGTTGGCTTATCCTGTAACTTTCAAATCATGCATTTTTAATATTATATTCACAGTGAAGTGTGATTTCTAATGCACTGAGGCTCATGCTATGTACCTTAAATCACAAATTATTTTTAAAATAGCTCCCCTGTAGTTTTTAAGATCATCATAAAAACACTTAACACAAGCTCTACCCTCAGCATCTTTTAAATGAGAAGCAATAATCTGACTACGCACAATGCTGCACTGCTGATGTTGAGAAGTTGGTCATCTTCTACAGCTGAAGCCTTACACCTGGGGAACAATAACTCTGTGTCTTCCCTCTCCTACCTCAGCTCCTGGTAACAACCATTCTTCTCTTTATTTCTATAAATTTGACCAGTTTAACTACATATACACAGGGGCCACTGCAGTTTTTACCTACCTCTGACTACTTCCTTCTCACAACACCATATACTCTCTAACACAGTCCTTTCAGATGTAGCAGAATTTCTTTGCTTTTTAAACATTGAATAAATTTATATCATATGCAGGTCAAATTTTCTAAAAGAAAGAAACTGATCTGAAAATGGTATACAATATATGATTCCCTCTATACAACTTTAGAGAAAAGGAAAATCTATGAAGAGTCTGAAAAGTTCAGTCATTTGTGGAGAGGGAAGAATAAATAAGAATAGATGTAATAAAACTTTTAATGCAATGAGGCTATTCTGTGTGACACTTTATTTTGAATGCAATTCAAATTGTACATTTGTTAAAACCAAACTAATACACAACACAGTGGACAATAATGCAAATGAAGGTCTTAATTTAAAATAATGTTTTAATGTCTGGTTACCTACTTTACTGAATGCATCACAATAAACCAAGATGTTTTAGGATAGAAACTACATGCAAAGGTGGAGGAAGAGAACAAAACCTGTGTATTTCCTTCTTAACTATAAACTTTATAAAATTACTGCTCTAAAGCATTATCTATTGAAATAGAAATGTGTTTTTACTCAAAGAGAAATGAAAATTTGGAAGTGGAGAGATGGCTCAGTGATTAAGTGTACTGGCTGCTCTTGCAGAGGACCCAAGTTCAGTTCCTAGAACCCCCATGGCAACTGTCCATACCTCCAATTTCAGGGGATCTGACGCCCTCTGCAGGCCTCCGTAGACATTGCACACACAGATGCACTTACATATATACAGGCAAAACACTTATATGCATAAAATAAAAATGCATAAATTAAAAAACTGAAAGAGGGAAATTAAAATTTAAATTATACAAATTACATGTTTAAACTTTCCTAGGTATCTCTTCCCCCCAAAAGTCTTAGCATCCTTTCCCTTTGGAGTGATAAAAAACCCTACAATTCATCATGAGGATGGAAAAGTCATGTCAAGTATTCTTTAGGACATTTTGGTAATACATAAATTAAAATAAATATACTTTTACCCTTTGTTTTGGAATCCATGTTTGTAAATCTATACCAAATTTCAGACTACATATGTTTAATTGTATTATTAATGATTAATTTGTAATAGCAACAGGAAATAATCATTAGTTAGAGAGTTATTGAATCCACAATGTCCACCTAGACAGTGGAATATTTTATAACTTTGTAGAAAGGATGATTTTGGTAGCCAGGTGTTATGTCCATACCTGAGTGACAGCACTAAGGATCCTGAAGCAGGTGGAACATGAGTTCAAGGCCTTGCCATGAGCTCTATAGTGAGGCATTGTCTTAAAAACTTAAGGAAACAAAAAAATTATTTCTATAATAGTTATAGCAAGTTCTTAATATTTTTGAGTGAAAAAGGCACAGTGCTAATCTGTCTTGAGTGTAAATCGAAATGAATTTTTTTGAAGTATATTTTTGCTTTTACTTGCAAAAATGAAAATTACATTAAAAATCATTATTTGATCTGCAGAAAAAAAAATTAAGGAAGATTGAAATGCGAAGGCATGCTAAAATTCAGAAGGTTTAACATAAGTAATTATAACAAAGCATTGCTATTTGAAGGCAATGTCCCAATAATCAAGTTAATAATCATTAAAGAAAAGAATAGTCCCAAAGCAACAGAAGTTAGTTTTTAATTTGAACAAAAATGTTAATTTTAAATCATTATTAATTCATGTGCATATCACATTTTTTTGCCCTAAAATGTGTAAAGACGTGAGAACATAGCTTCAATATGGAGCCCTATTGCCAATCAGGCTTTTTATAAGTGCTGCAAAATGCAATGAAATAAAATGCAACTTCTTAAGGGATGACTGAGTCTAGGTTAGGTACATATATGTGATGAACTGGAATATCATATTTTGTCACAAAGAAAATACTTTTTCAGTGAGATCGTTTCTGTGTATTACAGGAGACTATTTGTTCTGTACCTCGAATATGCAAGACTGCTTCTAGTCTAGGAATCAAGTATTTGCTTCCAGACACTTGGAGTCATAAAGAAAGTGAGTACAGTTAACTAAAAGTCACTGCATATGTGACAATTTGTGATTTTATGATGATACTCTAAAGAGAAGTAATAGCATCTAGGAAAAAGTACCATTGTCTGTGGGAGACAGGCTTGAACCTAGGGTGAAAGTCTTAATGACAGCCATACGGCAGGCCTGAGGTAATGGCCCGACCACTGGAGCCACAAGGAATGCCTTGTGACATTTGCTCCCATTGGCATATCATGAGAATGATGTCTAGAGCTTGCCACTCCCTAGTCAACCCCTTGGAATTCCAAATTGCAACACTTAGATATTGCCACAGTCAGGGTCACATGGTTTCCAGGAATCCAGGCTCTGTAATCTGAAACCCATTATGCTAATGAGGCATCTGGCCCACTATACTATGATAGGATGCTAAGCCTGTTATGCTAATAAGGTAGCCTACTCACTGTGCCATGATTGGACCGCTACCCCTATATAAGCTTGTGGCTTCTTGCAATAAAGTTGATCTGTGTCACTGAACCAGGTTGCCTGTGTCTGAATGCGGCTCTGCTGACACAGTCTCCTCACCAGCCCCAGGGTCCAGAACCGGGAAGAAGCAGAGATGGTCAGAGGTAGCACAGGGCAAGCAGAAGACCTGCCTCAGCGCTGGGCAGGCAGAAGTGTGGCCTCAGCCCATGGATAGCAGAGGAGCAGCCACCTGTACCCACGTGAATGGAGGAGCAGCCGCCACAGGCAGCAGCCACAATTATCCATCACTGAAGTCAAATTTGTACTTACCCTGAAAATTAGAATGTTAAGAAAAATAATCAGATAATTACTCAGCATTTTATGAATTTTAAAACATGTAAAAAAAGTTGCTACAGTGCTTAAGAAAAGGTCTATTGCACTGAAAAATCCTGAGCAATAATTATAGGAAGAAAGAATTAGATAACACTTGGTGACTTTGAACCATGTAATTCAGATCAGGAACACTAATGGAGGGAACCATTACCTGATAAAGACAGAAATTCCTGGATGAAGCATTCAGCTCTCAGCATCTAAAGTACCTTTAAGAGAGGGATAAATACTATTTCTTCTGATGCATAACAAACATCACCTTAGGGTGATATAAATATAATACCAAGCATCAGATAATATATGAGTCATGGTGATTTGGGGTGGAGTCATGGCATAGAGGAAGTTGAGTTATATCAGGAGAACAAAACTAACAGAGAATGAGGGACATGGGACAAGATGGCTAACCACATTTTCAACAAATATTTGGCACAGAAAACTACACAAAATCAAAAATAATGATGATCACTCTAGAGAAAGCACAGAAAGGACACAACAACCTCAACATCTAGATATATTTGGGATCTATTTTTTCAATTATTTGTGTGTGTGTGTGTGTGTGTGTGTGTGTGTGTGTGTGTGTGTGTGTGTATGGTGTGGTGTGTAGGCCAGAGTTCCAAATAAATTATTGTTCCTAAGGAGATTTCCACTTTGTTTCTTGAGACTGGTCCCTCATTGACTCACCAAGTGGGCTAGGCTGGCTGAGTAGCAAATCTTAAGAACCCACTGATCTCCACCTCCCAAGCTCTGTGATTACAAGCACGTACCATCACACCTGGCTTGGGTTCAGTAGATCAAACTAAAGGCCCATGCTTGCAGAGTAGGCAATTTACAAATTAAGCCAGATGACTCAGAACCCATTTTACAAAACTGCAAGAAGGGAACATGGAGACCATGAGAAACCTTAGGATTCCAGATGGCAAGCACTGTCAGATAGTGGATATCACATGATGAATGTAAAGTGTTGTTAAATTTTTTAGGGGAGATTATGGCAACATAATCAATCAGAATTTCTGCCCTAAAATGTTTAAGTTTGGAGTGAAATAAATTCATAAACTTTTCCCCTAAAAATGTTTAGTAACCACAAAGAAAGTGATAGATAAAATAAATTTGTTAAAATAAGAAAATTTTGGCAGTTGATGACTGGCTCCTGTGTCTAAATATAATATTCCCTAGTTTGGAACATACTTGAAAACATTAAGATAAAAAATAGAAATTTATAAA
>NW_008352325.1:2142039-2153213 GCF_000622305.1 Nannospalax galili
ATTTATCCCCAAACCACAAAATACATAAATAATTTTGGAGGTCACAGCATAGCTCCAAAATCAAAAGGGTATAGAAATACAATACTACATTTATAGTATTGGACATCAAAAATGTATGTCAGACATTGAAAATATAAATAGACTAACAAAAATATGCCACAATTTATTTTACACATTTTCATCACACTTATTCTATTAAAAATACCAGCTTTGGACTCACATAAATGATGGATATACCATCCCCACCTCTACAATCCTCTCACCTCCAGAAAGCAGTGAAAACAAGGAACAAACTAAAGTAGTTATTGTTTTCAGAAACTGAAGCAATGAGATTGGTTGAGAGAACCTGGAGAGGGGAAAATTCCAATTCCAAGTTGGTTTTTCCCTTTTGAAGGTCTTAGTCCTGAGCTCAAAACAGCTGCCCTGGTGTGTGGAGCTGTGACCTGAGAGTCTTTGGATTTACTGATGACTTCCCAGTTAGAGAAGC
The DNA here is from genome assembly GCF_000622305.1 of Nannospalax galili. NCBI lineage: Eukaryota > Metazoa > Chordata > Mammalia > Rodentia > Spalacidae > Nannospalax > Nannospalax galili. The sequence continues at coordinate 2,142,527 of NW_008352325.1, forward strand.
AGCAAACTGAAGTCCAGGAATCAAAGAGTGAAGGAACACGGGAAAGAAAACAGCCAAGAGGCAATCTACAAATTTGTTCTGTACACGCTGGGTGATTTTTGAGCAGCGTGTATGCAGACCAGACTCTAAGAGTCTGGCTTGTAAAAAACTCAGACCTGAGACTCATACTGTCTCAATTAATAGGAACATCAAGAGCCATTGCAAGTTTATCACACATACACACACACACACACACACACACACACACACACACACCACGAGAGAGACTAATAGAGAGCCATTGAATAAATAGGATCATCATGAGCCATTATAAGTTAATTACATGCTCACATGCACACACACACACTGAATAAAAACATCAGATTAAAAATTATAGAGACTAATAGAGAGCCATTGAATAAACAGGATCATCATGAGCCATTATAAGTTAATTACATGCTCACATGCACACACACACACTGAATAAAAACATCAGATTAAAAATTATTTGCAAATAATTTTTAATCCAGAACACAAGTCTACATTACCCAAACAGGAAAAAGGTTCCAAAAAAGGAATACATTCTCAAAGAAGAAAGTTTCAAGGTGCGACCTCGGGGTGAGCCAAGTATGAGAAGAGCTGACAAAGACTTTCAAAGATGATTCTTAATAAAAATGAAGTATTTTCTGAAGGATGAAGTAGAATAAATAGAAATAAAAATAATAAAACTAAAACAGAGGCTCCAAATTCCCCTGCAGCCAAACCTTCCACTGAATATTGAAGAGTAGCAAACACAGGTAGATTATGGCTAGAAATCACAACTAGGAGCAATCTGCATAGCTTTTCTAGTCTTGTGTGTTCATTCAGGACAGGTGCTATTTTCAGAGATTTGGGGAAGGTCAGATAGCTTCAAATCTGAAAAGAAGTTCATCTTACTTATCAGGAAAAACAAAACAGGAAATCCAACCCCTTCAAGTTGACAAATTGCCATGAACAGAGATTCACAATTTTATATACAAATTCACAAAATCTCAAGCTAATGCATGAGTATACAGCCATGGGACAGATCACATTAACGACAGTATAGTAAAGGCTTCAAGTATTGAACTGAGATGTACTTAAATTTCAGTCCAATCACTAAGATAGCTTGTATGTGCCAGGCAGAACTGAACAAGCACAGTTTACAAGAACTGAACAAAGCCAGAACTCATTCCAGCACATATAGAAGGAGAATAAACTGCAAGCCAATTTATTCTCTTTTAGAGAAGTACATCAACATTTATAGAACATTGACAATATCCGGAATACGTACTATATGTTATGATATACAGAAAAAGGTCAGGAGATGTAGGTGAGTGAGTTTGAAATTCAATACCTATTACTGAAAAAAAAAAAACCACAAAACTTCAAAATGACACTAAATGGACCCTGCGCAGGAGTAGGGGAGCACCACCCCAGGCAGGATGGGAGGCCAGGGCCTCCAGGCCCCAGCTCCTGCCACCAAGGATGCAAGTGCTGAGGTGCCATGGCAACCAGGAGTCTGGCTCAAGGCTGGAAACAGAGATGGAGATCAAGTACTGTGATCCCAGTGCCAGTTGGCGCTGACCCCTAGCCCTTCAACCATCTGTTGACCAAGCTCAATGCCAACAATGACATAACTGAACTTCTCAGGGAGTTGAAGATAGAGCAGCACTTGAAAGAGAAGCCCCTGTGGTAGGGAGCCAGTACCCCTTAGGCTAAGCTCACCTAAGTATGCAGCATTTGACTGCTGCAATGATTTGAGGGAACCTCAGGTCAGAATTCCTACAAGAATCTAATCTGATCATAGCCAAATTGAAGCTGCAGATGACTGTGGAACCCTATGCTACAAAAGTTGAAAGTTTACCAGAGGAGAGTCTTGAAGAGGACTTTGCCCTTGTTCATATATAACATGGTTCTTCAAAAATCTCACAAGCCCATAGCCATCTGGATAATAATAAGAATGGTGGTGGCAGGTCAGTGGTTGCTGCTACTGCTCCTGCTGGAATGACTGGAGTGATTGGAAGGCCTTTTCAGCAGCCAAGAAATGAGTGGGTATCTGCAAGGCAAGCAGGAGCAGAACCCAGGCACCCGGCCATCTTGGCCAGGTCCCCTCCATACTGAAGATTATATCTGAAAGATTTTAAGCAGAGAAGCAAAATTTAAGACAGCCAAATGAAGTAGCTTTATTCCAGGGGATCCAACACCCTCCTCTGACCTCCAGGGCTATTGCAGGACATGAGTGTATTTATAAACATAGAGAGAGAGAAAAAAAAAAAACCACTGATTGAGAGCTTGAGAAAGAAAGAGATCGAGAGCTGTAGTCCTCTGTTTTGAGCTGGAGTCATGTTTCCTTCCCATCGGCTGGAAGTATGGTCCTCTCCTGTGAGCTGGAGTGTCCTCTCCTGAGATTTGGAGCTGTGGTTCTTCCTGTGAGCTGAAGTTGTGGTCCTCTCCTGTGTGCTGGCAATGTGGTCCTCCCATGTGAGCAGGAGTCATGGACCTTTCCTATGAGCTGGAGCTGTGGTCCCCTCCTGTGAGCTGGAGGTGTGGCCCTCTTCTGTGAGCTGAAGATGTGATTCACCTCCTGTGAGCTGGAGCTGTGGTCCCCTCCTGTGAGCTGGAGCTGTGGTCCCTGCCTGAGAGCTGGACCTGTGCTCCCCTTCTGTGAGCCAGAGTTGTAGTTTACCTACTGTGAGCTAGAGCAGTAGTTCCCCTCCTGTGAACTGGAGTTGTGGTTCTCTCCTGTGAGATGAAGTCATAGTCATCTCCTGTAAACTGGAGATGTGGTCTCCTCCTGTGAGCTGGAGCTGTGGTCCCCTCAAGTGACCTGAAGCTGTGGGCCCCTCCTGTGAGCTGGAGCTGTGGCCCCCTCCTGTTAGCTGGAGTCGTGGTCCTCTCCTGTGAATTGAAGTTGTTCTCCCCTCCTGTGTGGAGAGCCACAGCCTCCGCCGCCATTACAAGATGGCGCCGGTATCCGGACCTTCTTAACAGTAAACCATCCTGCCACACCCATAAGGGGCGTGCACAAGAGCCTGCTTCTCCTCCCTGCGCATACAATAAACTGCTGCAGAAGGATCCTGACTTGTCCTCCCGCGTCGTTCTTGCCGGCGAGACGGAAAGTGGTCGGGGACACTCCTGTGAACTGGTCCTGTGGTCACCTCTTGTGAGCTAGAGCTGTGGTTCCCCTCCAGTGAGCTTGAGTTGTGGTGCCCTCCCATGAGCTGGAGTCATGGTCTCTTCCTGTGAACTAAAGTGTCCTCTCCTGAGAGTTGGATCTGTGGGTCTTCCTGTGAGCTGAAGCTATGGTTCACCCTGTGAGCTCGAGCTGTGGTCCTCTCCTGTGTGGTGGAGTCATGGACCCTTCCCATGAGCTGAAGCTGTGGCCCCCTACTGTGAGCTGGAGCTGTGGCCCTCTTCTATGAGCTGGAGCTGAAACTGTGGTCACCTCCTATGAGCTGTTGCTGTGGTCCCTGCCTGAGAGCTGGACCTGTGGTCCCCTCCTGTGAGCCAGAGCTGTAGTTCCCCTCCTGTGAGCTGGAGCTCTGGACCCCCTCATATGAGCTAGAGCTGTGGTTCTCTCCTCTGAGCTGAGGTCCTGGTCACCTCCTATGAGCTGGAGCTGTGGTCCTCTCCAGTGAGCTTGAGCTGAGGTCCCCACCTGTGATCTGGAGTTGTGGCTCCCTCCAGTGAGCTAGTGCTGTGGCTCCCCTCCTGTGAACTGAAGTTGTGATCCCCTCCCATAAGGTGGAATCATGGTCCTCTCCTGTGAGTTGGAGTTGTGGTCTCTTCGTGGACCCCCTCATATGAGCTAGAGCTGTGGTTCTCTCCTCTGAGCTGAAGTCCTGGTCACCTCCTATGAGCTGGAGCTGTGGTCCTCTCCAGTGAGCTTGAGCTGAGGTCCCCACCTGTGATCTGGAGTTGTGGCTCCCCTCCTGTGAACTGAAGTTGTGATCCCCTCCCATAAGGTGGAATCATGGTCCTCTCCTGTGAGTTGGAGTTGTGGTCTCTTCCTGTGAGCTGAAGCTGTGGTCCCCTCCTGTGACTGAAGCTGTGGTCCCCTCCTGTGAGCTGGAGTTGTGGTCCTCTCCTGTGATCTGGAGCTATAGTTCTCTTCCTGTGGTTTGGAGTCGTGGCCCTCTCATGTGAGCTGGAGCTGTGGTTCCCCTCCTGGAGCTGGAGCTGTAGTTTACTTCCTGTGAGCTGGAAATGTGGATCCCTCCTGTGAGCTGGAGCTGTGGTCCTCTCCTGTGAGCTGGACCTGTGGTCCCCTCCTATGAGCTGGAGCTGTGGACCACTCTTGTAAGCTAGAGCTGTGACCCCTCCTGTGAGCTGGAGCTGTGGTCCCTTCCTATGAGCTGGAGTTGTGGACCCCCTCCTGTGAGCTGTAGCTGTGGTCCCCTTCCTGTAATCTGGAGCTGTGGACCCCTCATTTGAACTGGAGCTGTGGTCCTCTCCAGTGAGCTGGAGCTGTGGTTTCCTACCTGTGAAGCAGAGCTGTGGTCCTCTCCAGTGAAGTGGAGCTGTGGCCCCCTCCTGTGAGATAAAGCTTCGGTCCTCTTCTATGAGATATAACTGTGGTACCTTCATAATAATAAGGACTCCCAGTCCCAGGAGGAAAGATCAGAATGGACAATGCTGGCTCAGCTGCTCACCCACTGTTAAAGATTAAGGCATCTTTCAGCTTTCACCAGAGAAGTTTCTTCATGCAGCAGATGGTGATTGACACAGAAACTTATGGCTTTCTAATGTGCAGGGAGGAAGGGACTGCAGAATGCTTATCTCTGAGTGGGACACCTCTGTCAGGCTTCTGGAGCTCAAGGCTCAGGAATCATTGCAGAGGAGGAGGTGAAAAGAATGTAAGAGCAAGAGGTGGTGAATGACCATGGGCACCGGGGTGGGCAGAGTTCTCCAGACAGCTGTTCAGGTACCCATATGAACTCACAGCAATGGTGACAGAATGAACAAGTCCTATGCAAGCTCCAGTGGAAGAAACCACACTGGATAATATTTGGGATTCAAATTAGACCATATAGGCTTTATTATATAGAGTACACTGAATAGAATAGGGGGTGGGGGAAATGTGGTGAGGTGTGCATGGAAGAGAGGATATACATGTCATCAAATTACATTGTATGGAAATCACAAAAATTCAATAAAATGCCAAAAAGTGACCCTGGTGTTGAAATTATCATATTACAGACTCTATCAAAAAACCTTAATTTAAAAGATTGAGCATGTCAGTAGAGAAACAAAAACTAATTTTTAATGAGCCAAATCAACCAGTGAGAATGGAAAACTTAACGAAATTTTACTGGGTAAGTTCAATAGCAAAAAAGTGTAACTGATAAGTTAACCAATGTAAATTACCTAGTTTGATGAACACAGGAAAGGGAAAAAATAAACTATGTCATTTCTTGGATGTAAATTATAAAAAACAAGATTATTCAATTCAAGTCAAACTATCAAACTATGAAATGAGAAAAAAATGATAAATAAAGATATTTACCAAAGACATCAAAGTTAGCAAAGTCAGTGTTAATGTCCAGAACAAAGAATTCAGCATGGATCTAAGGATAACACAGGAACAAAGGAGAACCTTGGAGGGGCACAGAAAGAAGGGATATGCTGAGGAACATAGGAAGAATAGTTTCACACCATGTTTATCTGAGCTTCTCAAAGTCCATCAAGGAGAGTCAACAGAGATAACCACCCCCCCAGAGGAAGAAAGACCCCGGCAGTGGAGCCACATCAGTGAATGCTTTGTCTAGCTAGTAACAAAACTCTCCATAGACCCTCCTGAGTCCAGATTTCAGGTCTACCCAAAGTCAGAATGACATAAGAGCTCCAGACTAGCCCTATGGACTCATGTTTAAAGACAATTTTAGTGTAAGACCATTATCATTCCAAGAGACTCAAAATCCGAGGCAGATTCTATGAACTCAGATTCCAGCTACACCACATCTATAGGTTGGCATTCTTGATATAGATTCTAGCCCCCTCCCCACCTCATATCTAGGATCCAAGCCTGTACCATAAAATTAGTATCATGTCTTCCTGAGGTCTGAGCAGACTTCTGTGGGTACAGGATCAAAGAACACCCTATTTTCATAGATGTCCCTTATTAACTTAATATTTAGACTTCCTCCGACCAGGAGTTAGATCTGTCTTTGCACATTTAGTATCTGTTTTCATCCCCATGGACTGAGGATTCAGGTCCCATCACATAGACCCAAATTCTAGGGATATCTCAGTGAACTCAACTATGAAATCAGAAAAATTTTAAAAAATAAAGATATTTACCAAAGACTTTAAAGCTAGATTTGGTACAAGTTTAGCTAGTGTGGGACATATTCATACCCTACCCATCTCCTCCCCCACCTTAATACCCATCTACAAAGTCTATGTATATGGAACCAGGTACTAGGTCAACAACTGGGACCAGCTCACCCAAAGGCTCCATCAGCAGACCCACCCATGGACACTGCAAGCTATTGTTGTGTGGTGGCTCCACTTCTTTGATAAGTCTCTGCCTGGGCCCTTTTTTTCTTTACTGCATCTGTAAATTCTGCTGCACACCCCTCCTCCTGCCATAGGTATCACATTCTGTACATCAGCAGAGCTAACATCATGGAATGCAATGAAGGCTGGTGGCTTGGACTTGCTAGAGCAGTTGTACCTGGACCTCCTTGAGCTGTCTGGAGGGTTGAGGTATAATGCACCAAACAAATCAAGGAGATAAGTTCCAAGGTATTATACAGCAGCAAATGCTCATGTCCCATGGGAAATTTGTGCTCAAGTTCCTACCTGATCTTGACAGTTTCTAATATGGAGCATTCACCCATGGTCTTGAGGTCATGGATTCCTTTTAGCCACATTAATTTATTTAATAAATGGACATTCCATTAGTTTTCTTTCATAAAGATTTTTTTTCTTTTTACCAAACCAGAGGTTTTTAATTCTCCACATCCCCTTGGATGATAAATTCCAACTAAATCGTTCTTCTCATCTGTTTCACCAGAGTGGCAGGATGATGTCACACAGCAGGTCAATAGTTTATTATTTTTATATTTCTTCTGCAACATACTCTAGATGGTTCTTAATTGCTGCTTTCTGGAAAGTTCGGGACATGAAAGTATTTTCACCACGTTCTGTGCAACTATACAGTGGGTGTGGCCTTTCTCCATTGCCAAGCTCTGTGCAACTGTACAATAGGCATGGCTTCTCTCCAGTGTCTAGTATCTTGTTTTTCATTTCTATCCAAGATATCAGAAGAATGGATTTTCCATCTCTATTTCTATCAACAATATGTAACAATGTCTCAAATATTCCCTAATGAGATTTATGCTCTGCACCCAGTTCTTCTACACTTCTAAGTCCTCATCAGAGTTTCTCTGAAAGCTTTATTCGTGGTTCTCTAGTCGTGCTATAACAGTTTATTTTCTCCTTCCTGAGAGTTGCTTGGGCTCGAGCATTAAAAAGGAGCTGTCCCCAAAGAAGATCCCAAATAAATTAGGAAAAAATATTCAAACCAACATTTGTGCAAATTATGACATGGAATCAGAGGGAACATGAAAAAAATAAGGCAACACGACTCTTATAAAAGGTCAACTCTGCAACTATTGAACTGATAGATACTGAAATAACTATAATTCCAGATGCAAATTTCATGTTCAGCCCTAAATGGGACACCCAAATCACACCCTCTCTTCCCAAGGCTCAGGAATCAACGCAGAAGAGTGTGTGGAAAGACTCTAAGAGATGGTGGATGACTATGAGAAAACGTAGTTTTCCAGACAGCAGGGCTGTTGTACTCACAGCAGATTTTACAGCATGCATGAGATCTATACAAGCACAAACCAGACTATAACCTAGCACAGAGGGGATAGGTGGGCAAGAAGCCCCAAGCTTAGCAGAGAAATTATTGGCAACTGGTGGTTGCATGGACAGGGAGAGTCATTTTTTCCTTAAGGGTGTGACACCAGTCTCCAGGGAATCACACTACACCCAAGAGCAACTGGGAAACATAAATTAGACTAAGTAAGCCTTAAAAAAATAATAATAGAGAACATGAAATCAGGGGATGGGTAGTAAAGTGGGGTAGAGATGGAGGAGGGGTCTGAGACGAACATGCCCAAAGTCATCGTATGAAATTATCAAAGAATTCAATAAAATAATCAAAAAATCAATAAAAATTTTCAAAGAAAATTTCAAATTATTAATAGTAAAACTGATCAGTGCCATCAAAGTAGATAATAGGAACCAGACGAATTAAACCCAGGATTTGGAGAAGAAAGTCAACAGCATATACAAAATGATAAGAAAATTTGCTGAGAAAATCAGCAACATGCATGAAAAACCTAGGCAAGTAAATTGAAAGTTTGAAACAACAATAAACAGAGATATAGGAAATAAAAAACTCAGTGAATCAAATAAAAGGCATAAAACACCATCAATAAGAAAAAGCAGCACAAAAATATAAGTAATGTGGGGCAGGGATAAGAAAATGCCACATTCAAATATTAGCACACAAAGGGCATGGGGCTAAGAGAGATGGCTCAGAGGCCAAGAGCATTGGCTGCTCTTGCAGAAGACCTGGGTTCAATTCACAGCACCCACATGGTGGCTAAACATCATCAGTAACTCCAGTTCTAGGGGAATCCAAGCTCTCTTCTGGCATCCTTGGGCATTGCATGACAAGGATGTACTCACATCTACACAGGCAAATGTACTCATACACATAAAATAAATATAATAAAGTATTTTTAAAAATCAAAGTGACCCCAATGTCCAAAAGCTTAGGAATCCAATCTAAAAGCAAACCTATTACATAGGACAGAGGAACTGAGATAAGAATGACAGGCATACCAGTACATTTTATGAAATTATAAGAGAAAATTACCTAAATTCAGGGAAAGAAATGAACATAAAAATACAAGAAACAGACCCTAGCATCTGCATAACTGCTGGGTCGCTATGACAGCCTGCTGATATTATCAAATAGATAAAGGAGACAGGGAATCCCTACACCAGCTAGACTAGCCCATCATTTTTTGGTGAATTCTGTGTTCAATTAAGAACTCCTGCCTTGCTGAATAAGGTGGAGAGCAATTGAAGAAGACATACCACGCCAACCTTCAGCCTTCACATACACGCACACGCATATGGATGTTCACTCTCTGCCCACATACACAAGTACCTACACACATGCAAATGTACATACACAAATGTTAGAATACCACAGAAACATACACATTCAAATAATTAAAATGTAAAACAAAGTAATGTTATTAAGGAAGGATAAAGGTGTTATCAAGGGAGAAATATGTAGGAACGGGGGTAGTTAAAGGGGAGAAGGTTAAGGAGGACTATACAAATAACCATGGGAATAAAGGGGGAATCATTCTCCAGCTACACAGTTTTTAAAAAGAGCCTTAAACAATTCTATGGGGATGGAAGAAAGCCCTTCCAGAAGCAATATGGTTGCTAAATGAAAATCTCAGGGCCAGAGGTGGGCTGCCCCTATGATCTGCTGGTCTGAGGGACACTAGAGGTCCCCAAAACAATAAAGGTCATTGCCAGTAATGTTGGTAGTATACTGGATGTGGACAGAATAAAACGTATTGCTGAAGACACTGCATGATGTGACCACAGGGAAGGGAGAAATCAAGCTTGAACTAAGCTGGAAACTCCCTGTCACTGTACGGGTGGCTTTCATGGCACCAAAAGGCAACACTCAAATGACTGGGGGAGAATAATCCCCTATAATTCTCCTCAATGATGGACCCCACATATTGCACTACCAACACACCAAATAAGATGTTCCTGCTGGTCGATAGTGGAGCGTCTAGTATATGTACAGCCAGCAAATTTTTAATTGGATACAATGCCCACTCCTAGGGGGTGGAACATATGTCTGGTACTGTAGACCTGGACAAACACCTGTGGCAGGGGAGGCTATAGGCCCCAGTGGTAAGTCACTGCCATTGCTTTGCTAGATGGAAATGATTCATCTGCTAAAGTACCGACCAAGCATTTGTGTTTACACTCATAGGTTAAGTTATTACAGCAGTCACTGTTCAGATGTTCTTGCTTGTTGCTGTGTGTGTTTTTATAGTAGATGGAATACCACTGAAACTGGCCAACAGCCCATGGGAAACACGTGATGCAGAGACCTGAAAGTAAAGTGCCTTGCCACTATGGGAAGAAGATCATCCTGCACTTATCACACCCTCCAAGGCTCAGGGAATGTTGCAGAAGAGATTGGCAGAAAGAATGTAAGAGTTGGAGGAAGGGGTGGAGTGTTAACTGGAAGTGTCCTCCGACCACTATGCTGGCAAGCTATAGTCACACCTCCTTCCCACACTCGTCAAGGAGTTGAAGGGGGAGTCAGTTACCCCTTCCATCAGTCAGTCGACCTTAGCTGTATGTTGGGGGAGGAACAAAGTACATATAAGCCGAGAACACCAAGAGATACCTTTCACCATTGTGTGTGTCTGCTGGGAGGTAACAGGATCTGTATTTGAGTGTGGAATTTATAGAGCAGCCATAATGTGGGGTTCCCACTCTCCTTAAACAAACTCTACAATATGCTCTATTTAAAAATAATGAAATATCAAAAAACGATGACAATGGCTTCCCCTTATAAGCTGATGTAAATGCAATTTTATATATATATATATATATATAT
>NW_008352325.1:2153282-2154747 GCF_000622305.1 Nannospalax galili
AAAAATTTTGAAAGGGAAAATTGTCTACTCACCCCCTAAAGGCAATCAACTGAGGATAGCATCTGAGCTCTCATTGGAAACCCTAAAATCCAGAGAATAATAGAATGATAGACTTCAAGTGCCCAGTAAATAACCACCAACTAAAATTGTTATAGACAGAAGAGCTTTCTCTTAAAATTGGTGGGAAAATCAGGACATTTCAGGACAAGTGAAATTGGTGGCAGTTTGCCAATGCTGCAAACAATAAAGAAATGATATACAGAAAACCACAGTAAATTTCATTTCTTTTCTTTTCTTTTTGTCTTTTTGAGACAGGGTCTCCCTGTAGCCCCAGCTGTCCTGGACCTCACTATGTAGACCAGGCTGGCCTTGAACTCACAGAGATCCACCTGCCTCTGCCTCCAGAGTGCTGGGATTAAAGGCGTGTGCCACCATGCCCAGCTAAATTTCTTTTTATAAAATATTTTACTGGGGCTGGAGAGATGGCTCAGCGGTTAAGAACACTGGATGTTCTTTCAGAAGACCTGGGTTTGAATCCTAGCACCCACATGGCAGCTAACAAGTGTCCATAATTCCAGTTACAGGGGATCCGACATCCTCTTCTGTCCTCCACAGGCATTGCATGACACGGGTGCACTTACCTGCATGTAGGCCATACATGAATACACATAAAATAAAAATAATAAATAAAATATTTTAAAATAATTTACCAAGTTTTTGTGCATTTCATAAAATAGATCTTAATCAAATTTAGACCCCTTCCCACATCCATGCTCCTATAGATCCCTCCATACCAAATATCATGCATCCTGTCATAGATGTTAAGTCCTACCAGGTTGAATTTGTACCAAGATGCCTCTCAGTACAAGCTCATCCACTGGAATCTACTTAGCCTATCTAGAGTCACTCCCTTAAAGAAGATCTGCTTTCCCACACCCAGCCATAATCAGTAGCAATAATTCTTCAGCTAGGGTTGGGACCTGTGGCCTATTTCCCTTTCTATGCTGTTTTTATTTATTTATTTTTTAATTTTTAACAACTACATGATTAGAAGAAGCATTTCAATACAGCTTTAACATATTCAGTAACACACTACAGAGTAAGAGTACATCTCTTTCACAAGTGGGTGCTTTTAATTACTGTGTCAGGTAGATAAATCTGGGGCAAAGACCAATTGTTCTCAGATAAACCTTACCTAGACATATATTTCTTGATCTGCTATGTATAATTTCTCAGTAGATTGTAGGAATAATATGGTTCCCTCTGGTTTTCATGACTAGCTAGGCATTGTTTCTCTCTTGTATGGTCTCCCCCCTCTATCATGGTTTTCCCACTTAAGGTGCCTGAACTTCCCCCCCTTTCTTCCTTACTAATACCCTTGCTCCCATGATCCTACCTCTGTTGAACTGCTTCTTTCTCCTTATCCCCTAGGTTCCTCATATACCCTTCCCTCCCCCCTCCCTTA
>NW_008352325.1:2155089-2157063 GCF_000622305.1 Nannospalax galili
AATAAGTTTGCAGCCCCACCAGCAGTGGATAAGTATGTCCCTTTCCCCACATCCTCTCCAACATTTGGTATCACTTGTTCTCTTTATCTTAGCCAGTCTCGTTTGGGCAAGATGAAATCTTAAAGTGGTTTTAATTTGCAGTTTCTTAATTAGTGATGTTGAACATCTTTTAAGATGCTTCATAGCCATCTTTACTTCTCCTTTTGAGAACTCTGTTCAGCTCTTTAGTCCATCTTTTAATTGGGCCACTTCTTGTCTCGATGTTCAGTTTTTTGAATTTGTTATATATTCTGGATATTAAATCTCTGCCAGATGTATCACTGGTGAAGATTTTCTCCCATTCTGTGGGTTTTATGTTCACTTTTTAGTTTAATGAGGTACCATTTGTTAATTCTTGCCCTTGTTTCCCTAGCAATTGATGTCTGGTTTGGAAAATCCTTTCCTATACCTATAAATTGTAGGGTTTTACTGATGTTTTCTTCTAACAGTTTCAGAGTTTCAGGCTTTAAATTGAGGTCTTTGATCCATTTGGAATCGACTTTTGCGCATGGTGAAAGATAGGGGTTTAGTTTCATTCTTCTACAGGTGGAGATTCAGTTTTGCCAGCACCATTTGTTGAACATGCTGTCTTTCCTCCAGTGAATATTTTGGCCCCTATGTCAAATATCAGGTGGCTGAAATTGCATTTACTCATGTTTGGGTCTTCAATTTTGTTCCATTGATCTACGGGTCTATTTTTGTGCCAGTACCATGTTGTTTTTAATGACTATTGTTCTGTAGTAGAGCTTAAAGTCTGGTATACAAATCTCCCCCAGCATTACTCTTAGTGCTCAGGGTTGCTTTGGCTATCTGAGGTCTTTTGTGCTAACATATGAATCTTAGGATGTTTTTTTTCCAGTTCTGTGAAAAATGTCATGGGGATATTGTTTGGCATTGCATTGGATCTATAAATGACTTTTGGTAGGATGGTCATTTTCACAATATTAATTTTTCCAATCCATGAGCCATGGGAGGTCCTTCCATCTTCTGATGTCTTCCTCAATCTTTTTCATTAAAGTTTTAAAATTTTCATTGTAGAGCTCTTTAATGTCTTTGGTGAGGTTTATTCCGAGATACTTTAATTTTTTGGAGCTATTGTGAAGGGGAGTGTTTCCATGTGCTCTTTCTATGATTGCTTGTTATTGGTATATAGAAAGGCTACAGGTTTTTGTAGGTTAATTTTGAAACCTGCCATTTTACTGAATGTGTTAATAATTTCTAGGATTTTTCTGGTGGAATTTTTGGTGTAAAATATAATATCTTCTGCAAAAAGGGATAACTTAATCTCTTATTTTCCAATTATTACTCCTTTAATTTCCTGCTCTTGTCTTAATGCTCTTGCAAGAGTTTCAAGCTCTATGTTAAAGAGAAGTGGAGATAGTGGACAGCCTTGTATGGCTTCTGATTTCAATGGGAATGCTTCCAGTTTTTCTCCTTTAAAATGATGTCGAATGTGGGTTTAATTATGTTGAAGTATGTTCCCTCCAGTACAATACTCTCTAGGACTTTGAACATAAATGCATGTTGAATTTTGTCAAAGGCCTTCTCAGCATATATTGAGATGACCATGTGGTTCTTGTCTTTGAGCCCATTTATATGAGTTATGACTTTTATTGACTTAAATATTGAACTATCCCTGCACCTCTGGGATAAAGCTGACTTGATCATGGTGGATGATCTTTTTGATGTGTGTATGTATGCAGTTTACAAGTATCTTGTTGAGAATTTTTGCATCTATGTTCATTAAGGATATGGGTATATAGTTTTCTTTTTTGGTTGTATCTTTACTTGGCTTTGGCTTTGGTATTAGAGTGATACTGGCTTCATAGAAGGAATTTGGAAGTTCTCCCTCCATTTCCATCTTTTAGAATAAATTGTGTATTATTGGATGTAGTTCTTCTTCAAATATCTGGTAGAATTCTGCTCTAAATTCTT
>NW_008352325.1:2157128-2180406 GCF_000622305.1 Nannospalax galili
GCATATAGGTTTTTAAAGTATTCCCTTATAACGTTCTGTATCTTTCTGGTGTCTGTTGTGATGTTTCCCCTTTCATCTCTGATTTTTTTGCTTTGGAGGTGCTCTTTCTTTCTTTTGGTTAACTGGGGTAGCGGTCTGTCAAACTTGTTTATCTTTTCAAAGAACCAGCTCTTGGAATTGTTGATTCTTTGTAATGTTTTCTTTGTTTCAATTTCATTAATTTCTGGCCTGATTTTTGTTATTTCTTCTTGTCTGCTGGGTTTGGGTTTCGTTTGCTGTTACTTCTCAAGTGTTTTGAGTTACAACGTTAAATCATTTATTTGTATTCTTTCCGATTTTTTGATGTAGGCATGTAGAGCTATAAACTTCCCTCCAAGGGCCACTTTCAGCTTGTCACAGAGGTTTCGTTGTGTTGTATTGTCCTTTTCATTTAGTTCCAGGAATACTTTTATTTATTTCTTAATTTCTATTTTGAACCATTCATCATTAAGGAGTGTGTTGTTTGAGCCCCATGTGTTCATGTGGTGATTATGGCTTCTTCTGGTGTTGAGTGTAAACTTTATTACATTGTGGTCTGATAGAATGCATGGAATTATTTCAGTCTTTTTGTATTTGTTGAGGTTTGTTTTGTGCCCCAGTATGTGGTCGGTTTTGAAGAAGGCTCCATGGGTGCTGAGTAGAAAGTATGTCCTTTGGTGCTTGGATGGAATACTCGGTAGATGTTTGTTAAGTCCATTTGATATGGTATTGTTTAATTCAGATGTCTCTCTGTTAAATCTCTGGCCTGTTGACCTATCTAATGGAGATAGTGGGGTATTGAAGTCCCCTACTATTAATGAGTTGGGATTAATCTGTGTCTTAAAGTCCTGTAGTATTGTTTTAATGAAGTTGGGTGCACCAGAGTTTGGTGAATATATGTTCATGATTGTAATATCTTCTTGGTTTATTGTTCCTTTGATCAGCATGAAGTGGCCATCTTTATCTCTTTTGATTAGTTTTTGTTTAAAGTCTATTTTTTAGATATTATAATTGCTCTATCTGCTTTTTTATTAGTACCATTTGTGTGGTATATTTTTTTCCATCCTTTCACTTTAAGATAATGCCTGTCCTAGAAAGTGAGATGAGTTTCCTGCAGACAACAAAAAGATGGGTTTTATTTCTTAATCCATTCACCTAGTCTGTGCTTTTGACTGTGGAGTTCAGTCCGTTAATATTTAAAGTTATTAATAGAAGATGAGTATTGCCTCCTGCCAGTTTTATTTCTGTTTACATTCATGATATAGCTGTACTTTTCCACAGTTATGCCTTCATTAAATTTCTTTCTGCAACCCCTTGGGTATAGTCATTCCTTTCTTCAGCTCCTTGTATTGCTTCCAGAACTCTCTGAAGGGCTGGTTTTGTGATCATGAATTCCTTCAGCCTATTTATGTCATGGAAGATTTTTCTTTCCCCTTCAACTATAGTAGATATTTTGGCTGGGTAAAGAAATCTGGGTTGGAATCTGTGGTCATTTAAACCTGGGAATACTTTGGTACAGGCTCTTCTGGTTATAGTTTGCACTGAAAAGTCAGCTGTAACCCTAATGGGTTTTCCTTTATATGTGACTTGTTTCTCTTTTGAAGCTTTCAGTATTGTCTCTTTGTTTTGAATGTTTAGTGTTTTTACTATGATGTGCCATGGACAGTTTCTTTTCTGGTCCTGTCTGTTTGGTGTTCTATATGCATCAAGAATATGTATGGGCATGTCTTTATTTTTTGGAATTTTTTTTCCATGATTCTGTTGAAGATCTGTTCTATGCCATTATCTTGGGATTTTTCTCCTTCCTGTATACCTGTGATTCATAATTTTGGTCTTTTTATGGTGTAACACAATTCCTGTATATTCCATTCTTGTGATTTCTTAAAATTTTCATAATCTTTGCTTGAGTGGTCTATTTCGTTCACTTTATCTTCCAGTCTTGATGCTCTGTTTTCCATTTCATTCATCCTGTTGGTAAGGCTGACTCCTGTCGTTTTTAACTGGCTTACTTAGTGTTTCACTTCCTTCTTCATTTCAGCCTGGGTGTTCTTCAATATTTCTCTTTTATTAATTCATTCAGAAGTTTATCCCTATCTTCCTTCAGTTCTTTGATTACTTTGTGTGTTCTTTAAATTCCCTGAATTCTTTTATCATGTTTATAATTGTTCTTTTGAGTTCCATGTCTTACATTATCTCTAGGGGATTCTCATTGTACTCCTCTAGAGGACTATTGGTATTTGGTGGGGATATGTTATTTTGCCTTTTCATGTTATTATTTTTTCTCTGTGATTTTACATATGAATTTCTTTTGTAGTTTCTGATTCTTGTGTGAGATGCAAGCCTTCAAGTTTAGGTCTGCTTCTCTTTGTGAAATTTATGTGTCTTTGTGGTTCATGTTTGGGCATGAAAAGCTGGTTCATCTAAACTTCTGGTTCTCTCTTTTGATTTTATATTGCCATGGCCAGATTGCTTTTTTCTTCAGGAGCTCCCACAGTGGCCTAAGTCAGATGAGGATCAGGTGCTCTCAGGCTTTCTCCTAAGGTCTGGATCCCTCCAGGAAAGATGTTGGCCTCATGAATTTGGGGGCTGGAGTGGCCTGTTAGCCAGGCTCAGTAAAGATGCTGGTCTATGGCAGCTTGTGGCTGTGCCACCCAGAGATACAAAGGAAGATAGGGCCAGGAAGGAGCCCCAAGGGCTCCAGGGGACTGCACTGGGGAGCTGGGTTGGTCTAGATGCAAAGGATCAGGAAGAGGAAAAGTCAGCCCCAGTGTCCAGGAAAGAGGCTGGCAGGTCATGTAGGCCCAGGGAAGTAGAGGGAGGTAAGGGTGGGGCCAGGCCCACAGTGCCCCTTTGGACCCAGAAAGCAGTGGTGGATCCTCAGGTGTTTGGTGCACCAAGACAAGGAATGGGATTGGACCCAGGCTAGGAGGAAGGGGGAGGGGGGAGTCAAGGCATAGAGGGCCGATCAATTTACCTGGGAGAGAGAGGCCTGTGGGTCAGAGAGAGGCCTGCAGGTCGTGCAGGCCCAGAGAGTGTTTTGTTTTTTCTGATTGAGTTGGAATGGGTTTTGTGTATGCTGTCATCATTGTTGCAAGTCTGTTTGAGCAAGGTCCTAGTGGCCTGAAATTCTTCTCTCCTTATGTTCATGCACCAACCTGGGTTCTTACAATCTTTCCACTCCCTCTTCTACAATGATCCCTGACCCAGTGGGGCTTAATGTAAGAGTTCTCTCCAGCACTAGCACTTTGCAGTCTATTATTCTCAACACTTTGACCAATTTTTCCCTTCTGTGTGCATCACACTCTGATGTATGAAGAAGCTTCAATAGTGAGAGTTGAGAAATATGTTAGTATTCTCTTTATTCCTGTTCTACCAGGTTCCATTGTAGATGTATCACTTAGGGCTGGACATCTCTTAGACATTTATTGTTTGTTTGTGACCAGCCGTGGAACTCTGTAATGACCTCCATCTTTTGCATCAAGAGGCTTCCTTGATGAGTGGTCTATGGTATTCTTGTCAGGGTGGCAAGCAGGCTTGTGAGGCAGGCAGATCAGGAGGCCAAGAGCAAATTAGACTACACTGGAGGATTAGGCTAGTCTGGGTTAAGAACCAGTCCAGAGATTTGAAGAGGAAAAACAAAGGTGGCCCTAGACCAAGGTTAGAAGGGGGACAGAGTACACAGAGGGAGTAGAGCTGACCAGGCTGCAGGAGAATCCAGCAGTAAATTTTCTTAACAGGAATATATGAACAAAGGAGTGCTAGAAAGGATTCCACTAAGTTCACTACATTAAGCCAGCTAACTCTCTACTAATGGAGGTAAGAAAAAAGTAAACAATAATCCAACCAATCAGAGAAATAACATCAAAATATAGGAAATACTGAAGAACTGTCAAAAGAGTATTAATTGTAAAGGCTTCAATTCACGAATAAAGAATCATGACTTAATACAGTAACTCAGATCTGTTGAGGCATGAGGCTAACAGGAGTTTCATTAGATGAATTGGGGGTAGTTCCTGTCTCTTCTACTTCCTGCAAGACTATAGAATTAGTGTCTTTCTTATAAATATCAAAAACATTAAAATTCACCAGTGCATTTTGTCTGTCTGGAGATTTCTTTACAGTCTACCAATGCATATATTTGGGTCTAGAAATGCATATATTTGTTCTTTGGGTAATTTCATGAATGTATATAATGCCTTCTGGTTACTCTCCCCATTCCTTCCTATTCCCCTCCCTCTCTTACCAGTCTCACTTCTTTCCTAAAAATCTCTCTTTCATGTTTAAGAAATTTTGTGTGTACCATGTTGCTTAACTAGTGTGATCATAGTTTTGGAAGTATCCATTAGAGACTGATGAGCTTACCAGAGGGTACACAACTGGATAAACTACTTCCTTTTCTCCTAGAATCTGTTGGCAGGCAATAGTTCAACAGTAAGTGGTAGGGTTGTTTGAGGTCCTTCATATCCATAGCTGACAGTTAGGAGGACCTGGTTTGTAAAGACCAGTGCAGATAGGCACAGTTGCTGTAAGTTCATGAACACTGTGACCATGTTGTGCTTAGAAGATGTGATTTTGCAGTCCTTCTCCCTATTTTATGTCTCTTACATTCTTTCTACCCCTTATTCTGCAATGCTTCCTGAGCCTTAGCAGGGTAGTATAAATATCTTGTTTGGAGCTGTGCCCTCCACTTCCCTTTTTTCTCAACATCTGTGCAGCCATGAGTTTATGTATTCACTTCCATTCACTAAAAAGAGGTTTCTGACTAAGGCTGATATAGTTTTTGTCTGTGAGTTTAACCAGACATTTACAAGTCCAAAACTATGACAATTTATCTAAGAAGCAGTAGCAGATTCACTAACTTCCCTGTTTCTGAGACCTCGTCAGCCAGGTTTTTGACAAGGTTTACAGTATTGGCTACGGATCCCCTCTTGCAGCACATGACTCAAATCAAATCAGGTAGCATTGGCTGCTCCAATAACAGTCATGCCATTATTGCACCAGTGATAATATCTTGCCTGGTGGTGGTTCACCTGGAGAAGGCTCCTGACATAGAGGAGAGCTTACAGATGGCCAGACCTCAACTCCATTAATGTGGTTATCCATTTCTTCTTTTAGGTATAGCAGTATTTGCTCCCTCACATGGCTCCCTATATCTTGGTCTAGTGGACTTATCATCACTACATATTTGATAACTGATACTCTGGAAGGCATTGTATAATGCCCCTCTCATTCTCATATGTGTGTATATGTATATAAACTTTAAAAAAATACAGTTTACCTTAATATATCTACTTACTGTTTACTTTGATTAAGGTTCAAATAATACCATGTTCATCATTCTATTATGTTTTAAATATCATATTTTATGATCATTTAATGAATCTATTATGATATTATACACAGCAATTTTATGAATGATATCAATCTATTAGTATCAATGTATACATTCAAATGAAGTATAGAAAATTTACCTCCCTTTATGTGTGTGCCTGCTTTCACTTACAATACAATTACCTTCACTTTTTTCTCCACAGGTGTCCTTACATATGGCATATTGCACTGTTTCTTTGTAGGTATGCCAAATACAATTTGGGAATAAGAGAACATTAGAAAAGTTTACCACATTAATCCATGCTTCAACTCAGCTTCTTTCTTCTTGACCCTTCCTTCCTTCCTTCCTTCCTTCCTTCCTTCCTTCCTTCCTTCCTTTCTTAGTTTTTTATTTCTTTTCTTTTTTTTGTTCCCTCCCTTTCTTTCTTTCTTTCTTTCTTTCTTTCTTTCTTTTTTCTTTTCTCTTTTCTGGAGATGTCTCCTTTGTTCACTCCCTTTCTTTCTTTCTTTCTTTCTTTCTTTTTTCTTTTCTCTTTTCTGGAGATTTCTTTCAGTCACTTATGTCTACTGAAAACATTCATACTTGTCCTGCATCAGTTAATAACTAATTTTCTTGACAATCCAGGACAATATTTTCACTAGGTTAGTGACTTACTTCAGAGTTCTTTTTCTCAACGTGTTTCCTTCTGTCTTGTTGGATTTCAGTTGGGAAATCCAGTAAGAATAGTTTGCCCCTATAAATCACATGTCATTTTTCTCTGAATGTTTTCAGTATGTTTTCTATGCCATTGACTCATAAGTTTGTTGCTATTTCCATGTATTTCTTTGTATTTATTGTAGTCTTAAATAGCTTGAATTATAGACATGTATGCATAGATGTTATTAAGGCTTGAAGTTTTATTAGATATCTCTGAGCACCTATCCACCTATAATCTCTCTCCTTCCGAGTATTTTTGTTATATATCTTCTCGTTTCCAATTTTTATAAAACTTTATATATTTTTCACTTGTATCAGTAGTGTTAGTATCTGTTTCCTGAAGCTATGTTTAAAGTGTGGTTAACGTAAGTCTCACAAAGGCAGTTTTCATGTCTCTGTTATCCCAATATTGGCTACTATTGTCTTCTTAAATCAGTTTTTACATTTTCCTTGTTTTTAGCATATGTGTAATTTTTTAGAGAGGACTAGAAAGATTTGTTTATATCCTGCAGCTCTATATTCTGTTGAAACACAATTGCAGTACAATTGCTTTCTTTGACACCTCCTCACCAGGGAAGGATGCTGTCATTGCTGTCAGATGTGTGAAGATACCCAGTGTCTGCATTCAGATTCCTTTGATACCCGAGTGTAGAGCTCTTTATTACTGGAAGGGAGGGCTGGGAACTCCAGGTAAGCCTTCATCATCTGGCAACTGCACTATAGGTGATAGAAGCTGATAAAATCATAAAGCCCTTATTCTCCTGTAAATATTTCGTGTGCTACCCAGTTGTGAGTGGAGGGTTTCCTTGTTTTGTTGGATTGATGTAGAATACCTGGATCCTCAAGAGGTCTAAACTGACACTGTGGGAGATGAAGAGGATTTCACTCTGGTGGAGGAACAAAAGTCCAAGCTCTCCACTTGGTAGTGTCTAACACCACCTCCACAGTGTTACAGCACAGAAGTCTAGACTGCCCGCCTAGCATTCATTTATGGATAATGGTAGACTCCTCGGTTTGTCTTTGATGTTAGGTAGAGTTGTTCTTGGATTAGAATAATCAGGCTTTTGTTGTATCTGCTTGTCTTCACTCATTGACATTCAGGGTAGCTGGTGTCTTCAATTTCAGTGTGACTATTGGAGCCTGCTCATATTTGTGTTGTTCCTGAAATTTTTAGGTTCTGAAGAAGTTGTCATTTATAGCTTTTAGACTTTTTCTATTTGCTTTACATGTTAATTTTTAGGGATTTTAGGTGTGCTTAAGGGAAGGTATTCAGACAGATGAGTATACTAAAAAAATTCTGCAAGTATTAGTCTTTCTTTAATTTATTTTACCCTTTAAATTGAATGCCCAGGATTCAGAAAACAGTATGTGATATGGGAATATGTTTGTAAATTAAAAATGTAATGCCTAGGACATCTGAAAAGCACAACAGTATCTGTAATTATGTTAAAATTTATGATAAATCAAAAAAAACCTTTTATGAAAATATTTGGAGATGAATTGAAAACACATTTAAAATTTTGATTAAATGTTAAAGAATCGTGAACCTGAAATATAACTATAAAAATGTTTACTAAAACACTCTCTTTACCACAGTGTCAGCCTAAAATGTAAAGTTCTTAAACTAAATTTACAAAATATTGCAATTGTAAATGCAGAAATTGGCATATTTAAATAAAGGATTACATATGTGATTTATTTAATGCATAAGAAACATGAAGATTTTTTAATCTAACTGCGACATTTGTAGAAAACAGTAATTTAAAATTGTTATGTTGGAGCAAAACCCCATTTTTTTTTCCAACAGAGCATCACTTCCACTTCACAAGAAACAATGAATCATGATCAGTGTGCTACATTTTCAAATGCCTCAGTGTGAGATATCTTAGGTTCTTGTAAATCAATTACTTTCAACATAGGGGGCAACGACATTTTTCTTGAAACTTAAAGCTCCCTGCTACATTGAAACTATGGCTTACCTAATATTTTGTGTCTGGGCTGCTAGTCATGAGAACCCTATCATTGAGTGCTTCCTTCTGAATCAAGCAGCATGGAAGGAAGCATCACTGCAACCCCTCAGAATTTCCTTTACATATTTGCTTCTTGAATCATATGAAGTTTGTTCAGTTTGTGTTCTGAGTAATAACAAATCCATCAACACTGCAGGATGATCAGGACTCTAAGCAACTATGCCCAATGCTATCGGTTCCTATTATCAGCTCTCCAGAATGTTTCTGGTCAAAATGTTAATTGGTCATTGTTTTTCAATATTATTGTTTCATTTTGTGATAAATTCTGCAATAGATAGAGTCATGCAAATTCATAAAGAATACCTCTAAGCTAACATGAAACTGTTAAGAATTTTTATGGCCATAGAGCTTCCATATATATCATTTTACCTTCTTTAGGAGTTTCTTCAGTGTGCATGACTCTAAACACTAGTGATTAATGTTTAGAGTGATTAATGTCATCATTAATGCACATTACCTCACCATACAGCAATGCAACATGAGCTTAAAGTCAGCCTTTCGTCAGACAGTTCATAGGCCTTTCTGCCCCTACGACCTTTTCTTTGATGCAGGGTAATTCTACCTATTTTTAAGGCTCTAAAATCACAACTTCAAAATAATCTTCATAAATTCTTTCCATTTTCCAAAGCAGTTAGTGATGAAGTCTTTCAGGGTGTCAACTGTATGTAGATAGCTGTATTTAGTTATTGGTAACCTCTACAAATTTGAGTAAGGCTCCTTGGAACAGGGACTGGGTATTCTAAATCATGCTTACTTCTAAATGTATGTATCAACAGCAATGCTTGATTCTTATTACAAAACAGGGCTGACTGTCAGAGATCCTCAAGGAATCTACCTTTTTCTTTGTGACAAATTCTGGGAACTTGATTAAGAAAATCAATGAAGTTCAAATGCAAAACCTTATTTCTGGATATTCTAATGCTAGCCATCTACCTAAATATTAGTACACCTGAATATTATTAGGGCTGAAGTCCTCCCTCAATATCAACAGCTTGTATGACTAGGAGGTGCATCATAGAACTCTTAATTTTGGTCAGAGAAACGAGCTTGGGGATGTTACATTCTGAACTGCTTTAAACGTAATTGGTGGATAACTTTCTAATTAGTTCCAGGATCCTCATGAGATTGTTTTCTAGCCTTAGAACATTTTTATATAGCAGAAGGTTTTACACACTATTGTCTCACTGGTCAGAGATAATCCAGTGACTTGTCAGTCACTTGGTCTGGAAAACAACCCTTAGGAAAGTGGTCTGTTTCAGGGACATTAGAAACAGTATATAAACTACGTGAAAAGGTAGGTCTCCTGGTCATTGCCTTCGTTCACCTCCTGAAAGAGGTTTTTCTCTACAATGATCCCTTTGATAATTCCCACTCTCAGCCCCTGAGGGTGCCCCACCAATTCTGTCATGAACTCAGCCTGTCTTCTGTACTACAAATGCCATCTGAATTCTTTCAGTGCAGTTGCTAAGGTTTGAGGAGCAGTGAGGAAGCTAGTGAGAGATCCTGGTGAAACTATGTTACCTTAGTACCTCAGTAATGGACAAACTATCAGTTGGCTGTTTTCTCATCAAAATACAGGTTGCAGTTATATTTTAAAGAAATTATTGGTTATATTTATGTATAACTGTTTTAAACAGTACATTTTTCTTGTTTGTAACAAGATTGATTTTATATTGCTGATAAAATTCTATGTATACAATTCAAATCCCAAGTAATTAGTACAAAACAATATACTTTAATATAAAAGTAAAACCATGCGGGTCCTGAAGAGATAGCTCAACGATTAACAGCTCTGACTGCTCTTTCAGAGAACCTGAGTTCAAATCCCAGCACCCACATGGTGATTAACAACTATCTGTAACTCTAGTTCCAAGGAATCCAATGCCTTCTTCTATCCTCTGTGGGCATTGCATGACACAAGTACACTTACATACATGAAGACAATATACTCATACACATGAAATAAAAATAATAAATAAAATATTTTAAAGCAAAAAAATATTTAAATTGTCCCCATTTTCCCCATTTCTCCCTTGACAACACCAGTCTCCTATGGTACCACCTCTCTCGAGCTTCTGAAGAGAGAAGAGAGACAAATAATGCCTAGCTAGTTTAAAAAAAAAACTAGAGGTAATTATAGTAGTCTGACAACCTAATGGCAAATTGCACATACAGTATCTGTATGTGAATCCATGTGTGTAGCTAAAGGCTACATAACAAGAAACAGTGCGAGTCAGGAAACAAACTTCCGTGAGTTGTTGACCAGGGTGGTCCAAGAGACTTCCAAAATAACACAGGCTATTGACACAGATTTTGATGGCCTCCTAGAACTTGAAGACAAGACCCTACTTCTTAAGACAAAACATAATTCAGACACATGATTTTGAATAATAGAGCTGAAACTGACCTGAAACCACTTCCCCTGAAGGATAGCTCTCATAGATTTGGAGAGCAATATGAAGGTGCCAAGGGAAAACAACAGTTGGTGTTCCAACCAGCTTCAAGACCAAATAATCGGGCCAGTAGCTGGCACAGCATATGACACTGGTGCAATAGTGGCATATTTATCTTGGGGGCAATCAACAACTACCTCACTGGAATAAAAGCCCACTCAATGGGAGGAACCTTAAGTGTGGTACTGTAAACATAACCAAATACACATGGCCGGAGTGGTCATAGATCTTAGTGACAACCCCAAGACTGTCATATCCCTAGGCTAACATTATTTCTTATTACATGTAAAATGTGTATCCTTATATTTACAGACAAATATCCCAGTCACCACTCATCAAAGGAGTTTATTTTGTACAAGTTGGAGACTATTACCAAGAACCACAACTGATAACACACAGACATTGTCTATGAATTGCCCAAGCCTGAGCAACACATCTACAATGCAACCTCTACTTCTAAGGCACACAGAACATAGAACAGAGATAAAGAAGAAGAGATTAATGAATCTCTCAATTTTCATTAACAAAGATCCCTCTTGCAACAGAGGACCAGGAACACAAAAGGTCACAGCTAGCCAAAATTTAGAGATTAAGAGTCTGAAAAATGCTGGGCTTGGACAGGACTCCTATATTAAATATCACCTACCCAGGGCTCAAGGAGCAGCATGGAAAATGGGGCAGAAAGATTGTAAGGGAGGAGGTGCATGGTAGCAGAGTCCTACATTCTCCTGGTACACTGCTTATATGATTCTATGGCAATGGTGTCAGCATACACAAGTCCCATGCAAGCTCAGGCAGACAAAAACCCAGCACAGAACTGGGGAAATGAACAGCAGACCCTAATCTTAACTGAAGAAATATTGACAACTGACTACAGCTAGGTGATCAAGAGCTGATCTGCCTAAAACAAGGGAGTCTAAGAAGGCTGACTAGACCTCAGTTGATGGACTTATACTGGGAAACATCTGGGGACATTGACTTGACACATTGGGGTTTAACATGTATGACAAAGTATCTGGGTTCCAGTGGGGGGGTGGCTATGGAGGATGCCAGTGGGGATATGGGTATAAATATGATTAAGATTGAGATATTCTGTGTTAAATACACAAAAATTCAAGAAAAAATATTCAAAAAAGTATATATATATTTTTTTAAAAAATAAATGCTATAGTCAGGGTTTACAAATCATACAAATTAGTATGAACACATTCCCTTTTACTCTGAACTGTGTTATCTTTCCAGATATGAAGTAGTGGACAATTAGTTTTATGATATTGAGAATCTAAATTTTCATAGTTCTACCTTGATGGTTTCTGTGCACGCCACTGGGTCTTATGAAGAAGAAGTTAAAATATGGTTCATAATCAAGAACTGACTCATAAGAGGAAATATTTCAGTTTACTTAATGGTAAACTTAAAGATGTTGTGCTGAAAAAGGAGATCTGAAGAAATGAACTGGGGTTATAAATTTGTACTATTCATACTGCACTTAAAAGCTTTTAGACAGATCTAGATCTTGGTATGGGGAATGCATATGCCTAAAACAATTCTCAGAAATATAAGTAGTTAGAAGTCCTACTAGGGGACTGAAGTCCTTCTCACAGAAAGAAAACTTTTAAGGGCAATCAAGATGAATTTTAAATTTATTTGTGGCAACTCACAAAGAACTTTGAATTTTCTATCTATGCTTTTCTCTCACAAATTCACGTATGTATTCTAATATTACATCTTGTACATAGGAGAAATGTGTGAAAATATCAAGTTATTAGAAAGGAATCTTTTTAGAAAGAACAAAAAACAACTGGTATTTTATGATTGAGAAACCTCTGGAATGTGGATTAAAAACTACGTATTCACATGAGGCAACAACTTGTTTGGCACTGTTTTTCCTCAAGAGTCCCTTGAGGAATTCTTTGCAATTCTTTTTAGCAGTACAAGAGATAATGATAATGTAAGGCTTCGAATTGGAACATCTGAAGGCAAGCTTATTGGCTTTGTATTGTAGGATTGCTTCGAGAAAATTACTTAAGTGTTCAATACTAGTTATTCTACCTTTTATTTACTGAAATTGTTTTTGAGATACTTCTGAGTAGCATCAAGCTTGAAGAAAAACCAGAAATTCCATGTAGACATTACCTAGTTACCTCCAATGGAGATATTTTACAACACTCCAGTACCATGTCAAAAGTTTATTAACATTCATGCCATATACCTATGATGTTTACATTTCTCTAATCTCACTTGTTCTCATTTTCTGAGTTTTAATATATGTAACTATCCACAGAGATTCATTACCCTTGGATTTTTATGTCCACCATACACATGACATTGAAAGGATCATCACCACTTTTAAATATCTTCTTTCTCCTGCCTCCACCAAAATCCAGGGTTGGTTTTTTTTTTTTTTTTTTTTTTTTTTTTTTTTTTTTTTTTTTAGGTCTCCCTGTAGCCCCAGTTGTCCTGGAACTCACTATGTAAATCAGGCTGGCCTTGAACTCACAGAGATCCATTCACCTGCCTCTGCCTCCCAAGTGCTGGGACTACAGGCGTGCACTACCGTGCCTGGCTTGTCCCTTGTTTTTAACATTATTATTTTTAAATAATGCAATTTTAAAGAGCAATCTTTTGTGAGTGCTTTCCAAATATTACCTGAAGACACATGTATCTTGGTGTATGCATCCAATTTGTACCTTTTAATTGCTGAGTAGATCCTCAGAGTATCATTAAGGCAAAATTTGATTAATTCCTTACCCATTGAAAGACATTTGGTCTATTTTCAATAGTAAGCTATTGTGAGTTAGAGTACAAAGTGAATGTGTGCATGTTGTTTTGTGCAAACAAGGTATCCTAATTACTTTCTATTACTGTGCTAAAATACTCTGAGCAAGCCAACTTGGGAAAGGGTTCATCGCATCTTATATTTCAAAGTGTCAGGGCATGTTAGAGGGAAGTCAGGCAGGAACTCAGGCCAGGAAACTGGAGACCAGATCTGAAGCAGAGACCACGGAGGAATGCTGCTTACTGGCTTACTCTTTTGGCTTGTGTCCAGCCTGCTTTCTTTTTTTTAAAATATATTTTTTACTTTTTTTAGAAGAAGAATTTCATTACCACTTTAACATACTCAATAACTGTTTCCAGATCAAAGATACATCTCATTCAAAAGTGGCTATAAAATTTTAGGTTCACTGTTGAACCTAATAACTTATGCAATAAGATTACAATCTGCATCGTGGTTAGGTCAACAGGCACAAGAATTTGGTGTTACTGTGAAAAAACATGAAGGTGTCTGGCCTGAAGGGGGTGCAGTTTCAGATGGAAAGACTGGAGAGAACAGCAACTCCAACGGTTCTGTGTGACTTGGCTGTGTGGAATTTAGTCAGAGACTAAGAGTCACCCATTAGGGCTGAAGAAGACCTCTTGATTCCAGGCAGATGAAACTAAAATCTTCATATTTTTTTTTTTTGTCTTTTTTGAGACAGGATCTCTCTGTAGCCCCAGCTGTACTGGAACTCGCTATGGATACCAGGCTGGTCTTGAACTCACAGAGATCCACCTGCCTCTGCCTCCCAGGTGCTGGGATTAAAGGTGTGTGCCACCATACCTGGCAGAAAACTTCATTTTTAATGCAATTAACACCAAGGTGTTTGCACATGCATTTCTAATCTCTATATATCAGATTATTACTAGTCACAGTCGGTTACTTTCTGAGCTCCTTGGCACCTGAGCATGGATATAAAGTTATCAGGTAGATTTCAATGGTAATGTTTTTCACATCTACTAATTATTAAGGAGAAAATTTTTATGCTTTGAAGAATCATTATTTTTTTTAAATTTAATAACCACATGATTAGAAGAAGCATTTTATTACAGCTTTAATGTATTCAGTTACACACTCCAGAGCAAGGATACTTCTCTTTCAAAAGCGGCTGTAAATTTTTAGGTTCACAGTTCAATTAATACCATTATACAACACTGAACTCAGTATTAACCCGGTAAGACATAAAATTGAATGAGTTTTAGCCCTTTAAAGAAGACCTCCATTTCATTTAAAAATATGCTGTTTCCTACATTTTTAATGCTACTAAAACTTAGATGTTTGCACATGTGTCTTTAATCTCTGTGTAGCTGATGATTACTAGTGACAGTCGGTAACACTCAGGTCCTTAGTCCCTAAGTATGGATATAAAGTCATCAGGTAGATTTCACTTGTACTGTTTATCACCTCTACTATTTAACATGAAGTAAATTGTTATGCTTCATCCTCAAATATAAGACTTTAAAACATTTTTGTTGATTTTTCTGAGTGTATATCATACAGAACATCCCACACAGTCCTATTCATCTGTATACACACTTCCCAAATGGCACCGTCCCATAACCTCCTCCCTCCCACATACTAGAGCCCACATGCTCTGTCATCCCTGTTACTGTCCTCTATGTTGTTGGCACTCCCAGTCATTCACCAGTGTTTGTCCGCCTGCTGAATCTAGTCAGCCTATCTAGAGATCATTGTTTTAGGAAGATCAGATGTTCCTCATCTAGCAGCACTCAGTTGTCAATATTGCTTTAAATAAGATTGGGGTCTGCTATTCATTTTCCCAGTTCTATGCTGGGTTACTGTCTGTGAGTCTCTTGTGCCACATTGGCTAATAACTCAAAGGAAGGTATCACCTGTCTGGCATTGTTTCTTGTTATGTAGCCTTTAGCTATACATATGGACTCTTAAGAATTATATTGACCCCATTAATCTTTGGTTATACCTTCCCTTTGGGAGTTGAAGACCCTACAGTTTGCCCAGATAAAACAATTTATTTTTACTCTTAAGGTCATTTGAGGATTTGTTCCTCAGGGGTAACATGGGCTTGGGAGGAGCACCTGGCTCCTTTCTTTTACCAGTTCTGTCTATGTGAAGATATGTCAAAGGTCCTACTCAACCATGGCTGGCTTTGCTTGGAGGCATGGAGGAAATGTTTCCTCTGTATTGACCCTCTTCGGTTTAGACTGGACACTGGTTAAGGTCCATCTGTTGGGTCTCCATGGCATCCTTGCTCAAGAGCACAGGTGACTCATCACAGTTACAGGACATTTTGAGAGATGCTCATAGTCCCCTGGAACTTAGTCAACCTAGGAGGGCAAGGAGCAAAATCTGTCCTTTATGTCCCCCTGACCAAATTATTATAGGCCTCAGTATATGGCTGTTAAACATCCAAGGAGGATAGTTCCACCAGTCTGGTGCTTTTAATTAACATATGCCAAGTAGACAGAGCTTGGGCAAAGATGAAATGCACTTAGATAACCCTTGCCTAGACATATATTACATTCTTTGATCTGGTTGTATATATAATTTGTCAGTAGGTTGTTGTCTTAATGTGGTTCCTTATGGTTTTCTAAAACTATCTAGGCATTGTTTATCTCTCACATTGTCTAACCCTTCCACCATCGTTTCCACATTTAAGGTGCTCCAATTTTTTCCATTTCTCCCTTAATAATTCCTTTCTCCTATGGTCCCACCTCTCTTGAGCTCCTTCTTTCCCTTTATCCCCTAGTTTCCTTATATAACGTTCCATCCCCCTCCTCTTAAAACAACCCCATTATTGTCCATATCTCCCTTGTTAACACCCGTTTTCTAATGTGCTTCTCTTTCAGATTGTTTCTTTTCTTTTACTTCCCTGGTTCCTTTTCATTATCCTTGTTCCTATAGTTATTATGTCTGGACACAACTTATAAGGACTTGGTGCTAGGATCCACATAAGAGGGAGAACATACGTCGTTTTTTTGTTTGTTTCTGAGTCTATGTTACTTCACTTAGTATAACAGTTTCTAGTTCCATCCATTTACCTGCAAATTTATGATTTCATCTTTACTGCTGAGTAAAATTCCATCATATAAATGAACCACATTTTCATTATCCACTTGTCAGTTGAGGGACACTTAGGTTGCTTCCATCTCTTAGCTATTGTGAAAAGAGGAGCAACAAACATGGATGTACAAGTGTCTCTGCAGTAGTATGAGTTCCTTGGGTATATGCCAAGCAGCAGTATAACTGGGTCAAATGGTAGGTTCATTTGTAGTTTTTTAAGAGTTCTCCACACTGCTTTCCATAGGGGTTGAACAAGTTTGCAGCCCCACCAGCAGTGGATGAGTGTTACCCTTTCTCCACATCCTCTTCAACATTTGGCATCATTTGTTCTCTTGATCTTAGTCAGTCTGCCTGAGGTAAGAGGAAATCATAAAGTGGTTTTAATTTTCACTTCCCTAATTATTAGTGATGTTGAACATCTTTTAAGGTGCTTCTTAGCCATCTTTACTTCTTCTTTTGAGAACTCTCTGTTCAGCACCTTAGCCCATCTTTTAATTGGGTTACTTCCTATCTTGAGTCTGTTTTTTTGAGTTCGTTATATATTCTGTATATTAAACCTCTGTCAGATGTGTCACTGGTGAAGATTTTCTCCCATTCTGTGGGTTTTCTCTTCACTTCCCTGGTTGCCTCCTTTGATATACAGAAGCTTTTTAGTTTAATGCGGTCCCATTTGTTGATTCTTGACTTTATTTCCTGAGCGATTGATGTCTGGTTTAGAAAATCCATTCCTACACCTTTATATTGTAGGTTTTTACCAATGTTTTCTTCTAACAGTTGTAGACTTTCAGGCTTTACATTGAGGTCTTTGATCCATTTGGAATTGACTTTTGTGAAAGATGAAAGATAGGGGTTTAGTTTCATTATTCTACAGGTGGAGATCCAGTTTTGCTAGCACCATTTGCTGAACATGCTGTCTTTCCTTCAGTGAATGTTCTTGGCCCCTTTGTCAAATATCACATTGCTGAAATTGCATTTGCTCATATTTGGGCTTCCATTGATCTATGGGTCTATTTTTGTGCCAGTACCATGTTGTTTTTATGACTATAGCTCTGTATTACAGATTAAAATCTGGTGTAGTAATCCCCCTGACATTGCTCTTAGTGCTCAGTGTTGTTTTGACTATCTGAGGTCTTTTGTGCTTCCATATGAATCTTAGGATGTTTTTCCAAATTCTGTGAAAAATGTCATGGGGATTTTGTTTGGTATTGCATTGAATCTATAAATGGCTTTTGGTCCGATGGTCATTTTCACAATATTAATGCTTCCAATCCATGAGCATTGAAGGCCCTTCCATCTTCTGATGTCTTCCTCAATCTCTTCCTTTAAAGATTTAACATTTTTATTGTAGAGATATTTAATGTCTTCGGTCAGGTTTATTTTGAGATATTTATTTTTCAGCTATTGTGAAGGGGAGTGTTTCCATGTACTCTTTCTCGCATTGCTTATTATTGGTATATGGAAAGGGTACAGACTTTTGTAGGTTAATTTTGTAACCTAACACTTTACTGAACGTGTTAATAATTTCTAGTTTTCTGCTGGAATTTTTGGCATCTCTTGGATATGGTATCATATCATCTACAAAAAGGGATAATTTGGTCTCTTCTTTTCCAACTATTACTCCTTTAATTTCCTGCACTTGTCTTACTGCTCTTGAAAGAGTTTCAAGCATTATATTAAAGAGGAGTGGAGATAGTGGACAGCCTTGTCTGGTTCCTGATTTCAATGGAAATGCTTCCAGTTTTTCTCCATTTAGAATGATGTTGGCTGTGGGTTTGCTACATATGGCTTTAATTATGTTCATATGGATTTAATGATTTTGAGGTATGTTCCCTCCAGTCCAATTCCTCTCTAGGACTTTGACCATAAACGCACGTTGAATTTTATCAAAGGCCTTATCTGATTTTGAGGTATGTTCCCTCCAGTCCAATTCCCCTCTAGGACTTTGACCATAAACGCACGTTGAATTTTATCAAAGGCCTTATCTGCATCTATTGAGATGACCATGTGGTTCCTGTCTTTGAGCCCATTTATGTGATTTATGACGTTTACTGCCTTACGTATATTGAACCATTCCTGCATCTCTGGGATAAAGCCAACTTGATCATGGTGGATGATCTTTTTGATGTGTGTCTGTATGTGGTTTGCAAGTATCTTGTTGAGATTTTTTGCATCTATGTTCATTAAGGATATGGGTCTATAGTTTTTGTTTGTTTGTTTGTTTGTTTTTTGGTTGTATCTTTACCTGGCTTTGGTATTAGAGTAATGCTGGCTTCAAAGAAGGAATTTGTAAGTTCTCCCTCCTTTTCCATCTTTTTGAATAAATTAAGTAGTATTGGATACAGATCCTGTTTAACTGTCTGGTAGAATTCTGTTGTAAATCCATCTGGTCCTGGGTTTTTTTTCGTCAGAAGGTTTTGTATTACTGTTTCAATTTCTTTTGTGTTATGGGTCTGTTTAAGATGTTAATCTCTTTTTTAGTTTAGTTTTGGTGGTTCCAATGCCTTTAGATATCTGCCCATTTCTTTTAGGTTTTCAAATTTAGTAGCATATAGGTCTTTAAAGCATTCCCCTATAATGTTCTGTATCTTTCTGGTGTTTGTTGTGATGTTTCAACTTTTGTCTCTGATTTTGTTGATTTGGAGGTGCTCTTTCTTTCTTTTGGTTAACTGAACTAGCAGTTTGTCAATCTTGTTTATCTTTTCAAAGAACCAGCTCTTGGATTCGTTGTCCCTTTGTATGGTTTTCTTTGTTTCAATTTCATTAATTTCTGTCCTGATTTTCATTATTCCTTCTTGTCTGCTGGCTTGGGTTTCATTTGTTGTTGTTTTTCAAGTCTTGAGTTGCAATGTTAAGTCATTCATTTGTGTTCTTTACAATTTTTTAATGTAGGCAGTTAGAGCTGTAAACTTCCCTCTAAGGACAGCTTTCAGCGTGTCCCAGAGGTTTTGTTGTATTGTATTGTCCTTTTCACTTAGTTCCATGAATATTTTTATTTCTTTCTTAATTTCTCTTTTGACCTCTTCATCATTCAGCAGGGTATTGTTTAATCTTCATGTTTTCAAGTGGTGACTAGGGCTTTTTCCATTGTTGATTTTAAGCTTTATTGCATTGTGGTCTGATGAAATGCATGGAATTATTTCAATCCTTTTGTATTTTTTGAGGTTTGTTTTGTGCCTCAGTATATGGTTGATTTTGGAGAAAGATCCATGGGGCATTGAATAGAAAGTAGGTCCTTAGTTGCTTGGTTGGAATACTTGGTAGATATCTGTTAGGTCCATTTGATATATGGTATTGTTTAATTCAGATGTCTTTTTGTTAACTCTCTGCCCTGTTGACCTATCTAATGGAGACCATGGGGTATTGAAGTCCCCTACTATTAATGAGTTGGGATTAATCTGGGTCTTAAAGTCCTGTAGTATTGTTTTTATGAGAGTGGGTGCACCAGAGTTTGGTGAATATATGTTCATGATTGTAATATCTCCTTGGTTTATTGTTCCTTTGATCAGCATGAAGTGGCCCTCTTTATCTCTTTTGATTAATTTTAGATTAAAGTCTATTTTGTCATATATCAGAATTGCAATGCCTGCTTTTTTCTTAGTACCATTCACTTATTTTTTCCATCCTTTCAGTTTAATATAGTGCCTGTCCTTAAAAATGAGATGAGTTTCTTGCAGAAAACAAAAAGATGGGCTTTGTTTCTTAATTCATTCAGCCAGTCTGTATCTTTTGACTAGGGAATTCAGTCTGTTAATATTTAAAGTTATTAATAAATTATGTGTATGAAACCCTGTCATTTTTATTTCTGTTCACATTCTTGGTATAGCTGTACTTTTCCACAGCCATACCTTCATTGAATTTCTTTCTGCAACCCCTTGGATGTAGTCATTCCTTTCTTCTGTTCTTTGCATTGCTTCCAGAACTCTCTGAAGGGCTTGTTTTGTGGACATGAATTCCTTCAGCCTGTTTATGTCATGGATGATTTTTCTTTTCCCTTCGACTATAATACAAATTTTGGCTGGGTATAGTAATCTTGGTTGGCATCTGTGGTCATTTAAAATGGGAATACTTTGGTCCAGGCTCTTCTGGCTTTCATAGTTTACATTGAAAAGTCAGCTGTAATCCTAATGGGTTTTCCTTTATATGTGACTTGTTGTTTTTCTTTTGCAGCTTTCAGTATTGTCTCTTTGTTCTGTACGTTTAGTACTATGATGTACTATGATGTGCCATGGAGAGTTTATTTTCTGGTCTTGTCTGTTTGGTGTCCTATATGCTTCTTGTATTTGTTTGGGCATGTCTTTCTTTAATTTTAGAAAATTTTCTTCTACGATTCTGTTGAGGATCTGGTCCATTCCATTATCCTTGAATTCTTCTCCTTCCTGTATGCCTATAATTTATAAGTTTGGTCTTTTTATGGTGTCACACAATTCCTGCATATGCCATTCTTGTGCTTTCTTAAATTTTTCATAACCTTTGCTTCAGTGGTCTAGTTCGTCCCCTTTATCTTCCAGTCTTGACCTTCTGTTTTGCATTTCATTTATCCTATTGGTGAGGCTTTCTGCTGTCATTTCTAATTGGCTTACTGAATGTTTCACTTCCTTCTTCATTTCAGCCTGAGTAGTATTCAATATCTCTAGCTCTTTTCTGAATTCATTCAGAAGTTTATCCCTATCTTCCTTCAGTTCTTTGATTCCTTTGTTTGTGTGTTCTTTAAATTCACTGAATTCTTTTATCATATTTATAATAGTTCTTTTGAGTTACATGTCCTGCATTATTTCTAAGGGGTTCTCATTGTACTTCTCTAGAAGACTATTGGTATTTGATGGGGATATGTTATTTTGGATTTTCATGTTATTATTTTTTCTCTGTGATTTTGACATGTGACTTTCTTTTGTAGTTTCTGATTCTTGTGTGAGACTCAAGCCTTCAAGTTTAGTTCTGCTGCTGTAGGGAGCCATGGGCCCCCTGCCCAGAAATAGTAACTATTGTCTGCCTCAACCTTGTAAATTTCTTTATCCTGTAAAAACATCCTGCCTCCTGGTCTGGTTGTGGAAGGTGTGGTAAACAGGGGAACTTACCCGCCCAGCTTCTTCCGCCCTCTGCTTCCCTATAAAAGCTTTGTACAAACGTTCAATAAAGAGAAGAGACTTGAGAGTGAAGTGAACCTCATCTTGGCGTCCTTGTTGTCCTTTCCTCGGCTCTGCTGGTCAGAGTCGTGGCTTGCGGCAAGTGGTGGCCTGTATGGGGATCGCAGCGTGCTAAACTCTCTGGGCGAGACCTAGCGGCAACTCTGGATTTTTTTTTTGGGGGGGGGAGCGGGGACCAGCTGCGCGCCAGCACCATGTTCCTGGCCACTCTGTACTTCACGCTACCACTCCTAGATTTGCTCCTGTCTGCCGAAGTGAGTGGCGGGGACTGCCTTGACTGCGTGAAAACCAGCAATCAGTGCCTGAAAGAATAGAGCTGCAGCACCAAGTACCGCATGCTAAGGCAGTGCGTGGAGGGCAAGGAGATCAACTTCAGCCTGGCTTCCGGCCTGGAGGCCAAGGATGAGTGTCGCAGCGCCATGGAAGCCCTGAAGCAAAAATCTCTCTACAACTGCCGCTGTAAGCAGGGTATGAAGAAAGAAAAGAACTGCCTGCACATCTACTGGAGCATGTACCAGAGTCTACAGGGAAATGATCTGCTGGAAGATTCCCCATACGAACCAGTTAACAGCAGATTGTCAGATATATTCCGTGCCGCCCCGTTCTTATCAGTGGAGCACATTTCGAAAGGGAATAACTGCCTGGATGCGGCCAGCGCCTGCAACCTTGATGACACCTGCAAGAAGTACAGGTCTGCCTATATCACCCGGTGCACCACCAGCATGTCCAACGAAGTCTGCAACCGCCGCAAGTGCCACAAGGCCCTCAGGCAGTTCTTTGACAAGGTCCCAGCCAAGCACAGCTATGGGATGCTCTTCTGCTCCTGCAGGGACATTGCCTGCACAGAGCGGCGGCGCCTGACCATCGTGCCTGTGTGCTCCTACGAAGAGCGGGAGAAACCCAACTGTTTGAATTTGCAGGACTCCTGCAAGACGAATTACATCTGTAGATCTCGCCTCATAGATTTTTTTAC
Source organism: Nannospalax galili (assembly GCF_000622305.1). NCBI lineage: Eukaryota > Metazoa > Chordata > Mammalia > Rodentia > Spalacidae > Nannospalax > Nannospalax galili. Next base: position 2,179,635 of record NW_008352325.1, read on the forward strand.
CAACTGCCAGCCAGAGTCCAGGTGTGTCAGCAGCTGTCTTAAGGAGAACTATGCAGACTGCCTCCTGGCTTACTCGGGGTTGATTGGCACAGTCATGACTCCCAACTACATAGACTCCAGCAGCCTCACCGTGGCCCCGTGGTGTGACTGCAGCAACAGTGGGAATGACCTAGAGGAGTGCTTGAAATTTCTCAGTTTCTTCAAAGACAATACATGTCTGAAAAATGCAATTCAAGCCTTTGGCAATGGCTCTGATGTGACTGTGTGGCAGCCCGTCCGGGTCAAGAACAAGTCTCTGAGGCCATCAGGGTCTGAGAATGAAATTCCAAAATCAATGGCTGCTCCTCCCAGCTGCGGTCTGAGCCCACTTCTGGTCCTGGTGGTAACCACGCTGTCCACCCTATTATGTGTGTATCAGTGGAGGAAACATCGTAGCTGCATTCATAAAAGATGTGAAAAGACGTAGAGAGAGAGAGAGAGAAAAAAAAACAAAAACAAAAAAAAAACCCAAGTAATCTGTTTCCTGTCCTCTTGTATTTCTGAAAATTTGGTTTTTTAAGCTCAGTTGAAAAATGGTTTCATCCAACTGGAACTTTTGTGTTGTTGTTTTTAAGAAAGCTTCTTGTGATCCTTCAGGGCTTCTGTAGAAAGAGTGCTGCAGGCTACATTTCAAACTCAGAAGGCTTTGGGGCATGCTGTATTTTAAGGGGACCATTTGTAAATTGGACTGTAAAGCAAACTAAGAGTATGTTTTTGATGATGAAGAGGAGGA
>NW_008352325.1:2181015-2182620 GCF_000622305.1 Nannospalax galili
AGTTTTGGGAGGAAGGTTTCTTGGTCCTCTGCCTCCTGAAGGAAAGAGTGTGGCAGATTTTCATGTAAATACTGTGTTTGTATGATGTATACTATGATTTTTATAAACCTAGGCTGCTTGAATATGCTAACAGCTAACTCTGGAGGGAAACTGTGCACCTTTCACTTCAGACTTAATCCTGTTCTTTAGATCTAAAGATGTTTTCTGCCTAACGTCTCTTACTTGCTGTTTCAAACTTATGTAGTATAGGCTAAAAATATGAGAAGCTGACTCAGGGCAGAAACTGGTCCTTTCTGTTCAGACTCATGCTAGTTCTCACAAACTTCTGTTCTCAAGAATTCTCCAGGTTCAGACTGACCCTCTGACTCTGTGAGAAGAACTGAGAGAAGCTTGCATGTTTTAGTGCCTTGGCATGCAAGATTTTCTTTGGTTAAAAAGGCTTCCACCTCAGGGGTCGGTCTCCTTGGGTTCCTGACAGGGGGACCTGATCTAGATTGATCATATAATAAACCTGTAAAAACAGGCACACTGTAATTAATCAGAAAAACAGTTAGAGAGATGCCCAGGGCTGTCCACAGTGATGCTTTGGACGTAAATCAGGCGTGCCCATGCAATGTCGACACTGTGCCTTTTGCAGATCTGCATTGGGTCTCATTCCCAACATGTTTTGTTTCAATTCGGTTTGATGGTACCATTTAACAAATTTCTCTCAGTCTGAGCCTGGCACGGCTCTGTGTAGATAATGTGTAAAAATAACAGTTTTTAGAGGGGCTCTGGGTGACCCACTCATCAAAAACCTGTCCAAAAGACCAACTTAATTTTTCCATAAAACCAACACGGCGACCCCACTGAGCCGTCACCAAAGCAACAAATAGTAGGATTTGTTTTCTTTCTCTTTTTGGTGTGTGTGTGGCATATGCATGTGTGTACACATGTGTAGGTGCCTCTCGTGTGTGCACCCATGTACAAGTCAAAGGGTGCTCTGCTCTATCACTTTCCACTTTATTCTCTTGAGACAGGGTCTCTCACGGAACCTGGAACTAGCTAGCTGTGTTTTGGCTAAACTGGTTGACCAGCAAGTCCCAGCAACCCCTATCCCCACCCAGTGTGCCCACAGCCACACCCAGCTTTAAAAAAAATTATTTAGTAACCACATAATTAGTAGATGCATTTCATTACAACAACATTGACATAGTCAATAACAGTTTCCAGAGCAAAGATGCATCTCTTTCAAAATTGTAATTTTTAGGTTAACAGTGTTGAATTAATACAGTCATACGTTATTGTACTCAGTATAAACCCTTTAAGACATAAAATTGAATTAGGCTTTAACCTTTAAAGAAGATCTCCATTTCATTTTAGAATATGCTGTTTCCTACATTTTTAATGCTACTAACGCTTAGGTGTTTGCACATGTGTCTTTAATCTCTATGTATCTGATAATAACTAGTCACAGTCGGTTACACGCAGATCCTTAGTACCTGAGTATGGATATAAAGTCATCAGGTAGATTTCACTGGTAATGTTTATCACCTCTACTATTTAACATGAAGTAAATTTTTATGCTTCCTCCTCAAATATATCTGTTTTTAAATTTTTTTGATT
>NW_008352325.1:2182788-2250183 GCF_000622305.1 Nannospalax galili
GTTTACCTAGATAAGACTGGTACTGTAAAAGATAACATAAAGATCTTGAGGGAGGGGCTGGAGTGCCGCAAAAGGGAAAGGGATCAACAGGATAGTTGATATAAAAATTGGTTTTCCACATCAACTTGGGTTTCAACCCTCTTGCCCACCATATTGGGACCCCCTCCTAGCAATCCTGGCTGTAATATCCTTCGGTCCCTGGGCCTTCAAAAGGATCACAACCTTCATTAAGAGTCAGATTAATGATCTGGCAGCTAAACCTATTCAAGTGCATTATCACAGGCTGGAGCTCGAGGATCGAGATGACCCCTTTGAGCCTGCCAGGCCTTATGACAACGTGATCAGTTGTCCCCTTGAGAGCTGAACCGGTCAGCCAAAGACGGGTAAGAGAGACTTTTACTGATAAGCAACCTAAGACAGGCAGGCAGCCGACGCAGCTGCCCTAGACCATGACGGGTGAGCATCAGATAAAAGTTCTCCAACCTAAGACAGGCGCGGTTCCCTAAGGGATCATTTGGCCTTGGCCCCATGCTCTTGTTTAAAATAAAAAAAAAGGGGGACATGTAGAGAGCCATGGGCCCCCTGCCCAGAAATAGTAACTATTGTCTTCCTCAACCTTGTAAATTTGTTCACCCTGTAAAAACATCCTGACTTGTGGTCTGGCTGTGGAAGGTGCGGTAAACAGCGGAACTTACCCGCCCAGCTTCTTCCGCCCTCTGCTTCCCTATAAAAGCTTTGTACAAACGTTCAATAAAGAGAAGAGACTTGAGAGTGAAGTGAACCTTATCTTGGCATCCGTGTTGTCCTTTCCTCGGCTCTGCTGGTCAGAGTCGTGGCTTGCGGCATGCTGCTTTTTGTAAACTTTATCTGCCTTTGTGGTTTACTTTGTGGTTCATCTCAGCTTCTGTTTCTCTCTCTTTCCAAGACAAGGAATGGGACAGTACCCAGGCTAGGAGGAGAGACAGATCGGGGAGATGGTAGGGTGAATGGGGCTGGGGCAGTCAAGGTGCAGAGGGCACAATGGACTTACCCAGGAGAGAGTCTGGTGGGTTGTTCAGGCCCAGGGAAGCAGAGAGAGGTGAGGGCAGAACCAGGCTGTTAGGGTTCCTGGTGATGTTGGGAAGGAACTGGGTTCATCTGGATGTAAGGGATCAGGAAGCAGTGGTGGTTCCAGACCAAGGGGTCAGCCCCAGTGTCCAGGAAAGAGGCTGGCCGGTTGTGAAGCCCAGAGATGCAGAGGGTGGAGAGGGCAGGCCCACGCCCAGAGGACTCCTGGGGACCATGAGAATGAACTGGGTTCATCTGGATGCAAGGGATCAGGAAGCAGTGGTGATTCCATGGCCAAGAGGTCAGCCCCACTGTCCAGGAAAGAGGCTGGCAGGTTGTGCAGCTCAGGGAAGCAGAGGGAGCTGAGGATGGGACCAGGCCCAGAGGTCTCCTGGGAGAGAGGCTGCCAGGTTGTCCAGCCTGCTTTCTTATACAACCCAGGACCACCCACAGTGAACTGGACCTTTCCACATTACTCGAAAATCAAGAAAATACTTCACAGACATGCTCACTGGCCAATCCATTAGAGGAAATCACCCAACTGAAATTCCCTGTTCCCAGGTATGTCAAGTTGACATCAAAGCCAATCATGATACATAGGATTTCTTCTTTCTGAGATGTGTTTAGGAGGACAATCTCCAAACTTTGCCCTGTGTTAATTGCATATGTGGACTTACAAGGAATTGCCAGATGGTTCCAGGTGTGGCTACATCACATTTTATAAAAAAGCAACATTCATGGCTATTGATTTTCTAAAAATGTAAATTAGGGATTGGAGAGATGTCCCAGCAGTTAAGTGCACTGGTTGCTCTTCCAGAGGACCTGGGTTGGGTTCCCAGCACCCACATGGTGGCTAATAACCATCTGTAACTCCACTTCCAAGAGATCTAACAATTTCTTCTGATCCCCATGAACATTGCATGACACAGGTACACTTACATACATGCAGACAATACACTCAAATACATAAAATTTAAAAAACAGATGTTAAAAAATATCAAAAAGTCAATTAAACTAAAAAATTTGACTCATACATATAAATTAAAATGTAGACATTAAAAGGGTAGCATGTGGTGTTCTTATACAGCTATATCTGTGTATTATTTCAATCAATCTCATTTACCTTAGTTTTTGTGGATTATGCTTATAGTGTCAAGAATTTATCTTATATTATTTTTTTTTTATTTTATGTGTATGTGTGTACTGCCTGCATGTAGATAAGTGCACCTGTGTCATGCAATGCCCATGGAGGATAGAAGAGGCTGTCAGATTCCCTGGGACTGGAGTTATGGACAGCTGTTAGCTGCCATGTGGGTGCTGGGATTCAAACCTGGGTCTTCTGTAAGAATAGTCAGTTTTCTTTACAGCTGAGCAGTCTCTCCAGCCCCTAGCTTATATTATTTTCTCAAAAGTTTTATTGTTTCATATATTATACTTAAATAAAATTATTTAAATTAATTTTATGGTTTAATTTTCTTATAAGTCAGGGTATCCCTGTAACCCCCACCTGGTCTGGAACCCACTATGTTCACTGGGCTGCCCTCCATTTCATAGAGATCTACCTGCCTCTGCCTCCTTAGTTCCGGATTTATAGGCATGTGCCACAACAACACCCAGCTTATATGGTTTAAGTTATAAGTTTTGAGAGGTTGGTTTTGTTGCTGTTGTTTTTTGATTGTTTTGGTTTTTATAGAAAAATTCAACTATTCTAGGTTGCCCTCAAACTCACTTTCAGTTGCGGATGTCTGTGAACTTCTGATCCTCCTGCTTTCACCTCCTGAGTACTAAAATTACAGGTCTAAGATACCACACCCAGTCATGTGTGGTGCTTGGGATTGAATCCAAGGGTTCCTGCATGGGAGACAAAAACTACCAACTCAGCCCTGGCTCCTGAATTTGCTAATTTTATATCAAAGTTCATTTTTATTTTTGTATGTTAATGCCCAATTATTTCCTGACAATTTATTGAGACTATTTTTCTTAAATTGTTTTGTTCCTGTATCACAAATTTATTTTTCACATGGGCGAGGATCTCTTTTCTAATGAAATTTCTGTTGACAATGTCTCAAGGCTATAGGTTTGCAGGGAGTTGTGATGTGAGTGAACTGATACCTCCCAATTCAAGCACATTTTTCTAGTTTCAATTCCTTTAGATACTTTTCCTTCCATATCAATTTTAGAGTAAATTTGACAACATATTTTCAAAGCTTTATGAAATTGTGATATGAATGCTTTAAAATGGTAGATGATGGGGGTGGATAGATTGCTCAGCAGTTAAGAACACTGGCTATTCTTGCAGAAGACCCAAGTTTGAATACCAGCACCCACATGGCAGCTAACAACTGTCTGTAACTCCAGTCCCACTGGATCCGACAGCCTCTTCTGACCTCAGAGGGCATTGCATGACACGGTGCACTTACTTACATGCAGGAAATACATTCATACACATAAAATAAAAATAATAAATAAAATTTTAAAACATGGTAGATCATTTGGCAAATTGGACCTTTGCTATACTGACCCCTCCAGTGAAAAAACCCTATCTCTCCACTTATTTCTATCTTTAATTTCTTTCATCAGTGTTTTGAAATTTTCAGTATCTATATCCTGTACATGTTTGTGGTAATTAACTTTGAAGCTACTGTGGTTTTTTTATTTATTTTAAAAAGCTTTCTCTCCATAACATCATGGTTAATATGGTTAAACCTTGAGGTGGTCTGTATTTTTAACCTTGTATAACTCACCTAGCAGTTAGAGGAATTTTTAATGTTTTCTCTGAAATTTTATACACATACAACTGTGTAATCTGCAAAGGTAGACAAACTTAAATCTTCCTTTCCAAACTGTATGTCTCTCTTTACATATTGTTTTGCTAAAAGGGTTTAAACGTTTTCAATATTCAAATTTGTTGGGAATATCAGACATCTTTGCCTCACCTCTGATTTCATTATTTTATTTTTTATTCATCTTTTGCCATTAAGTGTGACATTAGCAGCAGGTATTTTTTTTATTAACTTTCCTTATCAAGCTGAGCTAATTTCCTTTAGCTGTTAGGCAGTGAAGAATTTTTCTCATGACTAGATACTGGATATTGTAAAATGCTTTTTGCTATCAATTGGCATAATCTTATTTTTTCTTAGTGTATTGATATGGGAAGTTACACTTAATATTTAAATGTTAGACAGCTCATGAATATCATGAGTAAACTCTACTTGTATCCTGCTGTTTTGTGTTGTCTTCCTCAACACTAGTAGTTATTTAATGTCTTTTTTGTTCATTTTACACATATGTCATTCAGATGTGAGTCAGTTTGAAAACACTGGTTTTTGATTCTCATCGTAGTCTTATATTTTCTCTGATTCTATAGGCTTGATAATTATTGTTCCCTTAATTAAAAGTGAATGTTATCTCATTTTATTCTGAAAGTCTTTTGTACTTCTACCATTAAACTTTCTTTTGAACTCAGTCAGCTTACTTGGGAATCACGTGACCCTTCTGTGATTTGCTCTTCAGCTATGTTGGCCCAGAGCTGACCAGTTGAACTGTGATGTTGAAAACACCACATTTCTGATCAGTCTCTTCCATGCTGCTGTTGAATCATGAACTTTTCCTGACCCCGTGTTTTCTTATTGATAATTAGTCTCTATAATTCTTTCAACAGGCTTGTTTCTTAGCTGGTCATAGATTATACATATATTACAGCTGGAGGTTACATAATTTTTAACCCTTATGACATCTTCCAGTTTTAAACTTTAATTCTGTATTTTTTCAATTCAAAAAATACCTGAAAATAATAGTCATAGGCAAAAAATTGGGGGGGCAGTATGAAATTTAGTTTTAAAGATGCTCATTTAATCCAAAGAAATAAAGGAAATGGGAGCAAAAAATAAAGCTCCAGCAAGATGTCTTTTCCAGGAAGTCAACCTCAAATATAAAGAAGAAGTATTTTAAAAGAATAATTAAATAAGCCCTATTCTAACATGAATGAATGGAAGTCTAGAGTCACATCAATATCCAAGAAAACAGTTTCAGGGAAAGGACGTTGCCTGAAATAAAGCGAGTCCTTTCTTAATGAAGAATGAACGAATTTATCAGAAGAGTGTCATCCTAAACATGCATTCACCTAGCTGCAGTGCTTTCCTGTGGACTTGCAGCCAAACCTGACTAAATAACAATGTGACGTGGGCAAGCCATTACTGTCATTAGATATTTCAATATCACTTAATCAAACATTTGGTTGGAAAAAGAAAATGTTTAAAGTTTGTTAGAGTTTAACAGTGCTATCATCAACTTTACTGATTTGGCAACTATACAACGAACTTCTCAAAAACACAGTAATATAAATTGTACTCAAGTTTATATCAAGCAGATTCTAAGTTGAAAAATGATCTAAGACAAACCGGGGTAGGTTTTTCCAGCGAAGTAAAGTCAGTTGGAAAAGACTGAGCATTCATCTGTGATGTGTGTATATGTGTACACATCTGTGCATATGTGGTCATATGTGTAAGCATATGTGTATGAGTTTATGAATATATGTTTATGTGTGTCTACATGCATGTGTACATGTGTGCATGACTTCTGTATGTGTTTATGCATGTATGTGTAACTGTGAACGTGTGTGTGCATAGGGGCATGAGCACATTTGGAGAAAGAGCAAGAGAGGGAGAGATTTTGAAGACCTCAATGACATTGTGGGTGCTCCAGAGCTAAAGTCTGCAGGGCCGTTCAGTCAACTGCAGTACCAGGAATTCATGCAACATCTCACAGCCAAAGGCTGTTAGTAGGCAGAGTCAGGAATGAAATCCCAATTAGACAAATGATTTTCTCTGACCACCATGGGGTCAAATTAGAATTCATCAAAATAAAGAGGTCTAGACTATCTCCAAAGTTTGGAAGAAAAATGAAACACTTTTAGAAAATGAAAATTTGAATCTAAGGAGAAACCAAATGGAAATAAGAGAATATTTTTAACTTAATTAAAATGAAAGAAATATGATAATTTTGGGAGCTTTTAAAATGCTTCTAAAAAATAACTTGAATAAGACTAAATATTTACATTTACAATCATGTTGATTGCTCAAGAAAATAAAAACTTTAAAGCAAATTTAACCTCATGTGAACAAAGAAACACTAAAGACGTATCATTTAAACATAAAAAAACATAATAATAAATAAGTCAAATTATAAATCAGAAAGAAAATTGTGAGGAACTTGAGTCAGGCATAAGAGGAAAGAAGAGATAAGGGAAAAATTGACAACACAAAGGGTGAGCAAATTGGAACCTATAGAATTTCATAGACATTGAAAGTAAATAAAGGAACATGTAAGCATGTGCTCCCAATACATTCAAGATACTAGATGAAATGGGAAAAACCTTTGTTAACACAAACATTTGATGTTTACTCCCAAACAATTGGAAATAGAATAAATTGCTTCTAATTTTAATTAATTTTTATCTACTGTATGAAATACTGGATTGTATTGTGACATATATAGATCATGATTCTTTGTTCTTATTTGCCCCCCACTGATCTCCTCTGCCCTTCATCCCTCTCTCTTGTTTGTCCCCTTTATCCACTAAAATGATCCCTATTTCTGCTTACAGGCTATTTTTATTCTGTTACCCTTTTCTTGTTCCCTGAAACCCATCCCTTAGACCACTTCTGCTCTCATAGTGTCCCATTTTACATCCTACAAATATATTTGTCTATATCCACCTATATCATCAATATCTATATTTACTTATATCTATAGATATAGTTAAAGGAACTTTCCACATGTAAGAGAGAGCATGTGATAAATATGTCTTTCTGGGTCTGATTTAATTCTCTAATCATAATTATTTATGGTTCCATCCATTTTCCTGAAAATGTCATAAGTTTCTCTTCTTTTTGTTCTACGTAATTCTACTGTGAGCATGGGAGATGGCTCAGTAGGGAAAGGCATCCATTGCCAAGTTTGATTTCCTGAGTCTGATCCCTGTAACTCACATGGTGGAAGGAGAGAACTGACTCCCAAAGGTGGTCCTCTGACATCCACCTGTGCAACATGGCACACAGACACACATACACATCAACACACACATAGGCACAGTCACACACATACATACACACATAATAAACAATCACAAAATAAGTAAATAAAAAGGTAATTTAGTTTATTAAAATTCCACTGTGATATATATGTATTATATATATATTTCACATATATACATGTCACATTTTCTTTATCTGTTTATCTACTGATGGAAATCTAGACTACTTCCATATCTTGACGATTGTGAATAGTACCACAATACCCATGAGTGTGAGTGTATTTATGGGGTATCCTGAACCTCTACAACCCTTTATTATAAACCCAGGAATTTTGCAGCTGGGCTGTATGGTAGTTCTATTTTTAGTTTCCTGAATAACCTCCACACTGAATTACATTCCCATCCACAAGATATAGTGGCTTCTGTTTCCCCATACCCTTTTGAGGATTTGTTGTGGTTTCTATTCTTGGTGAGACCATTCTGACTGGGCTGAGATGGAATCTCAAAGAAATTTTAATTTACATTTCCCAGATGACTAGAAACACTCAGCACATTATCAAATATTTATGAGTCATTTGTAGTTATTATTTTGAAAACTGTCTATCCAGTTTGTTAGCCCATTTATTGATTGGGTGATATGTTTGATATTTAATTTTTGGAGTTCTTTAAAGATTGTGCCAGAGGTAAAGTTAGTAAGATTTTCTCATACTGTTGCCTTTGTGCAATCACATTTCCAAATGTTTGGGATCATTTCCTATGCTATTAAAAGCCCTCTCAGAAAGTGCTTTCCTGAGCTTGTAGTAGCAAGCATTCTGCCCGTTTTTCTCTAGCAGTTTCTGAAATGAGGTCTCAAGATGAGATCTTTGAATTTTGAATGGAATTATTACAGGGTCAAAAAACTGAATCAAAAAGAGGAATCAAATTTCCTTCCTTTACATGTAAGTGTTGAGTTTTCCCAGCATCATCCGTTGAAGAGTCTTTTTATCCAATGTATGCTTTTGACACCTTTGGGAAAGACTGTACAGGTGTAGTTGTGTCAGTTTATCTTTGAGTTCCTTAATATATCCTGTTGGTACCCGTGTCTGCTTTGTGAAACACTACAGGGCTCTTTTGCTATGGCTCTGTAGAATAATTTGTATTGAAATATTCTAGAGAAGTCCTTTCTACAAAGGATCACTTTGCCTATTGTATATCTTTTGTGCTTCCATATAAATTTTAGGATTCTCTTTATATCTGTGAAGAATGGCATTTCAATTTGGTGGAGATTAATTGAATCTGTAGATACCTTTCAGTGATATAGCCATTTCCACAATATAATTCAGCCACTCAATGGGAAGCAGGCAAGCATAGAGAATAGCTTAATAACCTTGGACCATACTTAGTTTAGCTTTGTGTGCATCCCTCTTCTAATAATGCATATAACAGCCTGAGAGTCTCACTTACCTTCAAGTACTATGCACACACACCCCTCCCTCTCCAAACACTGCATCCAGCAACCACTTAGCAATATAGGACCCCTACCTATACCAAGCTGCAGACACTTCTCTCTGGACAATGGAATATGTTTCTCCACCTCTTAATAATCACTGAGTTTAGATCCTGTCCAAATGTACTCCAGCTGTATCTGGATAGAGAAAGTAGGAGGTTGATCCAGCCTGACTGGTTTGAGGCACATATGCAGTAATGCAATCTGTGTCCTCAAAGTGAACTTTTAGGGAAAGTTTCCTAATTACCATTTTATACCTATGAATAATAGAATATGTAGATGATTAAAACCAGATGTATTATGGGAAGTGACAAGCATGGTAGAGTAATTATTGCATAGCTTAATGTGTAAATCAAAATGGAGAACCACCCAAGCTATATGCTCCTTAGCAACCAAACTCCTTCTTATGTTGAACCCCAAAAAAGAAGCCCCACATAGTAATCGAGGCAGTTGTGAATCTTCACTCATGTGCGCCACTGTTTCTTAAAAGCCAATTACTTTCTAACCTGTACTATCATTTTGTTTGAATGAAGTTTCTTTGCTACCTTCAAAATTTATGTGTGCTTAATTTAGTGCTTTGAACAAAAATCCCAGAAGCTGGAAAGTCCCAAGCCAGGCCCTGAACACTAGTAAGAAGGAAACTTATAAAATGGCTTCAGCTTTGGGTTTCTTTAGTAATTTAGCTCCACAATATTTGCACTCTATAGGGTTTTCACATCCTTGGTTGGGTGTATTCCTACATATTCTTCATTGACTTTAAAGGTATTGAAAATGGGATTTCTTTTGGATTTTTCTTTTGTATGTTCATTATTAGAATATAGAAAAACTACTGACACGTTGATTTTGTTGTAACCTACTTTGATGAACTTGTTTACCAGAAACTTCAGAAAGTTGCTCCAAAGTGTAGGATAATATTTGCAAATGTCGTCAGATGTAATGTAATCAGATGTAATTTCTGATGAATTCTTTGAAGTCTCCAAGGGTAGGATGATTTTTTTCAAATAGGAATAATTTGAATCCTTCCTATGCACATAGGTTTTATTTCTGTCTTTTATATCGTCGCTCTAAGTCTTTGAAGACGTCGTGGGTATATTTGTTTTGTTCCTCAACTTAGAGGAAGCTCTATGTTTTTCCTCATTTAGTGTTATTATATACAATGCTGACTATATGTTTGTCATAAAAAGTCTTATTATGTTGAAGTGTTCTGTCTGTTCCTAATTTCTTTAGGACCTTTATCATGAAGTGTTGCTGGGCTTTTTTTTTTTTTTTTTTTTTTTTTTTTTTGCAATGACCCTTCACATACATTGAGAAGATCATGTGGTTTATTTCCTTCTTCCTATGTATTTCTTTCTTAAGTTCATTGACCTACGTGTGTTTAATCATCCTTCCACCTCTCCTATGAAATAACTTCAGTCATGGCATATGATCTCTATGTATTTTCTACTTCAGATTGAAAGTATTTTGTTAAGAACTGTGGTGCCTACATCCATTGGAAAATTTGGTTTCTAGTTTTCTTTGATTGCTTTTCTTGGAATCTCAACAGATTTTGGTATGTGGGGAATGCTGGCTTCTGAGAATGAAGTTACAACCTTCCTTCTCTTTTCCTTTTTATTTCATGGAACAGTTTGAGAAACATAGGTTATAATTATTTAAAGGCTTCCCAGAATCCAGCAGTGAATCCACTCAGCGGCAGCATTTTCTTTACTGAAGGTCATTACTGCTTCAGACCTAACGCTTGGTATGGCTGTTTTTTGATATTCTCTTGATTTATTTTGGCAGGAATATATCTGTTCCTTTGGGTTTCCACATTTTTTGGAAGTAACTTCATAAGTACCTAAAGATCTGGATTTCCCTGTAATCCACTGTAACACATCACTTCAATTACTATTTTTTTAATTTGGGTCTTCTATTTCGTTTGTGTGACTTAACTAGGACTTTGTGTTCTTCCTTCCTTCCTTGGTGCGTTGTTCTTTTAGTCTTGATTCTGTGACTCTCTGTCCTGATATTTATCACTTGGTGCTCTTTACGTCTTTTCAGTTTGGCTTGTTCTTGTTTTTCTAACACCTTGAAGTATGTCATTAGGTTATTTATTTGAGATCCGTCTATTTTTTAAAAATTACAGTCATAGCTATAAACTTTCCTCTTAAATCTGCCTTAATAATATTCTGCATGCACTAATGAATTATGATTTTATTTTCATTCAATACCAAGATTGTTTTAATTTTATTTCTGATTGTTTCAAAGACCCACTTATTCATTCAAGAGTGTACTGAGTAGTCAGTCTGCAAACATTTGTGTACTTCTGTATTTTATCTTGTTATTGATCTCTGAATTTTTATAGTGTGATTAGATGTGATATAAAACATTTACATTCATATTTAAGGTTATTATTGAGAGACATTTGCTATTCCTTACTATTTTTGTTAGTTTTCTTTTGACTTTTAGGATTATTGTGTGCTATTTTCTTTTTCATATGTTATTATTAGATGTCTACTGATTTTTTGTGTTGGACATGGTGGATTCCTTCTTAGATGGGCTTTGGTCTTCATGTCTTTTATGAAATTTATACTTCCTGTGTTTTCATGATTGACACTGCCTTTCTCTATAGCTGGCATTATTGTTATGAAATGCCTTAGTTTTTGCTTATCTGAAAAGTCCTTCCTCACCATCAATCTTATAGAGAAATCCTCTTGATTGACAAGATCTCTTTTTATTCAAATGTGTTTGATTTTGTAGTTAAATTGACATTTTTCTCTTACTAATTTTAAATATTTTATTTATTATTTTTATTGTATGTGTATGAGTATATTGCCTGCATGTTTGTAAGTGCCCCCCTGTGGAATGCCTGTGGAGGTCAGAAGAGGAAATCAGTTCTTATGGAACTGGAGTTATGGGTGGTTGTTAACTGCCATGTGGGTGCTGGGAACCAAACCCAGGTCCTCTGCAAGAACAGTCAGTGCCCTTAACTTCTGTGCCTTCTCTCCAGCTCCTCTTACTGTTTTTAATATTGCTTCTTTGTTTTGTATATTTGGCATTCTAGGTATATTATGCCATTTAGAATGCTTGCTCTAGTTAAGTCTTCGTGGAGTTCTAAATACCTCTTATGTTTGAATGTCCAATGATCTAGATTTTTGGAATTTGTGGTTTGATTCCATTGAACAGATTCTCTACGTCTTAATTTTCTTCTCAGCTCTTTCTGGTACCCTGTAGAATCTCATTTAGTCTCTCATCATATTCCATGGTTTGGAGTGTTGTGTCCATTTTCATTTATTATATTTCTTTACTGATGCTTGACTGCATTATTTTCCTGGACCACATCCTCCATCCTGGACAATTTTTCTTTATGGTTTGAATCTTTTGGTGATGTTTTCAAATGTGTTTTTTATCTTAGTCATAGAAATTTACATTTCCAAAGTTTCTACTTTTTTAATTTTTTTCAGGCTCTTTTTTATGTTTTTCTGCAATTTTCTTCTATGTTTCTGACATTTTCATATATTTCTCTTTCCATTATGTTGTCCTTCAGTTTTGAGTTGCTGACTTTCTTCTCCAGACCCTGAATTGGCATATTTAATGCATCCATGGGTCTATTTCCATGCTCTTTGAATCATGATCCTTTTTACTAGCAACTTTTCAAAACTTTATCCAACCATCTACTCATTACAGCATATCTGAATTCTGTAGCTGAGTCTTGATTTTCATGGACTTTTGCTTTGCTTTTCATGTTAAGTCTCTGTGCTTCAACTTGTAGAACATTAACATAATTTTTCTAGTTTTATTTGTGATGTTTTTATTGAGAAATCTAATTTTGAGGACAGAAATCTCTTTTCCACTCATAAAGGGAAAACAAACTATTTTAATGAAAAGAAACATAATATATGAATCTATACTAAAAATCCACAAATCCACCAAGCATGATGACTTACTCCTTTTTTCCCATGAAGAAGCAGAGGCAGGTGGATCCCTGTGATATTAAGGACAGCCTGGTCTACCTAGCAAGTTCCAGGCCAGCTGAGGTGCCAGTGAGTTCTTGTCTCAAAAAATAATAATAAAGACAACCAAAATCTACAAAACTATTAATACAACAGAAATTACCATAAAATAGAAAATTGCAAAATGTGTCAAGACGTCGAAATTTGTTGGAGAAAAATGTGGGAAAATATGTAACTGCCACAAACTTGCAGGTCACCTTTGCATAAAGACCAGGTCAATCTTCTCAACATCATTAAGTTCTAGTAATGTTCTACCAAAGTGAACACTGTATCTACTTTTTAAAAGCCTGAGTTTATGACTGATAATCTTCAAAAGATTAACCTCACCTAAAGACAGCTACACTGACAAATTACATTTATAGGAAAAATTAAACCAGTTGTATACAAAACATTCATAAAATATATGAAGTTTGAACTTGATCTTTTTTTTCCTATGAGGCCATACCTAACAGAAAAATATGAGTATAATTGTAAACATTCATACCATAAGTTTTAGCACATAAAACATACCCAAATGGAAATAGTCTCAGGAATTCAAGGTAGATTTAGTATTTGTAAAATCATTCAAGTAATAAAACAGTGTAAAAACACACAGGTCAGAGAAAGAGCATAGAGAGCCTAGAAATAAATGGACATATTTATTGTCCCCTTGTGTTGGCCAAGTTTTCCAAAGTACACAATTCGGACAGAATAATTTCTTCAATGAATGTGGTGAAAAAGTTGCAGATTCCATATGTAGATGGAAAAAATGAATTATCTCACATCATATACAGAAACCAACTCAAACTACATTAAAAATTCATATGTAAGACCAGAAATTTCAGAATTATTAGAAAAATGCATATAGAAATGCTTCTTCCATATTACTGTTGGCAGCAACTTTTTCAGTATAAAATGAAAACCACATACAACAAAAGTAAAAATAAAAAGGAAATGTACCAAACTGGAAAATTTCTGCACAGAAAAGAAACTGTCAGCACAGAGAAGAGTAATCTACGGCAGGGGAGAAATATTTACAAGAATCACATTTCTGATAGTTGTCAACATTAAATATGTGGATGGAATGTATTTCAAAGGAACATCTGATTGAAAAGTACACAAAAGATTCAGAACAGTCTAAAAAGATGTACAAATCACCACGAAGCATAGAAAAAGCTGCTCAATGTACCCTGTCACCAAGGAAATGAGCTCAAAGTCACATGGATTTATCACTTTGTACATGCTGGGGTGACTGTTAGTAAAAAGCAAGGTACCACATGTCAGCCAGGATGTGGAGCAAAGGGAACTCATGCACACTATTAGAGGGCATGCAAACTCACATGGCCCTAATAGAAAATATTAGACAGTTTCTCTAAAATTTAAAATAGAGCTACTCTATGATTCAGCAATCCCACATCACTAAAGGAAACTAAATGAGGATTTAAAGTGATACACTTCCATCTTCATCGAAGCCTTATCCTGCATAGCTGTTTTGTGGCAGCAATGTTAATGTTCATTGACTAATAAAAGGATACAGAAAACATAACATGAACCAGCCTTCATGAAGAGAGAAATTCATATCACCCTTGATGTTTATTAAAATGGAAGACTAAAGAAAAAATGCACTCACCCTATGGGGAATCGAAAATAGATTCATATAAGCCAAGAATAAGGTGCTGGCTGTGAGGGATGAAGGGAAAGAAAGATGTTGGGAGACTTTGCCAAGGGGCATGCTGGATCATTTGTGAAAGGTGAATGAGCTCTGGACCTTGATGCAGAACACTGCCCTGAGAGTGTTCAGTGAGGTATTTTAGATGTGAAATCTGCTAAGAAAATAGATGCTAAGTGTTCTTAACCACACATAAAACAAACAAAAATGGAAACGGAAACATAAGTTTGTGAGATGGTGAGTTTGTTCCCTAATTTGATTCTGTAATCATTTTGCAATGATTCCATATACAAGTACATCAAACTTTATATAACAAGCATACACAATTGCTGCTGGACAGTTATATCTTAATAAGGTGGAAAACAAAAAATAGTATATCAGGAAGTAGAATCAAACACTGTGTTCCACCATGTGGAAAAGGAGAGGGGAGAAGAGGAGGATGAAGAGGAGGTTGACGAGAAGAAGGAAGAAGAGGAAGAAGAGGAGGAAAGGCAGGAGGAAATTACTTAAAATTTAGAGAAAGGGCATGGAAATTTCTAACATTCATTTCTAATTTCAAAACCAAAAATAAAACAGAAAATTCAAACTGTGGGAATATGAGCACACTTCCTCAACCTAAGAGAAGCTAGTTATGAATGACAAATGGTTAATATTTCCCTGTAGAGATCAGAAACATGACAAGGATGTTGCTTTCATGACTTCTCTAAAGTATTTAATTGCAGATATTAGCCAATATAGGAAGGAAAATGAATAAAAGAGCCCAGGCTGCAAAGGGATAGCTAAGGCTCTAGGCATTCCTAGATGATGTGGTCTCCTCTGGATAAAATCCTGTGGCACCTACAAACAACGTATTAGGACCAAAGAGCCAAGCATCAGTCTACTACTATTTTGAATGAGAAAAAAATATTACTGAGGCAAATCAAAGAAGACATAAATCAAGGGAGGGACTGGTCTCAAAAGAGGATTGTTTTGTCATGATAAGGTCAATTCGGACAGAATAACCTGTAAATTCAGTGTCACCGAAATCCAGTCTCCAGAAGACTTCTTTGTAAAAACTGATGAGCTTACTGATAAACCCACAGAGAAATGCAAACTTATTTGATCAAGAATAAAGTTGGATTAGTTATTGTTGTGATTTTAGGAATTTCTACAAAGTAAAAGTGATCAAGAGAGTATGATAATAGATGATGATTCAAACACACTCAACCACACCCACACATGGTCCTTCCTTCCTTCCTTCCTTCCTTCCTTCCTTCCTTCCTTCCTTCCTTCCTTCCTTCCTCCTTTCTTCCCTTCCTCCTTGATTTACTTCAACAAGGTCTCACTTTGTGTCTCAGACTGGCCTTGAATTTGCAACCTTCCAACTTCAACCTCTCAAGTGCTAAGATTGCAAGTGCGTACCACTATTCTCAACAGTCAAATGATTTGTTTAAGAAACTCAACAAATGTATATAATGGATAGTGTGCCCAATAATTTAGGTTTAAAAACGGGAAAGATATGAATCAAAAGAATATTGAGTCCTTTAACAATATATACAATTAACTTGAAGCTATTTACATGAGTCAAAAGTACAAAATGTATATCAGTAAATTTAGAAGAAAAATTTAGCAACTTTAGATTTGCTGATATTAAATTTTATACTAAAAGCATTAACTTGAAGGAAAGAAATAATAAAAGCAGCAAGACACTGAGTCTTGTTCCTGTCCCATAGTAATCTACCTACGAGGTTCAGTAGAATAGTTACCATCAGAGAGGGCGACTATCCATGTACACGTTACAGCAGGTGACAGTCAGAAGATAGCTACTTTCATCAAGAAGAGTAATTGCTATCTGATGG
The DNA here is from genome assembly GCF_000622305.1 of Nannospalax galili. Lineage (NCBI taxonomy): Eukaryota > Metazoa > Chordata > Mammalia > Rodentia > Spalacidae > Nannospalax > Nannospalax galili. The sequence goes on from NW_008352325.1 coordinate 2,198,831, forward strand.
AACACTTGGAGAGAAATCAAGGTCAAGGAGGAACCATTAATCCCCAAAGAAGGAGTCATCAATCCCTCATGCTTCATCAATAGGAGCCAATTGGTCTCTTCCCAGCATTCTGTCTCCAAACCACTGTCTGATGGGGGAACATGAATTTCATCATCATTTATGTCTGTTGAGATCAGTCAGCACCCTGCTCTAACTTACTTCATATTATGTAAAGCAATGTTTTTCAGATCCTAAAGCAGCTCCACTTTACAGGTAGCTTTTGGCTCTGGTGTGAGGGTGAGGCATGACTTTGTTCTTGGGTGGACATGTGAGTATCACTTGTCTAGCATCATTCCCAGGTCTCAGACTCATAAATGACATTCCTGGGAGTAAAAGGCTATCACCCTATAAATTTATCATAGTGAATTGTGATTGATGGGTCACATGAGTGTCTTAAAATCATATCAGGAAAACCAGATTCAATAACTTAGTGGACATACTAAACTAAGGAAAGGATGTAACTTTTTCACCTGAACCCCATAATGACGTGGACACTTAGCACTGCAGTATAAACAGCCCTGTCTAACCAATGGGTGTATATACCATTTACCTATAGACAGAGAATGCCTAGCTCCCCCAGGGAGAGTTCAGTTTCACTCTTGATGCAGTGTATTCAAATTGCCATCTGCTTAGCCTCTTATTTGCTAGTGGTCTCTTAATATATATTAAAAGGCTTCACACAATAGTCACAAAGATATTACAAAAGACATAAAATAGGGCAATGAATTGTCATCAAACAATCAAGATAACTCAAGTAATTTGGCTCTGAATCTGCAGCATTACAACCTGTCCACAATCATGGAAATTTTCATCAGTAAATTTATCAGCCTTGCAGTTGAAGCTTCTTTCTAGAAATCTTAGTTCATGTACCCTGTGAATTTATTGTTATTCAATAAATTCTGACATTGTGGAAAGAAACATGTTATCTGTTTCTAACTCACATGTCAGTTAACAAATGCTCATCTTGACCACGGGTCATCCTTTCAGTGGACTCAACCCTCCAGTGCTCTTTGCATATCACTTTATTTGATGCATCCTTGGTCCCTTCCTACCTCCTGAAAACTTTCCAATGGGTACTCTGGAACTTCAGGAGAATGAGCAAGAGAATTTCCCCTATTCTCAAATCCAGCTTTAAATGTGCTTTCACTTTTGAGATCTAGGTCAGTTCTGATCATTGTTTAAAAAGATGAAACTCTTTCCTAATCCCTAATTCCTAATTTCCACCTTTCAAAATCACTTTTCTTACTTACTTTATTCCAAAAGTCATTGGAAAATTTTTCCCTGTTTATGTCCCCAATTTTTCTCCACCCACGCTTTACCAGCACTCACTCCTACCTTTGCCACCATCTAGTAAGCAGCATTCCACATTCTGGCTGATGATTCTTTATCCTCCTCACCTGAGAGATAACACGAAGCACTATCTTTCTGTGTTTGGTTCATTTTGTTGAACACACAGTCCTTTAGTTCCAACCATTTGCTGCAGATGAAAGACTGTTTTCTTCAGGACTAGGTGATGTTCATTTGTGTGTAGATAACCCTTTTCCCTGTGTAACTATCAAGTCAAACCCCATAAATATATAAAATTAGTATAAGTTCATAAAAACAATTTTTCATTTTTGAACAACTCCAAGAGGTTTTTTGCCACCATTATCCTCAAATCGTGAGTTTTCTCATGTCATCAAGTGATATCTTTGCATCCATATCTTTACATATGAAGCCAATTCTCAGTCAATTTTACAAATAATAGGTGAACATCCATTACCACTGTAAACCCTTCCTTCCACTGACTCTGGACATCACTTAGTCTGCTTTCCTTTTTCTCTTCCTCTCTTTGTTTTTCACCTTTTGTTTTCCATCATCAAATCTTAACATTACAAATGTAAATCATTGGGATTTGTCTTTGAATGTGCTTTGTGATCCTGTCAACACTCATTTCTCAGACGATCATGTCCATTCATATGCTGATTCTTGAAAAATTCACATTTCCATCTCTGACCTGAATCTCAGGAAAACCTGGCCTTAAATTGAACACTTCATTATTCTTTAAAGTGTCTCATATGCCAAAAGGTACCTTCATATCCTTCCCACCAGACTTTTTTGTTGATGAATAATCTATCTTTACTCAGCTCAAACTGTGACTTGGCTCATTCTTAACATCACATCTTGAAGGGTGAGAAATATAGTTTGCTCTAATTTCAAAGATATAGAGTACCCCACCCACTTGACATCACACTTTCTTCATTCAATCCACCTCAAATTTGATTACCTATTTTCCACGCATCCTATCAGACCACAGTGCAATAAAGCTTAAAATCAACACCCAAAGAAGAACTAGTAACTACAGGAACTCATAGAGATTAAACAATGCACCCCTGAATGATGAGTGGGTCAAAGGAGAAATTCAGAAAGAAAGAAAAGCATTCCTGGAATTAAATGAGAATGACATTACAACACAACACAACACACCCTCTGGAACACTTTAAAAGCAATCCTAAGAGGAAAGTTTACAGCTCTAAGTGCCTACATTAAAAAAGTCAGAAAGAGCACAAATAAATGAGTTAACATTACAACTCAAGACTCTAGGAAGGCAAGAACAACCTAAACCTAAACCCAGCAGATGAGAAGAAATAACAAAATCAGAGCAGAAATTAATTAAATAGAAACAAAGAAAACCAAACTAAGAATCAATGAATCTAAGGGCTGGTTCTTTGAAAAACTGAACATGGTAGACAGAACTTTAGCCCAGTTAAACAAAAGAAAGAGCAAACCCAAAAAACACAACAAAAACAAAATCAGAAATGAAAGGGGAAATATCCCGACACCCAAAAGATCCAGAATATTTTAAGGGAATACTTTAAAAACCTATAGCTTAATAAATTTAAAAACCTAAAAAAAAATGGGTGGGTGTCTAAAATCATGGTACCACCAAAGTTAAACCAAGAAGTGATCAACAGTTTAAACAGACCTATAACATATAAGGAAATCCAAAAAGTAATAGAAAACTTCCCAGCTAAAACAAGCCCAGGCCCAGATGGATTTACAGCAGAATTCTATCAGACAGTTAAGGAAGACCTTCAACCAATACTACTTAAATTATTTAAAATGATAGAAACAGAGGGAGAATTCCCAAATTATTTCTATGAAACTAATCTCACTCTAATACCAAAATGAGAAAAAGACACAACCAAAACGGAAAACTATAGACCCATAACCTTAATGAACATAGATACAAAAATTCTCAACAAAACAATTGCAAATCTTGAACAGCTGCACATCAAAAAGATAATTCACCATGATCAAATATGCTTTATTCCAGAGATACAGGGATGGTTCAATATACCCAAGTCAAAAAATGTCATAAATCATATAAATGGACTCAAAGACAAAAATTGCATCATTATCTCAGTAGATGCGGAAAACGCTTTTGACAAAATTCATCATGCATTCATGATAAAAGTTCTAAAGGGAATTGGACTGGAGAGAACATATCAGAACATAATTAAAGCTATATACAACAAACCCACAGCCAACCTCATTCTAAATGGAAAAGAAACCAACCAACCAAACAAACAAAAACTGGAAGCATTCCCATTAAAATCAGGAATCATACAAGGCTGTCCATTATCTCCACTCCTTTTCAATATAGTGTTTGAAACTCTTGCTAGAGCAGTAAGACAAAAAAAGGACATTAAAGGAGTATTAATTGGAAAAGAAGAGGTCAAATTATCCCTTTTTGCTGATGATATGATACTACACCTAAGAAATCCCAAAAATTCCACCAGAAAACTCCTAGAACTGATCAATACTTTCAGCAAAGTGGCAGGTTATAAAATTAATCTACAAAAATCAGTAGTAGCCTTTCTATATACCAATAACAAGCAATTGGAGAAAGAATACAAGGAAATTCTTCCATGCACTATACCCTCAAAAAAATATATTGGAATAAACCTGACCAAAGACATCAGATATTTCTACAATGAAAATTTTAAATCTTTCCTTCCTCTCTCTTAATGTTATATACAGCAGCCTCCTTGCTTGACCTGAACTACTTTGAACACACTGACAAGTGTTTATCACCATCATGTGCAAAGCTCTGAGTAAAGATACATTTCTGCTTCTGCACTGGGTAGCAAATCACCATTAGAATTGCCTGTATGAGGTCAACCTATTAATATTGAATCACACTGTCAATGCAAACGCCCAGATCTCACCTGAAAGGTGAAAAGTATTCTGGAGCCAAGTATGAGTGACCATGACCTAGGAATACATATTCAGGTTACCCCAAGTTCCATTTTCCAATTTAGTAGCAGCTTCATGAAGTTTTTATAATAAAAGAACAAAGAAATATCATAAATCAAGATACTTCAGATACACTCATGGAAATGTGAAATAGGCGGATACAGCAAAAGTAAAATCTCAGCTACAGGCCTCTGATGCTTTCTTATGGCATTCAAATTTTTGGGTGGTGGAAGCTGGTGGTCTGCTAAGTTAATGCATTCCAAAAGGTTTTTTTATCTGTTAGTCATAGGACTTTAAATCAAACACAGAGTTGAGCAAGGAATGACTATGTAGGGGACTAAAGATGGCCCAAGATAAATGGCAATAAGGCTCTGGATCTGCAACATTCCAAACTCTCCACACCCACTGAAGTTGTATTCAGTTGATTAGCCTTTGTGGAATGTTCAGTTTTAAGATGCAGTTTTTCTGGGAACTTTTGTTCACAACACAAGGAAGCCATATTCTCTACACATGTGAATGGAAAGGCAGCCTTAGCTGGACTTGCCTGTCCTTGGTGCATTTAGCCCTCCATGAGCACTGGAACCAAAAGTATATCCAAACATTGGATTATTTTATTAAATCCCTTAGAGCAGAAAGCACATAGCTTTGGACAAAAGATCTAGAAATTTCCAACAAGGAGTTTCCCAATTTCATTCACTCAAATATTCTTGAACATATTTTTTAATGCTTATAAAATCACATTTTTAGCAGAATTTGAATTATTCTGTATAAAACACTAAAAAGCAAAAGTAAGAATTTTACTTTAAAAGAGGTCATTTCGATTATATAAGGTCTAATTCAGAGTATAATTATCAGCCTTTACAAGAAGTAGTGTCAACTCTAATCCCATAAAGAAAAAGAAGGTAAAGAAATTGACCAGATTTTGAAGGCAAAGGGGGTTTTTCCAGTGAGAGACATGCTAACTGACAGACATATTTAAAAGTCTACAATAAACTTCAAATATTCAAGATCATCCTTCACATACAAAATTCAAAATTTCAAGGGAAAATTACATGACAATTTAAAAAAAGAATAAAAAGAGTATGTTGCTTTGAGACCTGGTGCTGACGTTTTTTGTGAAGAAATAAGCTTATTAATTTTAATATTTCAAGCCTATTGAAACTAAACAGGTTCCAAAACTTTAAAGTTCAGATAAAATGATATTTCATCATTTTAAATTTCAAATGTAAGATAATAAAGTGAAAGCCTAGCATAGCGGCCCACTGTGGGGACCTAAAGGCCCCACCTTTCATAGGTCCCAAAGGAAGTTACTGGGGGCATGGCCTGGCTTGCTTTGAAAGCCCACCCCTGTAATCCCAGCACTCTGGAGGCAGAGGCAGGTCGGTTTTCCTTTCCATCTACTTCTAACTCCCAGGTAAAAACCTAAGCTCAATGGTTATTTTCAAATCAGAATGAGGTTTCTCCATGAACTTCATGAGGTCTAATTACTTACCAGCTGTATCTGAATCAGTTTCTAACAGAGCAGGCTATACTAATATATCTATCCAAAATCTATTGGAATGAAAATATTCAACATAATAAAATGCTGAAATAATTTTGACTATGTGCATATACATATTTATATATAAAACAGTCCACATTTTACTCTCAGTATTTTTCCATGCTTGTTTTGTCACTGGTAGTCATCAGCCAGTCCTTTTATCCACTTACCAAACCATTTATTATTGCAACATTTCAAAATAAATTGCACATTCCCCCATAAAGCACTTACCCATGCATACTATTAGCTATATTTTATCATTTCAACTACAAATAATATATTTTCTGTGTCAGGATTTATTGTACTTTAGTATGTATTTGATAATATTTTGAAAACAACATCTTTTAGAATTAGTCACGATCCATTTACTTCTAAATCTAGAGTCCTCACCCACATGAAACTTCATTTCTGTTTTTATAGTGACACATAATAATTTATTTATTTTTTATTTATCTATTTTTATTTTGTGTGTATGAGTTTTTGCCTGCATATATGTAAATGCTCCAGTCGCATTCAGAATCCATGGAAGTCAGAAGAGGACTTTGGATCTTCCGGAACTGGAGTTACAAAAGGTTGTTAGCTGCCATGTGGGTGCTGGGAACCAAACCCGAGTTCTCTGCAAGAGCAGCCACTGCTGTTAACCACTGAGCCATCACTTCAGCCTCAATAACTGATTTTCAGATCCTTTTATCTTATATTCTTCTTCTCAAGGTGACTGGTCTGTTGTCACTTCTTGGCATACATTGTACCTGTGACATGTTCTTAGACATTCTCTTTTACTACCAGGAGCATAACTGCTGGCTTTTTGTGTCTTGTTCTTGTGTCTCAAGGGATGCCATGTAGTGCAACAGCAGTGACTATAAATAAAATAATAATGCAGATTAAAGATGATACAGGATTCTATAACATTATCATGCACAAATAGACACTAATCATGGAAGAAATAGGTTCATCAGGGGAACAGCATAGGGAATGAGGATTTGGAAGGAGGAAACAGCTATAGGTTAAGAAAGAAATATGAATGGCTTTGGAGAAAAGGTGTTCAGTCATTACTGGAAAATCCTGTGAGCATATTTGTTGGGATTTAACAAGATAGGTCTTAATAAATGTGCACAGCATAAATGAAAACGCTTTTGGCATTTGAAAAATGTTCTGCAGAAAGCCATATAAATCATTGACATAAAGTTATTATATCATCAGCTACTTTCATGATCAACTGACTTGTGTTTGTATCTGGTCTAGTTTGTGCATCAGTAAATTATGTTTTGTTGAAGGAAGAAATGTTAACAAAGCAGTTAAATGGACTATTCTCTGTGGTATTGTTAACAGATGTGGGTACTGGAGGTGGAATCCTTCTGTTGCTAACTTCTAAAATTGTTGAAGTGGCTCAGCATCTGTGTAGAAAGAGAAGCTTGAAGGGTTCGGGGATTTTTTTTAAGAGCCTAGATTTCTGGAGAATGTTGTTAGCTTAACTGTGAATGTGAAAACACTTCTGTAAAGAACACAGACAGAAATGTTGATCAGGATTTTGGAAATTGGCAAAAAGCATTCCCATTATGAACTGTTGGAGAACTTTGTTGTACTGTATTCTAATGTCTTGTGGGAACTGGAATGTCTTAAGTAATGAACATGACTTTTCATCTGATGAGATTTCTAATCAAAGCACTGCAGGTGTGGCCTAGTTCTTCCTTGTTCCTTTAGTAAAATGGGAGAGAGCAGAATAAACTATAGATGGAACCACTAAGCAAAATCAATTGTTAAAAAATAAAAAAAAAAAATCATGCCAGGCATAGTGGCATGTGCCTTTAATCACAGCCCTTGGGAGGCAGAGGCAGGTGGATCTCTGTGAGACTGAGGCCACCCTGGTACACATTGTGACTTCCAGCTAGGCTGTGGCTTGTGAGAACATGTCAAAAAGCAATCAACAAAGCACACAAAAAAGAAAAAAAAACCCAGCACTTTATGATTTGGAAGACTCTCAAGCCTATGCAGAATACCTACTCTGGGAATAGGTAGAGGGTGTGGTTAAAAAAACTGACTTTGATTCACACATTCAATAAAACATCACAGCAGAAGCCAGAAGTGAATATATGGATTTCCCAGAAATTTTCATTATTTTTTAATGGCTTAGACACCACAATTTGTAAAGGAAGCTAGAATATTTTACAGTATTTTATAGTAACAATAACAGTAAACACTTGCTTAGCTTGAAAAGGCCAGAAACAACCTTCAGAGCAGGTGGAGGTGTCACATCAGGAAAGGCTAAGGCACAAGACGAGAGTGTGGTACCATAAAGTTATAGTTATGAAACCTGTAAGGCCTAGAACACAAAGCATAGAGCCAAAGTCAATTATTCACAGGCCTTAAGCTCTGACGGAATTTGACCCACAGTATTTGTACATGTTTGGAACACATATTTATTTTTCTTCCTTTGTGTTTCTTCTTTTTTGAATACTGTTTTTCCTGTGGTTGACCTATTCATATTTTAGGAATCAATTACTTGCTGCCTGGTTTGATGGGTTTAAAGTTAGCTGAACATGGTTTTGTCTCAGAGTGAATCACATATTAAGTTCTACTGATACCTGATTTTGATCATAATTAGACAAGATTTTGGACTAAGACTTGATAGTGGAATGAGTTAAACATTTGGGAAATGTTTTTAATGTGAGAAATACATAATGTTTGCAGAGTCAGTGGGTGGAGGGTAAACTGTGGATGTGTACCCACCTCCATTGAGATGTTGATGTTTTAGCCCCCAGTACCTCAATGTGATTTTGTTTAAAAATAAATGATTTGGGGGGGCTGGGGAATTGGCTCCTTCAGAAGACCTGGGTTCGGTTTCCAGCAACCATATGGTTTCCTTAACTCCAGTTCCACCACTTCCAACACTGTTTTAGGTTTCACTGGCACTGCATGACATAGATGCATTTATGTACACACAGATAAAATACTCTTACACATAAAATAAATAAATAAATAATTAACTAAAAAATTGAAACTGTGGCTTTTGGTTAAGGTAGAATATGGTCATATTTGACTGTTAATTTAATAAGAACAGTAACCTTATACTGTCTGATATCCTGGTTAGCTTTCCTATTCTTGTGATAAACATGATAACCAAGAAGCAACCTGGGAAAGAAAGGATTTATTTGATTATAGATCCCCATCACAAATTATCATTAAGGGGAGTCAGGGAAGGAATTTGGGTAGGAATCTGAAGACTGGAGTTGAACAAGAGACTTTGGGGGAATACTGCTTCCTGGCTTGTTTCTCCTAAACTATATGCTCAGGATACTTCCTTTTACAACCTGCGACTGACTGACTTTGGGAGGCATTGGCCACAATGGGCTGTACCTTCCCATATCAGATAACATTTAAGAAAATGCTTCAGAAGCATGGCCACAGGCAAATCCAATGGAGGCCATGACTCAAAGGAGGTTTCCTCTTCCCAGGTGAGTCAAGTTGACAATTGATGTTATCTAGCACAACCACCCCTTGTCACCTTGACAAACAACTCACTATTACAGCATAACCTTTCTATTTCTTATCCCAAATATCCCATGCTAATATTAACATCACAATATAAAATACAGTACAACTTTAGAAGTTTCATAGTCCTTAAAAATCTCAATACTTTAAAAGCTCAATATTTCTTAAATAGTACAAAATCTGTTAACTGTGGGTTTTTGTAAAATATAAAAGAAGTTAATTACAACTTCAAGCAGTAAGAATGAAGGCACGACTCCAAAGGGCTTGGCTAGCTCCACCTCTCAGACTCTGCCATCCACAGCAAACAGCTTGTCTTATAGGCTCAGAGCCGCATTACTCCATGCCTGTTGCTGTTCTTGCTGTCCATGGTGCTGATGCCTCCAATATCCTGGGATTTCTACTTAAACTAATATTTCAGTTTCACCAGTTGCCTCTCCTAGCCTTTACTTCTCTCCATGACCCCTTCACTTTTGAAAATTCCTCCAAAGCCAGTACCATGTGAGAGATTCTGACACATTTCAAAGTTCTGATTCTAGCTTGAGACGCAGTCTTGGTATCCTCTGGACCATAACTTCTGTATACTGATCCTGATGAAATACTCCCTGGAAGTTTTTGCTTCAGAGATGCCGATCTCTATTACTTTCAGCTGATTCTTTCAACCCAGAAAACTTAGGAAAGCACAAAGGTTTCACTTCCAAAGATTCTTAATTCAAAATAGCACACAAATGGCCCAGGATAAAGTCTTTGAGGAACTCTCCAACTTCTCTCTGAAACTCGCAAGCCAGCCTCTGCTGTCTGCATTCTCTCCACATTCTTTTATTTCAAGTTTTCATAGCAGCTCATTAAGCTCCAAGCATGCAATGGTTTTTCCAGTACAAAATTCCAAAAGCTTCCATAATCGCCCCCTCCACTGCAAATAACCAACATGGTGAGGTCTTTCACAACAATACCTGACTTCTGGTACCAATTTCTCTCCTAGTTAGGTTTCTTGTTGCTGCAATAAATACTATGGCCAAAAAGCAACTTGGTAGGAAAGGCTTTAGTTAGTGTACATGTCGTGATTATAGTACATCATCAAGGAGAGCCAGGGAAGGAACTTGTAAGCAGAAGTTGAAACAAGCAACCTGGAGGAAAATTGGTCTGTTTCTCCTGGATTATTCCCAGGATGCTTTCTTTGTTTTACTTTGTTTGTTTTGGATTTTCTTTCTTGTTTTCAAGACAGGGTCTCTCTGTAGCCCCAAAACTCACTGGCCAAAAACTCACTATGTAGACTGGACTAGCCTCAGTGTCACAGAGTCCAGCCTGACTCTGTCTCCAAAGTATTGGGATTATTGGTGTGTGCCACCATATTCAGATCAGCCTTCATTCTTTTACAAACTAGGACCACCTGCTTAGTAGTGGAACTGCCCACAATGGGCTGTGCCATCCTACATCAATGAACAACTAAGAAAATGCCTCACAGCCATGACCATAGGTCAGTCTAAGAAAATGCCTTAGTTGAGGTTCCCTTATCCAAGGTGTGTCACCTTGACAATTGAAAATATCCAACACACCAGGGAAATCTGGATATGTTACTCAAGGTCCCTTTTGCAGGATCTTGATCTTGTTAACACAGTAATTTGAAAACAGACCCAGAAAAGACTTGGAAGACATCTTTAGTAGTGGTAGATATTTGAGAGGAAACAACAGAATTAAAAGCTGGAGACCTCAGCAGCTGTTGGGAAAGGAAAAAGAAGAGGAGAATTAGTGAGAGTTACACTGTCTGAAGCAGAAAAAAAAGACACAAGCAGGCTGAGCAGTGGGTGTCTGCTAGTCACCAGGTTGGGGTGCTTTCAGACAGTGGGAGTTTAAGGGAAAACTTTGGAGTGCAGGTGATGTCCAAAGAGTTGAAAGGAGAGGAAAGAGGAAAAGCTAGAATTCAGGAAGCAATAAGTCTGCATGCAATTGAGTTACAATGTGATTCCAGAAATCTGGAGTTTAGAACCACTGACTCCCAACAGTTTGATCTTGGCAATGTAGAACTGTTACTCTACTCCCGTGACCTTGGATTAAAATCTTTAATCATGTGCACATCTCCTTAAGGGGGCATTTGGCCCTGTGCACATCTCCTTTAGGGGACATTTAACCATGTGCACATCTCCTTAAGGGAACTCCTCCTCCTCCCGTTTTCTTACCCTGGCTTCAGGTTGTGCTATTTCTTGTGACCTTCTGGGTTCAGCTGGTGTTTAGGTTGCAACATAGGATTTTCTTCTTTGGCAGGAGACCCCCAGGCATTGTCTGGGAAAGAGAAGCACCTCATGTCTACAGCAAAAGGGCATCACCAGCTCCTCACTAAGGAGGTAAACCCCATTTGTAAAGGGGGTTCCTGACAGCTGACCATACTATTTTTATCAGAGGATATCAACATGTTTTTCATATGTTCCAAGGGGTCACCAATAAGGGAGGTACTGCTGTCTACTTTGGGAAGGATGTTGGGCATGGGTAATGCCATTTGTACCATAGGAAGCTTGAGCTGATATGCACATGATCCATGTGGTGCCTTGAAAGCAGCTGGCTGAAAATAGCCCTTTTCATCCCCATTCCCCATGTACAGCATCTCCTATCAGACATAGGCCAGCATAAGATTGTGAAAACGAACCCTGAGTACTGGAAGCCAACCATCAAGAGTTAAGATACAGATAAAGGCTAGAATATTCCTCATAAACATAAGAAGAAACCATCCCACTGTCACTTTAATCTTGTAATTTTAGTTTTCAAAACTGTGAGACAATAATTTTTCACACAATCATTTTATTTTCAAAGCCTTAGAAAATTCATAAGGTAATAACAAGAAATAAAACAGAAATTCTTAATTCTTGGTGTTAAGCCCAGTGTTCATATAGGAACAAACAATTTGCAAATTGAATATTTTTAATTCAGGTTTTTGTGATCAGAAGATTGTTTTAAAAGCTATTTAATCTCATTTTTTCCTCCTTAGGCTCTAATTTGTGTTTTTTTATCTCTTTATGTAGAGTGTGAATTAGTATTTAGATTTTTAGCAGAAATTCACACTTGAAGTAAGGGAGCATCAATCTTTATAGCAGTAAAGCAATTCCTATTAACAAACTCCGATGTTCTAATTTGCACTGACGGTTCTCCAGCTGCTCCAACAGGAAAATATGTTTTTCTATATAATTTTTTTCATGTCTCAAAATGCTGATTATTAAGCAAAAGTGTGAATTAGTATTTAGATTTTTAGCAGCAATTCACACTTGAAGTAAGGGAGCATCACTCTTTATAGCAGTAAAGCAATTCCTATTAACAAACTCCGATGTTCTAATTTGCACTGACGGTTCTCCAGCTGCTCCAACAGGAAAATATGTTTTTCTATATAATTTTTTTCATGTCTCAAAATGCTGATTATTAAGCAAACTAAATAAATGATATCCAATTTCTAACCTTCATGTTTGATTAAAGAGATATTTTATATGACAGAATATAGAACATTTGTTTCATCAGAGTTATTTTTTAGTCACAAAGAATAACTTATTCAGGGACTGGAGAGATGGTTCAGCAGTTAAGAGCACTGACTGCTCTTGCAGAGAACCAGGTTCAGTTCCCCGCACTACATGGCATCTAACAACTACTTGTAACTTCAATTCCAGGGAATCTGATGCCCTCTTCTGACCTCTAGAGGCATTGAATGACACAGGTGCACTTACATACATGCAGGCAATGCATTCATATGCATAAAATATGAATAGATTGATAAATAAATAAGCTAAAATGACTAGCTTGTCCAGTTACAGCATAGTTCTGAAGTTTGGTACTGGGGATCCACAGATGCTATGTCTTGGCAGGGCAGCCCTTCTTATTCTACTCCTGTGACTTTGGACTAGATCATTTAGCCATGTGTCTCTGCTTTAAAATTTTTCATTTGTTTTTCTTTCAGTCATCATTGTCTATTGTCTTAAGTGCAGGCAATTCTACTGTTACAGTCATATCTGCTGCTGTCTCCACAGTGTGCTAAAGACACTCACTCTCTTTCTACTGTGGTTTGAAAGATCAGTTCTTTTACTACCATCTCAAATATTCTTGCTTTTAAGCCCACCGCTAGAAAGTCAATGACTCCATACGTAGATCTGGAATTTTACCTTTCTTCTGTTTTTCCTGATGAAGCATTCAGGATTAGAATCAAGAGAAGCCTTCTGGCTGGGATATCCGAGTATGTCCAAAAATTGTCCCTACTCTGGCTCATGCTCCCTGGGGTGCCCCAGGTGAGGATAGAGGCACAGTATTCTCTTGGATCTCTCTCTGTCCCATCATACTCTGGTGAAGCTCATAGGATTTCTGGCTGGGGAAATTCTCTGGTGAAAACCAAAGGCCTCCCTGATGTCACAGACGGCTCTGCAGCACTCAAGAGAGGGGAGACTCAGCCACTTTAACACACCTTTAAGTGGAAAAGTCCTTCTTTAGCAACTAGGAATCTCTAGCCGAGGCAACTTGGTGGTGGAGTCTCATTGCCTGGGACAGGATGGCCCAACCACTTTGACAGAAAAGGATAAAGGACTGCTTTTCTTCTTTTCTTTCTTTTTTTTTTTTTTTGACTACTGTTCTGGTTTGTTCTTATGCAACACAGGCCCACCTGCCCAGGGGTGGCACCACCCATAGTGGGCTGGGCCCTCTCACATGACTCATCAAGAAGATGCCCTTCAGACATGGCCACAGGCCAGTCCAATAGAAACAATTCCCCAATTAAGGCTCCCTCAACGCAGGTGTGTCAAGTTGACACTAAAGCTACCCAGCACATCTATGTTCCATTGTCAGTGCTGCTGCAGGCAGTGATGCGCACATGGGACAGCAGACCATCTTTATGTCTCTTTCAGTTACCTTTAGGTGAATCTGCTCAGTCTGCCTACAATGATCTCATCCATTTAAGCATTCCCATAGGTTATTAAATTGGTGAATCTTCTCAAACATGGCCAGTGTTGTTGATCTTTAACTGTTGGCCCCAGTACCAAAAGGTGTTTCTAAAAGAAGGGATGCACTTTTAAATTTTTCAGGTCAAGTCTCATGAACCTATCCATTAGGAAGTCCTTTTAAGAGGTAGAAACACTCCTTTTAAAAGTTGCATATGGCGTCCAGTTAAGAAGTGGGGCACATCTTTTAAAAGTTACACTTCCAGACCTTATGAAAATCCTATCAGGATGTGCCTTCAATTAGGACTTCTTTTTTTGAAAGTTTCACTGTTTTACATCCAGAAGGATGCCATATCCAACGAATTGGGGTTACCAATCCCCTGAAAAGGTGCTTTACACACCTTCAGAATCACTGTTAGGACATTTACTAAAGAGCTAAGATAAATTTGATCCCTAGATACCAAAAGAAAACTTATCTTGTATTTCTGAAAATCGTATCGGTGTCTACCTAAAATTTAAATGGGCCCCTTTGAGGTTGCTACCTAAGTGTTTTCCTACTAGCACTAATGGGCTTAATTCTTTAATTTAAGTCTCCTAGTAAGCCTCACCTTGTTTCTACAGAGTATACTCTAATAAATGTAATTATGTTACAGTGTCTTAGAGTTTCTTATTAGAGTGCTCTTAGATATTTATTTAATGTGATTGCTTATGTCATTATTTCACCCAGCCTAATTGTTAGTCTACACCTATTATTTGATATTTGATAATATTTGATACTTTATCAATATATTTGTTCTGCATGACTTTAAACAGATATAATGTGTGGTGTTTGTATGATAATGTTCTCCTAAAATTGTTTCACTAAAATTGGCCTATATGTAAGCATATGTGTAAGCATAGTTTACATTTCTTAGATTAGCAATACTTTAGTCTAATATATTATTTTAAATTTGTTTATAAGAATACATAAAAATGGGCTGGAGAGATGGCTCAGTGGTTAAGAGCACTGGCTGTTCTTGCAGAGAAATTGGGTCAATTCCCAGCACCCACATGTTGGCTAACAACTGTCTACAACTCCAGTACCAGTGGATCTGACACCCTCTTCTGACTTCCACGGGCATTGAATGACTTGGATACACTTACACACATGCAGGTAATATACTCATACACATATAATAAAAATAATAAAGATAAAAAAGAATATGTAAAAATATCTTCTGGGTTGTTCACATATTTTGCCTATATTAGCATTCTTAGATATTTGAGATAATGCCAATGTTTTTGTTTCAAATGTGGCATATTTGTTTTTTTATCATAATATCAAGTTATTGAATTGGTTTTGGTAATACTTACAATAACTTGCTAAAAACATATTTTGTATTTTAATAAAATAACTATGTTTTCTGATGATTAAATTTTTCGACAGCTTACAATTGGGTTTTAACAGACTCGAGATTTATTTAATTCTTTTTTTTGTTTTTTTTTTTGTCAGAATGTTATGTAACAGCTAAATTTTAAGCAATGATTCATTTATCAAGACCTATGTAACTGACCTTCTCAGCCAGTTCAACGTGCATACATGGAGGGCAAAGTCAATGAGGTTGAAAGGGCCAAGATGACAGTCCAAATGTTGATTGCTAGGTCAGACAGGTCCTGTGCAGGTCAGATGGACCCTTTACAATTGTCTTACACTCTGATGAGTCACCTATCCACTTGACCAAAGAAGGAACATAGAGGTCAGACTCTAACTGTGTACATTCTACCAAAAGGTCGTTTGTTACAGAGGGAAATGTTCTCAGAACTTCATAGTCAGCAAGACCTTCATTTAGCCCAGGAGATGACACAGCTGGTATAAGAAATATTATAAAGGAGATCAGGTGTTCCTCATAAGTCTCTAAGAGGAGTCTGGACTTCCCATAACAAAATGAAGCTAATTTTTAGCTACTTATGTGATTTTAAACATCAAGCTGCAAACCATAACCAAAGAGTAAAAGAATTACTTATATTACAAAACAGAATCCTCAGCAAGATTCTCATTCTGAATAGATTAAGCTTCAGGATGTGGTGCTCCTAAAGACTGTGTATGTTTTTATTTTTGAGACAGGGTCTCCCTGTAGCTCCAGCTGTACTGGAACTCACTAGGTAGACCAAGTTGGCCTTGACCTCACAGAGATCTGCCTGCCTCTGCCTTCTAAGTGCTGGGATTAAAGGCATGCACCACCACACCCAGCTTATGTATGCTAACTTTATGGGACTTGAGTTTATCCCTATCTCTCAACCTGGTGTACAGCGAAACATGCCTTGACATTCATCTTTTCCCCAAATTATATTTAATCACATATCCTCATATTTTAAAGTTTTATTCAAGTTTATTTATTCTTGTGTTCAACTCTAGAAAATGCTTTGACAGGCTTTCAACCCCCTACCATTCAAAAGTACATTTCCCTTAAGCCTCCTTTACCATGCAACTTGCACCATATATTAAAAAAAAAACAAACTCCTAATTATGGTTTGCCTTTTCTTGCCCAACATGGAACCCCTGTAAGAGCAAAGAACTGAAAGAAAGGAACAGCATGTTGCCACTGCTCAGCTTTGAAGAGCTACTGAAGAAAAAAGAAACAAAACAAACAAAAAAACCTTCCAATCAACTTCCGAAGATTGAATTTATTCAACAGAGAATGTGGTAGGAAGTCTATGACTGAAAGACTAGAAAGGAAATGGGTCCCCAATGCAGGTCTGATCCAGAAAGCATCCCTCAGATAGCAAAAGCATGGTTCCTTTCCACCGAATGGTGGAACAGTGCAATATCAGAACAGTGCAACGATCGAAATTAGCTGCAACCGGATATCACAAATCTGCCTTCAGCTCTATGTAAGGAATTCCATGGCATAAAATTGGATGCAAGCTGGTTCTCCTGAACCAAACAAGCACTCCTCAGTGGAGATGCCCCAGCCTGTTACCGCTACCTGGTGGTGGTGGTTTCGGTGCTTCCTCCATGCCCTCTGTTCTCTTTGCACCACACTAAATAAGCCTGTTCTGTTCCTACTCATTCCATGCCATAGTAAGATTTTGTGTAAGAAATTCATGAATAGATAAACAAAAAGGAAATAAATTCTGTTATATCAATTTTATCATGCGACCCAGAAACAGATTTTTAAATAATCAAAACGAGATAAAAATAATTACTTCACATTTTTTCGTATTCATACTTGTATCAACTTAAATTAAAACATATGTGTAATACATAATTTTAGAAAAAGTGAAATATTTCTTCTATACAGATTAACATATTACAAGTTACCTGTGCTGCCCTCTCTCATGTTTTCCTTTTCTTAATAAATAAAAGAAATCCTGTCAAATACATTCATTAGTGAACAAAGATGTCAGCATTTTCCTTAAAAGTTACCTTCATATTTTCATATGCTGTTACATACAAATAGGCAAAAAAATTGAAATTTCTTGCACAGTAACCCTACAGACACATGGATAAATTGGTGTAAAGTGCATGACTTTTAAGTAAAATATTGGGCATGGGTTCCAGGACAAAATCTGTGACTTAACAATTGAGTACCTTACTTAGTTCATTTACTCCATCTCTGAATGGTGTTTCTCTCCGTATAATTAAAGGTTTAGGTGAAATGATCTTCAAATTCTCTGTACTGTTGTGGTGCTGCAGTTAAAATTTGCCTCCAGATTTTAAGCACCAAATCTGTGATAAAATTGAAAACAGTAATAATGTACTAATATGGTAACAGTTGATGATGTATTTAACAAGAAGACTCATTCTGGAATGATGAAGATTTAGCTCACAGAAAAGTTAATTAAATAAAACACACAAGGCATTTATTTATGTTTAAAAAATTTCTGATTATAAGTGAGAAATAGTTAAATAAAAACATATGCTTTATTTAAAAATACAGTATATAATACCCAAATTTTCAGGCATGGGTAAAATTTTCTAGACATTTATGAAAATGGATCACAGTAGCCTTTTTTAACTGCTCGGTCTTTTCTCTACATTGTCTCATAAGCCACTGACTATCTCAATAATTTTTTCTCATCTTCTCCATAACTCATTTTGCAATTCGAAAACCAAAGCTTGCCTATTTATATAAGTTAGGGAAAAATCTACTACATTTAAACAGTTTACAAGACTGGCAGACGTTTCGAGCTTAATTATTATGATTTCATGATTCCTCTAAAGTGCGTTTCTTGTAAGAAGATGAAGTGGTGCCAGAGAAAGAAAATCCATGGAATACTACAGGGTCCATTTGCAAATCTACAAGCACTCTTTAATACACTTTTCAAAGAAGTGGTATAGAGGAAATGCTGAACTAAGTATGTGATTTTGGACAGCTGTTTAATATCACTGGACCTCAGTGCCCCATTTGCATAATAAGGAGTTAAACTTGTATGAGCAAAACAGGTCCATGTTGCTCTATAATTCAACCAGTAATATAGCTTCACAGCAAAGCTGTACATATTCACATAAGAATGAGATTTCTAAATAGAGGAAGTATGATGGATGTGGAGAAGATTCACTAAGAATGTAATTTATTGATACCAAATGTTACACCTTTATCAATTCTTCTAGGAAGACATAAACATGATATATTTTAGAAACTAAATTAGATTTTGTATACTTATTATCCACAGAAAATATTTCTTCTTTAAATCACTGGTGTATTTTGCATGCTTATCAATCAGTAACTCTTAGTAAAAGTTTCATGACTTCATAAGGGGAAGAGAAAGGCAAGGACAACAAGATTCAAAAGTAGGTTGCAGTTTCAAGAAAGGAACTCAATATTGGCTAGGCTTCTTCAAGACTGCATTTCTACAAATTAACGAGAATGTTACAATTTATATGCACAAGAAAACATCTTAATTGAAAATTACTTATGAATTAAATAATACTCATAGTCACTTATGGTGTACCACAATGAAATCGTTCTGTGGGAAGCTCACAGAATTTAGTTAAGATTTTATTTGAAGCAGTCTTGACAGTCATAGCTCTGACCATCTAGCCTGCAGTGAGACCTGATCAGGAGGCTTAGAATTTTTCGCACAAGCCCCAGAGGGAGAATAAAATTACTCTATCCAATCCCCTTACAGAATTTAGAAAATAAACGTTCCCAGGGCCCTAGAAACGAATGTGGTTCTCCAGGGACTTAGATGCAAAGCAAACATGTTCAAAAGTGTGGGCATTCAACTCAGCCTTCCAAAAGATAAAGATGGTGAAGTTGGTACTGTCAGAGCATTCCAGACACAGCTGAAACCTGTTGGTTATTTCCTAGGTCTTAACATCCATGGAAATAAGTTGTATTTTGCTGTGTATAACTCCATTCTGTTTCTACATCTGACATAACCTCAAAGACCAGGCTTTGCCTTGTTTCCTCATTGTGGTCTGCTGTGCATGAAGAATCGTGAATCTGTCAGCAAATACTTGGTTAGCAAATTCACTAATAATTTTTTTCTGTTTTAATGGTTGATAGTCTTATTTTTTAAATTTATTTAATAACCACATAATTAGTAGAAGCATTTCATTTCAACAGCATTGACATAGTCAATAATAGTTTCCAGAGCAAAGATGCATCTCTTTTAAAATTGTGTGTAATTTTTAGGTTCACAGTGTTGAATTAATAAGTGAGTGGATGCAGAACAAATGTTTAATGAATGAATTAGTGAATGAATTGGAGCCATATGTTCAAAGAAACCCTTGACCCCTGTTCAAAGTGAGAGATAGTAGAACAAAACAAAACAAAAAGCTGATTTTAAGTATACCACGTAGCAACATTTACTCCTAGAGCAAAAGACAAAGACATTCTCTCCATCTCAAAGATTCTCTCTCTCTCATATACATATATATGGAGATATATATTTTTTAATGGCTTATATATATATCCATATATATCACATATACATGTGTATGTGTGTGTTGTGTCTTTCTGTTTGTGTATGTATGTATAAATGTCTCTCTCTCTGTATATGTGTGTTTATATGTGCCCATGGTGTGTGCATGTGTGTGTATGTATGTATGTATGTATGTATGTGTGAGCCTGTGTATGTCTGTGTGTAAAATATGTGCCTGGACATGGAGGCCAGATGTGGAAGTTGACATTGACTATCTTCCTCAAACACTCTCTACCTAGTTTTTGAGACAAGATCCCTCAAAAAGCTGGGGCTCACTGATTGGATATACTGGATGCCTCACAGTGCTAGAGTTGTAGATGCATTCTACCATGCCTGGCACTTTACACAGGAGCTCATCATGCCAGGAGCTCATCATGCTTGCATGGCAGGCATTTTACTGACAACCATTTCTTGCAGTCCCATTCTTAGCAACAGTATGAAAGATCACATTTTAAAAACACTTGGGAACTTACTGTATTGACCTTACTCTATTTGACCTTACTCTATTGACCTTACTCTATTATGGGGTGGGTGTTATGATTCTCATTTTAAAGATGAGAAAGCTGAAGACTACACAGTGGAATTCACAGTGGGGTTTTGACATCAGGCTGTTTATGTATTTGATACCTTAGGATGAAAATGTACCCAGGTGTGAGGGTGGTTGGGGCATACTGGGGTCCAGGCATTTGAAATGAGGCTGTAGTTCCTACATCTTTACGTGTGCACTAAATCCCAGTACAAGTATTTTCATATCTGTCTTTTTAGGATACTCTTTTCTTAAACACCTACTCATCCTGGTCTTTTCTTTCAGTAATAACAGCTCTATGGGGCAGAATTATAAATGAAATCATTTTCATTCCATTCATCATTCCAATGTATGATATAAATCTGTGATTGACTTAAGCTTGTTTCTTAACCTTCTATACCATTTTTTCATTCTGTATATCAGGCAATAAAGCATAAAAATATAATTGAAATGATCTGATGTGTGGCAGCATATAATCCTATATCCTACATAATACACTATGTCATTGTTTAGTGTTAGGTGACATCTATCACCTGTAATATGAATCCCAAGCTCCTGAATATGTCCAAGCTGTTTCCTCCTTAGAGCTCTCTTTTCTCTACTGAACAAAGCATTCTTTGAATTCTTTGAAAAAGTCAGCTTTTTCCATGACTTAGAAAGAACTTCCCCATCCACATCTTTATGTTATTGAAGAAAGGTGCAGTTCTGTTGACCTTCACAAATTTAGTCCTCATACATAAGAATTAGAAAATAATTACTATACAATGTGTTCATTTACAGGAAGCAATAAAGCCTGGTCCTCAATTCTAAGACTATGGTTCAAATATTTTTGTGTTTTTTATGCTTTGATTATGGAACAAGCAATATATTGCATGTGTGTGTTATATTTAACAAGGGTATGTTTAGGCTATGACAATGGTGATAAAGCAGGCTGTCTCATGAAGAAAAGTTCTTTAAAAAGTGGTATCTAATCTATCTGATCAAAAGAAAGCTAAACAACTTTTCTTCAGCTGACAAGAGTCAAACTTTTCCAACTCTAGTGCTTTCACATTGGTAAACTGAAATTGAAATCAGTGGTATAGAGAATATACACACCAGTCATACGTTAAGACTGCAGAGTGGGACTTATCACTTGCCCCTTTCTCCTCCCAGGGTTACTGTTACCAGCCCACTGGGGAAAATTAGAAGCAGGAAAAAAACCCAAGTGAGTAGGCAGGAGGCATGATAACACTGAAGCCGTGATTACGTTTGGATAAAAGCTCATTGAAACACAAGCACAGAACCACACAAGTGTCCCACTATTAAGAGGCAGATCAGCTATGGCAATCACTTCACCCTTCCATTTGTAAGCTGTGGGGGACGTGGTTAAGAGGGAATGCCACAAGCATGGGCGTTATAGGAGTACGCCCTTATCCACACTTTTGTTTTTTGGTAATTTTCTTTCAAAATAGTCAGCTATGGTAAAAACATATATAAAAAATATATATATAAATACATGAGATAGAAGTACCTCCTAATTTTCAGTTGCAGACCATTGTGAATGGCAGTCTCACTGCAGTCCCTGGAATATCAATTGTTCACACCGTGTACACGACCTCTATGATAGTGACCTGTTAACCATCTTTGATTTCCAATGAATTCTTCTGACATCACAGGAATTATGTTGGAGCAACTTTTATTCATTTCAAATTGGCCCCTGAATGCAAGTTTTACAATAATTGCTATTATTAATTGATGATATTATATCTTATTCCACTTAATTTATAAATTAAATTTTATCTTAGATATCTAGGTATTAGGAAAAAGAAAACAGTATATGTAGCAATTGGTACTAGTCATAGTTTTAAGCCTCCACTGAGGATTTAGGAAATTATTCCATAGATATGAGGTTGGCAGAACACTTCTAGGTTCTATAGATGCATTCGGCATTCATCATTCAATGAATAAAAGTAATATTTTCTTTTGCCATTATAAACTGAGTATATTTATTTTAAAAAATACATTATTAAGCTTCTCTGCCATCACAATTTTGGAAACATAGACATCAACCTCAAAATCAGGAACACAAAACACAGGACCATCTAGCTCCATAAAATAAGAACTTAGGACTCAGGTATTGTAAGGAATGCCAACCGCCCCCTCCCCCACCAGGAAGTCGTACTTCAGATTCATCAGGTAAGCATCACCTTGAAAGCTGACTGAAAGATACATCCTATATTGTGGGGCTAAAATCCAGTTAATAGGGTATTAATGCTTTCAATCATATATTTATTCAACATCAATCTATCAAGCTATTGAAAAGTTAAATCTCATGAAATAATGCATGTTGCTTTAAAACAAAAATAAGACATCAATCTTTTGCTAAAGTATATGAAAACATCTACTAATTTTTATGTTTTAATGATGAAGGTAATGTTAGGCTAATGAGAGGACAGCAAATGGCTCTGAAAAAGCCATAGAGAATGAGATATACATTCTACGAGAGAGAGAGAGAGAGAGAGAGAGAGAGAGAGAGAGAGACTGAGACTGTTTCCTAAACTAGAAGCTCGCTGAGCATAAGTAGGTAACAGTTTCCTTACCCTCATTAAGTGAGTCACCTCCAGCTCTGGCAGCATACTTTAATCAGAACAGGAGGGGAGCTGTTATACTGTACCTAAGCTAATAATTTAGACCTCTATCCAGTATATGGCTTTCATTTCAAGTTCCTGGCATGTTCCCTTCCCTGGGGTCTAGCATGTGCAGAATGGCCCAGGTAGGTGTGGTGTATGTCCTAAGCTTGTTCTTCCACATATGAGAAGCTAAATATTTTATTAAACATGATTGCCCATATTTTGTTCCAGTAAGTGATATGTTTATTATATGTGCTGGATAACTTTAGTTTCAACATGACACACCAGGGTTGAGGGAGCCTCAGTTGGGGAATTGCCTCCATTGAACCAGCCTGTGGCCATGTCTATGGTGCATCCTCTTGATTTTTGAGTGATGTGGGAGGGCCCAACCCACTGTGGCTTGTGCCACCTCTGGGCAGGTGGGCCTGTGTTGCATAAGAAAGCAGGCTGAGCAGGGGCCAGGGAAGCAAGCCAATAAGGAGCATTCCTTCATGGCCTGTGCTCTAGCTCCTGCCTCCAGGTTCCCGCCTTGAGTTCCTACCTTGGGCTCCCTGATGAACTGTGACCCAGGAGATGTAAGACAAATAAACCCTTTCTTCCCCAAGTTGGTATTGGTCAGTGGGTTTTGTCACAGCAATGGAGAAACAAACTAGGACATTATACTACACAAGAGCAAAACAGCTCCCTTCTTCGGAGGGAGACAGATTCAATCTTCCAGTAATGCTCATTAAATAATCTCCAGACTGTAATCCAGAGAAAAGGGCTGGTGGCTTCTCTGCTCTCCAGACAAATAGAACTATTTATTGTGCTGCCAAACATCCACTCTGTATCTTTGAGGTTTCTTAGGCTTGATAGTATGCCGTTTCTTTTTAGAATGCTTCAGCCAATGAACAGAACCTAAGGCAGAAGCTGATAGAGTTTGTTCCTGTTCTGTTTAGTTAAGATATGGGCAGCACCTGGTTGTCCTATGATATTAGCTTCAGCTGTGTCTCCATGATGAATCAATCACCCAATCTTTGAGGATCTGTGTTGGAAAACCAGATCACTTTGACTTCTGGAGCCTGGGTGGAACATTCCTGGTGGCCTGAGTTAGAGTGCTTTAGTGAAAGTTTAGGCTTTTTTTGGTGTCCAGGGAGAAATGCTAGGCAACTCCAAAGTCCATAGACTATGGCTAGGGTGACTGATCTGTAAGCTTAAGTACAGCAAAATGGTACCATTAATCATTTCAGCTATAGTGATTCTTGGATTTCAGTAGAGAGTTTCCCACAGGCTATTAATCAGCCATCTGATATGATCTTGAGGACCCTTCCCTTCTGTAGGAATGAGAAGGCCCATGTCAATAGACCTCTGGAGTTATGAGTGCTGCAATGTTATTCATAATGCAATATCCTCTTCCTACTTTCCTGCATTATGTATAACATTGAAGTTTATAAAAGACAAGATGGAGAAGTCTGTAGTAAGTGAGATCAGAATTTCTGCTAACACCTAACAGCATTTAGCAGAGACTTCAGAAGCATAGGATTTTTGTTAGAATTACAAAATGCTTTATATTGACCACTTTGCTTCAATGTGACCATAAAATTAAGAAAAGGAAAGAGAGAGAAGGAGAGAGAGATAGAGGTTATATGGAGGGAACCACCAAGAGGATACGTACAAATTATTAAATCTGTTGCAGAAGTTAAATAAGGATGTTCAGGGCTGAAGAGATGGTTCAGTAGTTAAAAGCACTGACTACTCTTCCAGTGGACCCAGGTTTATATATTCCAGTACCCACATGGTGGCTAACAACCATCTATAACTCTAGTTCCAGGGGATCTGACTCCCTCTTCTGACTTTCTTAGGCATTGCATGACACCATGACACTGATGCACACACACACACATATATATTCAGTCAATACACTCATACACATAAAATAAAAATAATAAATGAAATACTTTTTAAAAGGATGCTGAATTAAATGTTATAAAATTTAATTGGGCTACTACTCATAAAGTACTATAAATTCTTAGAACACTGTGGGGAACTAAAGGCCCCACCTTGCATAGGTCCGAAAGGAAGTTACTGGGGGCGCAGCCTGGCTTGCTTTGAAAGTCTGAAGAATACTTCCGCACTGCTGAGGACTGCATGATCAGCACGTGACCATCCTTAAGATACACCCTGGGTGGGGGGGAGTTCCAGGTGCCTTTATAAGCTTTGGAACACTTGCAATAAATGAGTCTCTGCCTGACTAAGACTCCCCATTGCGTCTGAGTGTCCCCGGGTAATGGGAGTGGCATGGGCTGGCAAACAGCATGCTTACTCATCCCCAATCCTCACCTTGCCGGGGGTCGCAGGTTCGAACCCCTGGCAGAACAGGCAGAACACAAATGTGTAAACAAACTTCTATAAACATTTTCAAACAAAACCTTGTTTGGAATCTATTGATAGAGAATTTGCATGCAATTCGGTCCTTCACAGAATACAACTCAGTATGCAGAGATGTGCATAGTTATCAGCACTGGTCAACTTGAGAACATGTTCATCCCCATAAAACAAGGCAAATAAAACTTAATTATAACACTCTTCCTCTTCAAACCTCCCTTAAGCTCTGAGCATCAAAATCTATTTTGTGTCCCTAGAGATTTCTTTGCTGTAGACCCTCCATGAGAATGCAGTTACATAGTATGAGGTCCTTTGTAGTAGATTGTTTCGCTTATATCTTCAAGGTCAATCTCTGTTGTATTGTGCACCAGTGCTTCGTTCCTTTGCATGGCTGCATAATATTCTATCAGGTGCATGTGCTATATTTGGTCATCTGTTTCTCAGGTGACTGACATTTGGGCTATTTCTAGCTTTTGGCATTATGAAGAATTCATAGGCAAGTTTGTGGTTTCCATTCCCTTGTGGAGATATCTAGGAGTAGAACTGCTCACAACTCTATGTTTTGTATTGGAAGAACTTGCAGAGTGTTTTCAATTGCAGTGCCACCTTTTTAGTTTTCTATAGCATTGTATGAAGTGGCGACGTGACTGTCCTCCAAAGCTTTTTAGTATTTGTGCCAGCTTTATAAGCTTCTTTCGCTCCTGTTCCCCTCCCATGTCATTTTTGCATTTCTGTAGGATTCCTTCTATATACTAAGTCTTTGTATTCCTTCCTTCTGGTAGTCTCTGCTATCATACTCAATCTCTAGGGCACAATGGGACTATATAAAGGAAAGAACTCAGGGAGGAAGGGTTTATTTGGCTTATAGTCCATCCTGCTGAGTTTATTAGTAACTTTCTATGTTGCTGAAACAAAAATATCTGATAAAAGAAACTTAAGGAATAAAGGGTTTATTTTACTGTATAGTTCAAGGATGGAGTCCATGATAATAGGGAAGTCATAGCTGTGGAAGACTGAGGCTGCTATAATCCAGAAGCAGAGAGAAATGGATGCTTTTGCTCTGCCAGCTTTCTCCTTTATATGTAGTCTGAGAGCCCAGCTCATATAAAGATGCTAGCCACACTCAGGGAGAGTCATTCTACCTCAATTAACCTAATGTAGATAATCCCTCACAGGCATGCCCAGTGGGTTAGACAAACAGCTAGGTGACTCTAGATCCTGTCAATTTAATAATATTAGTCATCAAAATGAAAAAGGCATGTTGGAAGGAATGTGAGATCTGAAGCCATCTTTCTGTCCTCCATGGGGAAGTGGCCCTGTGTGGTGCACACAAACTCACTCAGCCACACACACAAGAAATATATATATATATATATATATATATATATGGAGCAAGTTGTAAAATGCTTCATTGTTACTCCTTGCTACTTACATAAAAATTAAAGGTGCATAAAATGAAAGCATGTGGCTTACGGTCTGAGGTACCAAGGCATGCATGGGCAGAAAAGCAGTGTCCTGATAGGACTCTCTCTAGGGTACTTCCAGGAGATGAGGCAATGCAAATGCCAAGATCACAAAATGTGAAAATCTGATGCATAAATGTCACAAATGTCAAAATCTGATGATTGTTATGTAAAGATCTGCTTAAAGTATTTTCTTATGTATGTTGAAGAATTTTCAAAAATGAATTTTTAGTTGAGAATAGTTATCTCAACACAAGTACAAAAAGATTTATTGTAGACAGTGATTCATAGGCAAGCTGTACAATGTGATACTAATATTACTAAAATTTGAATATATACACATGAATTGAATATCAATTCATTTAATTTTCTCCCCAAAAGCTAACCTTTTAGGCTTATCTATAATATCTATCTATAATAAATTAATCTGTTCTCATTTGTGTCAGATCTTAGACCTGGTAGGTTTCACTATCCATTTACTGAAAGAATCTATACTTCTGTCCAATGACCTTGCACCAAGCATTTTTATTAAGTGAGGACTTGTCCTGTACCCTCCCAAATGGATTACTTTTGCATCACACAGCTAGGCTGCTGGATTAGTTTTTATTTGTATGTGAACAGAAAAAAAAGAGATGGAGGGAAGCTGGGTGAATGTACAAGGTATCAAGGAGTGACTTAATGTAAAGTTTATAATGTCGGATCCTGCTGGAGAAACTCCAAGGAAGTCTCATGCATTATTTTGAGAAAAAATTATTCTATAAAAACTTTCATCTTATCTTTACAAATATGATGATGCTAAGTTCACAGATAAATCTCAAAGCATAATATTGAACAAACAAACTGCAAATGGCTCATTCTTTTTCTATACATAGTGGCACGCTGGCATCATTTCAAACCACACAGCCACAACTGTTAATGCTGCAGTTTTAGCCTAGAACAATCTGTCTTCAAAGTCCCTACACATTTTTTACCTTAAATGAGTTGCAATTGGCACATTTTTCAAGTGCAGATCAGCTGTCTTTGCACCACCCAGATCTCCCTGAATGACGGTTCATATCACTATATTTGTTATCTTGTAATGTACAAGAAGAGTATGTGTGTTCCTGTGGTTCAAAACAATTTGCTTCTACCTGTATATCTCAGGTTCAGGTTTGTGGAAAGCTGCATGGTCTGTGGATGCGAGAATGCTTTTATCCTTGCCTTCCCTGAGCCTCCCTGCCCTGCTGAACTCTTTCTTCTGTGCCCACAGGTGGCTAGTGTCTCTAAGGCAATGATCTATACATCTAGATCATCATTTTGTAACTACAGCATCTATATATCCACATATCTACACATCTGTCTTTGTCCTTTGCACTGTTTAACAGCCTCTCTAACCAGAAGCCCTCCTTGAACATCACATGCTCACCTGGGCAAGACAAATTGCATTCTGCCCCATTTTCAACCAATTTGCTTCCATTCTACTTTTGTTCCAATCATTGTTCCTGACAGGTAGAAAAGCTGGGGCTATAAGCCCCTGGACTCCCCCTTAACTGCTCCTGTTGGGGAAATAACCAGTCTTCGCTCCTCAGACTTCTTTTACATCCTCCATCTGCTTTTCCCACAGCCCCATCAGGCTTTGACTTGGAGTCTTGGGATTCCCTTTGAAGCTTCTGTTATAGAGATATAAACAAAGAGCTATAAAAACGCAGAGGGATCAATTAATTCTGCTGCAGGGGATCAAGGAGGACATCAAAAAGAAGGAGACTTTGGAGTTTGCCCTTGAAGCTTGATTAGTACTTTTTAAAAAATCATCAAGTATTGAACCAGAAAGAAAATACCATCTTTTGCCAGCCCAACAGAGAGAAAACAGGGAAAGATGTTACTTCTAACTGGTTTGGTATTTTCTAAATTATTAGGGTTTAACTACAGAGGCGCACCACTGGTACCTGGTACCTGGAATGATGCAGTAAAATGACAGCAGCATATCCACTGACTGTGTTTTTTGGTTCCCCCAGCTAAGCTGCTGTATCTTAAAAGCAGAAGTTAAATGTGGTGCAGTTCTGTTCCACCTGACTGCATGGCTAGGTGGGTCAGTGTGGGGCGGCAGAGGCTTCTAAACTAAGGCTGTCTGTCTCCATTTCTAATTTCTGTTTCCTTCCCTTCAACTTGGACATCGAAGCCCCCAAATGTCATATTAAAATAAAGATTATTAGTAGTGTAATCAAAGCAAAACAAGCACGTTAATGTTAATGTCAGCCTGACTGAACAGTAAAAAGTCAGATTTGTGAATACAAAGCAAATAGACTTCGCCTTAAAATAAAACAGAATTTCAATCCCTGCTCTTTCACTTAACATGGCTACTGAGGGAAATCACTTTATCTGAGTTTTAACTATCTCATGTTTAAAATGAAGATAAAATTATCTATTTCTCTGTGTTGTTTTGGAGATTTGGAGCCTGATACTTGCTGCATAATGACAGTGATGACATTAAAGTCTCATGAACATGGGATTTTAAATTAGCTCAGCTCACCGATGTAATGCTCACTGAAACTTAAATTTAGCCAACAATTTCCTGTTATATTTTGTTGATATATGAAATGTAGATTTTTTTGAGGGGTTAAAATTTCATGTGAATCTGAAGTTGAAATCAAGTAAGGAAAATGTTTGTAGATTCAAATGAGTTATACAAATGCAGAGAAGTAAAGTTGATTCTAGAAATATTATTATGATAAATAATTACTTGACCCTGCAGCTGTTTAGTTCCCTGAAAGAGATGTTTATCAACCTGAGGCTCTTCTGGAAGTAAGTAAACAGTTCACTGAAACTGGCTATGTCCCTAGATAACACACACACACACACACACACACACACACACACACACACACACCCCAAATAACAAACTGTATTTTGTTCTTAAACTGGAAAAATAAAACCCAGAATTTCAATGATGCGTTTGCAAGAAAAAGATAACTGAAAAAATTCTCACTTAGTGAGGTTTGGAATGAAGGCACTTTGAATTTTTATTTCATCCAAGTTGTCTCATTCAGATGGTGGAATAATGAAGTTACATTTCTTAGCTGAATAAAGGTTTCTATAATTTTCATATAAAATGATCTTAGGTTTCAAAACTTACTTTGAAAATAAATATGAACCCATTTTTTTCAAGCACTGGATAAGGAACCCTGGTCTAAAGCACACTCATCCGCCACACCCACTTATGTGCACTTGGTATCCTCTTCTCCAGGTGGTCCCTGTCATGGAAACCTTAGAATTCGTCAAATCATTTAGCCCAGGAGTTTTGTAAACACGATTTATATAGATTGATAATGCAGTTGCCTACATAAGATCAAGCCAGTCAACTGACCAGCTTGGACTCTGGAGGGGCA
This sequence comes from Nannospalax galili, assembly GCF_000622305.1. NCBI lineage: Eukaryota > Metazoa > Chordata > Mammalia > Rodentia > Spalacidae > Nannospalax > Nannospalax galili. The sequence continues at coordinate 2,229,273 of NW_008352325.1, forward strand.
TATGAGGTCCCACCTCTAGCTAAGAAACTATTGGCAGTTGATGGCTCCTGGGTAAGGAGAAGCCTGTTTTCTTTAAAGATATGGCCATGGGCCAGGCTTAGTGGCACACAGCTTTTATCCCAGCACTCAGGAGAAGGGAATGTGTGAGGCTGGGGGATTCAGGGGGAGTTGGAGATGGGGAGTGGGAGGTAAAAATGATCAAAATACACTGTATTCATGTGGAATTCTGAAGAAAATAATAGTAAAAGAATACTCATGTGCCACTTTCTCTCTGAAACCTTCATGTCCCTAGGCAGAATTCTTCTCTGTTCTTAGTTCTAACATGACTTGAAATACTCTCCTCCTTACACAGCAGTTGTAAAGGCCAAAGTCTCTGGAGAAACGCATGCTGGGTTCTCTGCTGTGGTGTGAATGTGATATACATCCCTTGGCAAATGTTTCAATCTTTCTTTGCTTCATTTACTTGTATAAAAGTAGGGGAGTGGGGTAGAATAAAAGTTCACAGAGCACTATAGAGAATAAAATGCATAGACTACAAAGAAATACATGGAGTGAGAAAATGATATTAGGTGAACTATTTTCCTGTGTTACAATCACACCCATGTGAAGATTCTGTACGATTATATGAACAAATACAATAAAATGGTTCATGGGACTGCAACCTGCAGAACATTGACTGCTGCTGTCAGCTTTTGCTGTGCTGAGATTCATTGCTATGTACACATCCTATTTAGCTCTCAGAGTAATCTAAATATATATGATATATAATTGGTTTTAGATGTTAAATTAAGAAAATTACCAGGCAGCTTAAATTGCCAAGGTAATGCAGTTAAATACTGACTCACCTATCTGCTTTTCAAAGTTGTATCCTTCTTACCCATTTCCCCAGGCCTCATTTGGGCCCTGTTATCTACTATATCAGAACTACTGGCCTGCTCCGGGCTCCTTGCTGTTCTCAGTAGGTAACTCTGCAGTTACAGAGCAAATTAACCATAATTGGATTACATTAGTCCAGAGAATTCTTTGGTATGTCTCCACTCCCGTCTTAACAGAGATGTTCATCATTCTATGAATTCCATATAAATCGAATTGCACAGTGTGAACTTGTGGACACATGTTTTTGTTTCGTGTGGATAAGTATCTTGTGGAAAAATTGCTTGGCCATCCTGTAAGTTTATATTCAAGAAACTAAAAGAAAGACAATGATTGTAATGTAATGATTTTACTGGCATTTGTCCCATCCCATTCTCTTGCCCTTCTCCCTGACTTCCATCTTATTATAAGATACTTGTAGTGAGATGCGTGTTTTACTAACTATTCTAAAGTTTCAGTAAATTTTGAAAACAATGTTGCGATGTTAAGACTCCCAATTCTAGATTCTGAGCTAGTTGCGTAGAAATTGAAACACATGGTCTTAGAGGAAGATAATTTTCAGAGATAAAATTATGTCGGATGCTGACATTATTTTACTATTATTACATCTACTCTGTTTGCTAAGTAGCCTTAGCGACCTAGAAATGAAGTCTTCAATTGAAGCAAAGATTCAGGATTTGCTGAGCAGACCGGGGGAATACAAATACCAGAATTGGGCACCTGTAGGTTACTCAGGAAGCTGAGGTAGGAGAAGAACAACAACAAGAAAAAAAGAGATTCAAGACAGTCTGGGCAGCATAGACAGAGTCAATCTTAAAATCCAATTGCTAGGGGCTGGAGAGATGGCTCAGCGGTTAAAAGAGCTGACTGCTTTTGCAGAGGACGCAGGTTTGATTCCCAGCACCCACATAGCAGCTACGAACCGTCCTTAACTCTAGTTCCAGTGGAATCTGAAGCCCTCTTCTGACCTCTGCAACATTGCATGACATGGGTACACTCACATACATGCAGGCAAAACACTCATACACATAAAATAAAATTAATAAAATGTTTAAAAAATCCAATTGATATAATCTGTTCACTATAAATATAAGAATCTTCAAATGTTCCACAGGAGAGAAATCATGTACTGGAAACATGGTCAAAATCCAAGTCTAGGGAGGCCATAGGCCCAAGGGGAACCTATTGATGTCTGTCAAAATGGCCTTGTTATCAAACTGCCTTCTAAATGTTTATGTTTATATCTGTAGATCTGTGCTGCTTTCAAACTTGGGCAGAGAAATTTCTTATTGTAGAGAGTAGTGAGGAATGAATTAGGGGAGGGAGCCTCAGGACTGTTCAAAATATGAAAAATAAGAAACTATGACTATGAATGACAGCCATAGGTGGAACATCTACAGCAACCTCTCCCCTCAAGGCTCAGGGAACATTGCAGAAGAGTGGGCAAAGAGAGCGGAAGAGCCAAAGGCTGAGCAGAAGTGTGTGAAACGCTGTCCTCTGGACATGGCATGGCCATTGCACACATAAGCTCACAGCAGCTGTGGTTACCTACACAAAACCTGCCCAAAATCAACCCAGACAAGAATCCCAGCATGGAGGGAGAAGGTGAGCACGAAGTATCACTCCAGCTGATGACCTATTGGCAATAGGATGTGCAGGGAGAGGAGCAATCAGTTTTCTTTAAGAATATGACCCCATGTAGGTTGACCACACTCCAGGGGTTAGCCCCAAACCAAAGAGTATTTGCACAACACGAATTGGAATTGATGAGCTTAAAAAAAAGTAAGAAGAAACAAAGGAAACAAATTTGGATAGGAAGAAAGGTGGTTGTGGATCTTGGAGGAATTGGGGATGGTGCACTGAGTATGATCTAAAAACATTGTATGAAACTGTCAAAGAATTAATAGAAATATTGTCTTAATCCAGCTTGATGACTCAGTCCTTAAGAACACTCATCTTTCTTGGAGAGAACCCTGGTTCAGGTCCTTGTTGCCACATGCTACATGCTATTTGGTAGCACACAGCCATCTGTACTGCAGTTCCAGGGTATCTGATTACATTTTCTGTCTTCTTCTGGCTCCTACATACACATGTTGCATATGAACTCATGAAAACACACACATATACACACAACAAATCCAAACCAAATCAAACAGCAACAAAATTACAGCATGAAGGTGTGAAGGGTTCCTGAGGCCCTGCTCATAGCTGAGGAGCTATTGGTTGATTGCTGCTGAGGGATGGAGAGTCAGTTTTCTAAGACAGGGTAGAAAACAGTGACAGGTTCTTCATGCCTCAGTTCATTTCCACATACCTATCTGCATATGAGCAGCACTAATCGAACTCAGTATAAAGGGAGCGTTTTGGAGAGCTGGTCCGGTGGGGTATTGGAAGGAGGGAGTGGGGGTTGGATATGACTAAGATACATTACTTATTTGTATGAATATTTCAAGGAATTAGAAAACAATGATGTCGCAAATGCAGGGATATAGGGTGAATTGTGCATAAGGGGAAGACGTATATGGCAATGAGGAGGATGTTGAGGAAGAGACAGGTTATAAGTAAGAAATGTAGCACCTGATTAAGAGATAATTTGATTTGATGAATCCAGAAACTACTGGCTTGGATAAGGTTCCATGTACCCCAGGCAGTTGCTTTTTGAGAAACAACTGCAAAGTGTTTCTGAGACTGACATGAATTTCAGTCACACTCAATACTACATGGAAAACTATTGGGCTTCACAAAGATAGACATCCTGGAAATGGACATATGCCATCACCATTTCCCACAGGAAAATGATGACAGCATTATGACAAATTTGATCTTCTTTGACACTTCTTACATGAGTTTGATCACTAGCACATAGATTAATAGATGCCTGTGTGTACACCCAGGACTCGTGAGTAACAGAGTGTTGCTAGATGCTTATCAATCAGTGTCCCATACTGAGCACAGAGGGTTTATACCTAGAGCCTCTGGCTTTGGTTTGGCCATCTCAATGTCTTCTGGACAATGGCAGATGATTATACTCAGGAGTGTGTTGAAAGCATTTTGACTGAATAGAGCTGTAATTGATGCTAAGAAGTCAATGCTGGGGAAACATTCTGGGGAGAAGGTAAGTGGTGACATTATAACCTGAAGCCCAAGGAGGGCAAGGGGAAGAGCATCATTAGAACCTTGGTGGGGAATGAAACCAGAAACTTGGAGCTGCTGCAAACAAATGCTACTCTGCAGAGAGGAGGTTGGGTGAAGAAAGTGAACCTACAAACCAATGTCTCCCCTTCTGCCCTCTGATATTGATCAGAGCCTCGGTTATCTGAATCCTACTGGAAGACAGAGGTAAACAAGCACCCACCAATTCTAGGTAGAATGAGGCTCTCTGTCTCACTTCTCTTCTACATCCTCCCTTTTAAGCTTCTACAACCTCACCCTCAAGATGGTGGTAGCCTAGAATGGAATTTCAGTCTTATGGTTACTCATGGAGATATCTGACAATATTGGATATGAGGAAAATGAGATAGGGACTTTGTTACATTAAGTTGAGAAATGAAAAAATACATATCAGCTAATGTTTATTGCCTTGAATCAATTAGTAACCAAGAAGCTTACAGCAATTCAGGAATAACAATTTGTTACTATATGTACTTATTTCTTAACCAAGTCTACAATAATCTATGAAATTTCATTCAATTTACCGAAACTTCTGTTATCTTTCTATACTTCCTGGAGGTGTCTTTGGATAGTCCAGTCACAGTGAGTGAGGACAAAGGAACAATTCCTGTAGTGCCTGAGCCAGATATATTACAACCCAGAAACATTGCATGTTATAAATGTAATTTCTAAAGCAATGTCCAATCAATTGCCTAATAGCATGCTAAATTGAGAAGCAGCCAATACTGTTGACTACTATCATTTCAGATTGTTCCAAATTGATAATATCTCATTCTTTTTCTTATTTTATTATTTTTTAGTGTATGAGTATATTGCCCACATGTATGTGAGTGCATGCCTGTCGTGCAATGCCACAGAGGTCAAAAGAGGACTTCGGATTCCCTTAGAACTGGAGTTAAGGATGGTTTATAGCCACCATGTGGGTGCTGGGAATTGAACCTGGGTCCTCTGCAAGAGCAATCAGTGCTCTTAACCACTGAGCCTCTCTCCAGCCCCAATATCTCATTTTTTAAAGTATTAAATGATGCAGATATGGCTACATTAAAAAGACAATGATTATAAACTAACAGCCTAGCAATATTTTCAGCCATTTTCTCTAATCTAGGTCGCATGTCCATGTAAAATTTTTGAGTCCATGCAATCCCCAAGGGTTTAAATAGTCCAATGTCTAAGTCATGAGCAAACTGCAGGTACATATGCACATTTGTCTAACTTAAGAACACATACTCGTCCAGAGTATGCTGCTCCCTGCCTCAGAAACTCTTGATAAATTGTTTGTACTTTACAGCAGACACTGGCTTGCCCAATGCAATGCTGTTTTTCATAGCTTTTCTTGTTTGATTTTTATTGTGCATTCAGAATGCTTCCTCCCTGAATGCTCTTGAATAAAATATTTATAACATGTAGATCATTAAAAATAAACAAGCAATTCCATTCTAGCCTTATTTGTCTGCCCTCAGCAACCCTTCTAGTTCTGCAGAATTTATTCCTGAGAAGCCTTACACACAGTGGGGTGGGGTACTGGGAGCAACACACTTTCTCTGCTCTTCTTTGTTTACATAACGCAGTATGTTTCTTATGTCTAAGTAAAAGAACTGAAAACATCACATGCTTGTGAACTGAGCACACAGTAACTCTTTGTTGTATTTGTGTATCATTCTTAAGAAATCCATAGACACATGGGATGTTTCAATCAGATTCAATTTCAAGTCCATTGAGGAAATCACAAATTCAAAATTGTTTTTTCATGCATGTTATAAATACTGTATCTTAATAAATGTGTGCCTATAAAATGCTAACTGTGGTAGCTAATGGGAAATAGCAGAATGGGGGGGGTGATATTAGCATGGAGATGGAATTGGCAGTGAGGGAACTACAAGGTCCAGAGAGTAATTATAGTATTATAGTTAAGAACAAAAGATGTCCAGGTATCAAAGATTTGGAGACATCAACATTTAAAGAAGAGTTCCTGAAGACGCAGGTGCAAGAGTGCTCCGTGAGGAGGGTGAGTGTGTGCCTGCATCTGTCTGTATTTCTGAAGTTTCCACTTAGGTGCCATTATCTACTAGATCATCCTGAATCAATTTCATATGATCTACCTTGTTGTGGCTTTACTTTAAATCCAGAAATAGTTCATTTTGTGTGAAGCTAACTCCCTCTTCTCTTACTTTGCATCCTTACATTGATGTTTTTGGAGTGTCTCTTTAATGAATTTTCTTTTGTATTCTTTCACACCCTGTTTCACTGTCCTGCATCATGAACACTAGTTACCAAAGATGATACGGTTCCCATTTCCAGGTTCTGTGAAGACAACTTCCAACAATGTTCTTAATGTGGAATATCACTCCATTCTTTACCATGAAATCCAGACAGCAATAGGAGGCATCTGTTCCTGTTCATGATACTGTGTGGTCACTACAAGGATTAGTTCATCTCTTCATAATCTATCATTTTAGTAACAAAATGATTTTACAGTTCTCTTGGCTACAAACTCATATTTTATTGATATTTTCTTCCTATAAAATATTTTCAAATCCAAAATAAAATAGCTGATCATTTAAGCTAGTGTTATATGTCCTCTCTGAATGTGCAGATCATAGAGTTTTGAGTTTTTCTCTTGTCACTGTTTCCCTCTACATTTTCAATTTAGAAACTTACTCATTAAATTCTGGAGGATTTGGTGTTTTACTTACTGAAAATCTTGAAATTTGATGACTAAAATTAGTGGAGCTGATGGATGTGTTATAATTTTATTAAGGTTAACTCTTTGCTTGGGGTATTTATAATAAACCCAGCACAGAACTATGGAAAGGGGCAGGCAGCAGGCCCCCATCTTAGTCAGAGAATTATTGGCATCTGATTACTGCTGGGTGAGAAAGAGCTGATCTTCTCAAAGTGAGGGACTGTAGATAGGTGGACTAGACCTCAGTGAAAGAACTGGCACTGAGGGACATCTGGTCAATAATTGGACAGGATAGGCCCTAGCACAAATGACATAATGCATCAATTCCAGTGGGGGAATCTGGGAAGGTGTCAATCAAGAAGGGGGTATAAAGATGATTTTAAAATATTCTGTATGAAATATACAAAAATTTAATAAAAAACTTTAAAAAGTTAATATTCTACCCTAAACACAAACAGATATGTCAACAAAAAAGTGTATGGTTAGAAATGTGCAAAGAAATAACATTACATTATAAAGAAAATACTTATTAAAGTTACATCCACAAAATTCAACAATTGTCTTTCTCGGAGAGAATCTAAACTTTTAAAATACTAGATTTTAGGAAGATCAGATACATGTGAACTTAATCTTGAGATGGACTCTATTTTAGGATGGTTCACTCCACATGAATTATTTAAATGAACAGTGTTGAGTTATCCCAGGAATCAAAACCAGGAAATAGTGGCTCAGGCTCTGACTTTGTCAGTAGTGTAAGCTGTCCTCTTTTAATCTTTTCTGTGACTCAGGACATGAGGACAGCTAGAGTCAATTGAAACATTGATGTTCTGCCTTCTGCTGGAGCCAGATGCTTGTTGATGGAGGTTTTTTTTTACATGATAGTAGCCAGAAAGTATAATATCTCATGTCTACCTATTTAATATGCCCATAGCCACATAAAAAGTTCTTGAGCGAAAAAGGTAATGTATGTAAAAAAGTTTAAGAAGCTTTAAAAGTAGACACCATCTCATTTTGCATAAGGGATTCTTATGTGACCATGGTCACATTAAATACATATATAAATCAAACATGTACTGATAATAAATCATAAAGAACTTCATTTAAAGATAATTCTTTGGTATCTATATAATTTTAACATTTATTAAAGATGAAAGAAAATTTGCCTATTAGTGAGTTGGATTTGCTTGTTTATTTTCACATAAAGAAACAAATCTTTAGGTAAGCTGGGTGTAGTGGCATACTCCTTTAATTCCTGCCCTCCAGAGTCAGGCAGCCTGGTCTACACAGTGAATTCTGGGCCACAGAGAGACCCTGTCTCAAAGAGAGAGAGAGAAAGAGAGAGAGAGGGGTAAGTCATCTGAATATTCAAAACTGTAGGACATCTTAACATTTTTTACAATTAATTGATATTTTTATTTATTATCATAAGTGTGTTGGGAATACCACTTTGTATAACTATTTACTACAGAACAACAGAAATATACTCAGAACTATTGGAAATTCTGTCCTAATCCCAAGCCAAAATTCAGCAATTTTTAAACACAATATAACTTACTAATTGATAAATGCATGTTCATAATTGATGATAGAAAACTATTGAAATTATTTTGTTCTGTAATTAAAACATTGTGTTTCTATAACAGCAGAACATTTTGTATGTAAATTAAACACCTGCTATTTATAACATACAGTAGTATGGTGGCTAGCCTTTGTCAACTTTCACAAACTAAAGACGCTTGGAAAAAGTGAACCTCAGCTGAAGAATTTCTTCCATTACATTGGTCTTGGCCATGTCTGTAAGGCATATTCTTAACTGCTAATTGATTTGGAAGGGGCCAGGCCACTCTCAACAGTGCTATCCCTGAGCACATGGGCCTGGGTTGTGTAAGAAAGTAACTGAGCAAGCCAGGCACAGGGAGCATGCAGTAAGTAGGGTTCCTCCAGAGCCTCTGCTTCAGTTCTGCCTCTAGCTTCCTGCCTTGATTTCCTGGCCCAACTTTTCTGAATGAGGGTTTGTGACCTGGGAGATGCAACCTGGAAATACCTGCCTCCTGTTGCTTTTGGTCCTGGTATTCATCACAGCAACAGAAAGCACAGTGATACAGCCTGAATCTAAACTGAGGTGTTTCAGATGGCAGCCATGAGCATTGTGTTGTGTGACAGCACATGCATTGGGAAATGTTCATGCTGTGTGTTCAGAACCAAGGCTGCAGTGAACTCCTGTACTGCAACACAGTTCAAGGCTACCAAAAACGCCTTACTTTATTATACATTAGGTTTTAAACTAATTTTGGTGATTGTATATTCACAAACCTTTTACTGTGGCTAAACTTTCTCATCAACCACATTTGTTTACATAACCTCGTATGGAAGACTGTGACTTTTACCCAATAAACATCTAATATTTTAGCATAAATTCCCTAGATATAAGACTGTTTCTTTTACTATTGCTTATATATAAAGGTTTCCACTTGTTTTTCAAGTTTCCCCCTTTATTAAAGTGCAAGTATATGCATGTGTGTTGTAATTTATTTATTTATAAACTATTTCAAAAATGCTAGAGTAATAAATTTATATTATAATAGAAAATATTAAGCTGCCAAAAAAAACCACCCAAAGGATCATTTTGGCTCTTTCCAGTCCTACCTTGATACCACACTGCTCAGAACAGCAAGTCCTTTTGGTGATTTGGATGATGAGTCACTACAACCCAAATGGCCACTTTTGCAGAAGGTGTAAAATAATTTACATAATATCCCACAAACATTATTTTATCATCCTTACAGATAAATGCTAAATATACCAGTTAATACAACTGAAAATTAGAAAAAAAAGCATGAGGTACCAGCAGAGTGGCTCAATAGGTAAAAAGCACTTGCCACAGCAGCCTCATGACCAGAATTCAGACCCTAGAACTGGTTCCCCAAAGGCTGTGAGCTCCACGTGCTTCTGTGGCTCAAGCATACTCACATGCATATTACATGCACACACACACACACACACACACACACACACATTAAAAAAGTTAAAGTTTTTAAAGGAAAAGTGGGACAAATTTTAAAATTCAGGTTGCTTTCTATTTACTATCTTTTGAAGTTTTGAGAAGAATAAACTATATCTCTGTAGATAAATTCAGATGAAGTATTTCACAAGCAAAATACTGAAATCCTAAACATAAGTTTGTATGGTTCTTAGTGTATATGATCTGAATGTGAACCAGAAATTAACATGTAAATTATTTTCTCTTTTTTAAAAAGAGAAAGTTACAAATGTATAAAAATATGAAACAAAATCAGCATGCAAGATGAATACATATGCACACATGATCTTCATACATAAATATCAAATGAAAGTATAGTAAAGAAATTAATTATAATGCCATAATAATAGAAGAAAATTTTAAGAGAAAATTTTGAATCTTTGACATATTACTTGATAAAATTAATTAGTTTGGAAAATTGGTTGCTAAACTCTGTAATCATTAAGGCAACAAATCAAAGGAATTTCTCTACAAAGGAAAAAGAGTAATTAGAGTTCTTCTGTGAAATACTTAATTCAGAGACAATTCCAGCACAGCGGTGGTATGTACTCCATCTGGAGTTCTGATAACACCTTTCCACTGCCTGCCCATGACTGGGCTGCTGGGACACTAGAAAGTGTTGCTGTTTCTGCTAGAACATCACAGAGATCCAAAGGACAGTGGACTTGACCTTAAAGCCAATGAGGTATTGTCAAATCTTTTTTATTCCAGTAGTGATAGAGGTATTTCAATATTTTGAACAATCACTGCCATAGCAGATTTGGAAATGAGAAAATTTACCTTTTAGGAAGAGAAATTAAGAGTTGTTTCAGAAAGTAAGAAAACTGGTTAGAACATTAGTCACCAAATTTGTGCAGTAAAATGCAGAAGGCATTGTAAAGGTAAGATGCTTTAGAAACTCCATCAGTAGGACAATGCAAGGCAAGGTACTGGGCTGGCATTTAGGAACAGCATCTGCCTTATACTCTCAAGGTTGTAAAGCATGTTTTGTTTAAAAAAAGTGAATATAGGTCTGGTGTCTGAAGAAACAAAATTTTGTCATCAACTAGAACACATTGAAATCATCTTCACTTTGTGTTGATAGCTAAGTACTTAATAAAATTGCCGTGGAATATTACTATCCTTATTTTACAAAATATTTTTTCATTATTTTTATTTTATGTATGTGAGTCTATTGCTTGCATGGACATAAGTGCACCATGTCATGCAATGCCCATGGAGGTCAGAAGAGGGTATCAAATCCCCTGTAACTGGTTACAGATGATTGTTATCCTCTATGGCATGTGAGTGCTAGGAATCAAACCTAGGTCCTCTGCAAGAGCAGTCAGTCAGTAACTGTAACTTCTGAGACATCTCTCTAGCCACAGCGTGTTTATTTTTTATTATGTACTGATTATAAAGAGGCAAAAGACCTGCCTATCCTCTTATTAAAGTACAAAGAATGATAGAGGGGTAAGCAAACACATAGGTGAATTTTCTCTGTACAGTGTTAGCCCTGACTTAGAGCAAAGCATGGACGATTATGGACATGTGCACAGAAGGACTTTTGGCCAGTGTGACAGTGATAGGCAGAGACTGTGTGATCTGAGACTTGAGAAGGGATAGGAACTCAGGAGGTGCAACTGATCTGAGATCAGTAGGCAGGTAGATGGAGCCTCTGGAGAAATGACAAAGACTTTAAGCCATAATTTTTATAAAAATGGGTTATTCTCGCCCCAAATCCTTCAGAAATTACATTAATCATTGGAAATATGTGATTTTAGAACTCAAGCAAAAGGAGTATTTGTGAGTGTGTGTGTGGGGGGGTGTTGGTATTAGTAGGAAGATGATTCACAACAATCTACTTAGTAGCAATTACAAATAGGTAGTAAATAATAGGAATGATTTACTTCCAACACAATGATGGATGATGATGATGATGGTGATGGTGGTGACAATGGTGACAGTTGTAGTCATAGTTTTGGTGGTGGAAGTGATAGTGATGATGATGGTGGTTGTGATAGTAATGATGGTAGTAGTGGTTGTACTGCTGACAATAGTGATGATGGTGGTGGTTGTGATAGTGATGATGGTAGTAGTGGTCGTACTGCTGACAATAGTGATGATGGTGGTGGTGATGGTACTGATGTTGTTGGTGATAGTGATGATGGTGGTGGTAGTGATGGTAGTCATGATGGTCATGATAATGGTGGTGGTATTGTGATGTTGGTAGTGATGATCATCATGATGGTGGGGGTAGTAGTTTTGGTGATGATGGTCGTGGTAGTTGGGGTGGTGATGGTGAGAATTATGGTGGGATGATGGTAGTGGTGATGGTGATAGGGAGGGTGGTGGTAAAAGTAGTGATATTGATGATAGTTATAGTGATGGTGGTGATAGTGTTGATGGTGGTGGTGTTGGTAGTGATAGTGGTGATAGGTGATAGTGAGGTGATGGTGATAGTGATGATGGTTGTAAAAATAGTGATAGTGATAATGGTGGTGGTGGTGGTGATGGTAAAATTGATGATGGTGGTGATGATGATAGCCATGATGGTAGTGATGATGGTGGTGTTGGTGATGATGATGTTGATGTTGATAGTGATGATTGTGGAGATGATAGTGGGCACAGGGATAGTGATGATGGTAGTATTGATGGTTCAGGTTGTGATGATTGTCGCAAGGATGTGACAGCATGAACAATGATGACAAGAGTGTTTTGGGTAGTCTGGTGATGATGACAATCCCTGCTGAATGTTTCTATGTAAAAAAATCACTGTTCTTACCTGCTCAGTTAGCCATAAAAATAAAAGCATTTATTGATTCATTTCTTATCACAGAGATGACTAAGCTGTGTCTGGTTCTTTCCTTATAAACGGAAGTCATACATGTATACTTACATATAAATATATGCATATACATCATATATGTATGTATAAATGTGCATATACATATGCATGTGTCTTCCACTAGTTTTGTAGACATTAAGATTTGACATTACTCATCAAAATTTTAAGTGATGTTATTGATATTTTTGTAATCTCATTTTATAAACTAGCAAAATTGGGAAGTTTTACAGTAGATGTAGAATAAATGTAAAATTCCTTTAGATACACAAATGGCTTCCTTGTTCAGCCTCCTATATCTTATGAGCACTGAGGGTGGGGCATTCACAAGACTGCCTTAAGGTATTTGCCTTAGACTATATTTTATTTCCTACCTTAAATCAGCCCAATATGGTGAAGAAAGAATGTTTTTAAATTAATACCTACGCTACTTGCAAGTATGGCTACATTTTTACTCTGTGGAAATTGCCTTGAGGTCAGCAATGATTAACTGGGATCTTAATAGACACATTCCAGCACAGGCTCAGTGCAATGCAGCCTTGTGTGCATATTGTATAAACCATAGATATGAGCGTATTCTCTGTAATAACCTAAGAAAATCTGAGATTTAAAACAACCTGTAGATTCTTACAGCCACAACATTTCAAAGTTTACATCTTTAATATAAACTGAGGATTTAACTTAAGAGTACAACTTGTGCTATGTCGTTAGAGTTTGTATGTGTGTGTTCATAAGTATCAGTATTTCTGTACATGATTTTGTATGTGTGTGCATTTGTGTGTGTGTAAATGTTGTATATTTCTGTGTTGGGGAAGAATTGTTTCAAGCTAAATATGATGTCCTTTAGAGTAAATGTGTGTTTTTGTTATCAGTTCTCTGAAATTTAGAATTTTTATTGAAATATACCCTAGCTTATTGTGATTAATTTACATCCCCCCTATGTTTATTGCTATGACTCATTAATACATATCACATAGGTATATATGACTTACAGAAGTATCTATTTGTTCTGGCCATTTTTACTTTTATTATTTTATTATTATATTTTAGAAAATAGAAACTAGAGTTCATATTCTAATACATACAGTTTTACTGATAAATGTGCTGATTAATGAATGAATGACAGTCAGTTCATTGCTAGAGTCTCTTCTGATTGCAGAGGACTCCAGTGGAAGAATATTCCATCCAGCCCATCAATATAAGCATCTTGTTCACGGAGCAACAATGATGCTGGAGGTGCAATCTGAAACCACACACTGGTCAAAATCTCATGGGAAAGCCCTTAAAACAAATGTGTTTGCTGAACCACATGTAAGCCACAGGCCAAAGCTTTGATTCTCTCTACTATGGCCTTATGGGATTTTTGATTCATTCCTCAGCACTAGAGAATCTTATTTCCTCACCAAGAGAAGAGGTGAGCAAAGATGAAATGAGGAATGTCTTTTTCTACTATCTGCAGCAATTGCTTAAACTTTCAGCAGCACAAATGTTCCAAAGGGCCCCAGAACACATTAGGAAAATAATTTGTTCTGTAGACATTTTCTAACTACTTTTCTACATTACTTCTTTGTCTTATGTGGAAGAGGTGATTCAAATGGGAAAGGGTAGTGTAGAATAGACTAAGAAAACAGCTTTTATTTAGTTTCATGATCACAGCTGAAGGTGTCTCACCTAACCATTTTTCCCATTCTCATCCTTACATTTAATCTACTGCTTTTCAGTGAGGATTAAAGCTCTTTTTGTAAATATTCTGTTAATATAAAGGGTTTATTGGTGTTTAATATTTCCAAGTTCTATGTAAATTCCCTTGAATTCTAGCTATGCTTTAACCTATCTACATTCATTAACCTTGAAATTTTGACCAGTTGACAGATTTTTTTGATAATTATTTGTACTTTTATACATCTTCAGTCCATTTTTCAGAACTCAGTCAAGTTTTAATGATGGTGAATACACACACACACACACACATACACACACACACACACACACACACGCATACACACACAAACACACAAGAGATACAGAATACCTAAAACAAAGAAGAATCCAAAGATGTCTGAGTTTGTCTGGCAGAACCAAAGCTATTGTATGTTTGAGACTGGTATGAGTTCCCTTCTCCCTTAGAATGGGCTAGTTTGGGCTATCACAGGAGATAAAATAATCCAAACAAAGAAAGGGATGCTTGATTGTTCTTGCCACAGGTCCCTTTGAGTGGAAGATTTGAAAGTTCTGCCAAACATTTCTCATCAGTGGGAAAAAGCCCATCAAGTATTTGTCTTGGAAAAGGAAAGGAATCAGGAACTTAGCTATGTAAAATGTTTAAGTGAAACGTACATTAATCTCCTTAGAACCTCCTTTCCCCATCTGTCTGCCTACCAGGGAGCTTCCTGACACCTAGTGCCCCACTCCTCCCACCCCTTTCAAAAGCCACTTTAACTGCTGCTGGGTTGAGGACAATGACTGCTCTGACTGCCTCCTGATAACAGATACTGGTGAGCATAGCAGTTAGGATGTCCCTTGGGAGGGCTACATTAAGAGGTCATGGTGTAACTTGAAAGTTGAGGCCAGTGATCTGGAGAGAAGGACAGTGATCAAATGACAGTATGCCCCTTTAAGTGTTTCCAGTGCCTGTGATAGCATCTGTAAAATACATACAATAGAATAGCCACCCTGCTTAAAAAGTGTAAGCTAATTGGCGATCATAACTTGACAAGAGAAGCTTGTAGGAGGAGAGAAATGTGTAGGAAAGAAAAAAATATCTTAGGAAGGCTTTTTCATGTGTATTAATGCAGTTGAGGAAATTCTTTCTGCCCTTATTTACGGTAATGTGTATTTTATCTAATTTTTTCTTTTCATTTTTTTTTTTATTTCAGAGATTGCAAATTTCTAAAGTATAGTAATTGTTTTGATATTTTATTTTGTTATTGTTGGCAAACCACTTTTTCTTTCATCTCCATCATATGAAATATGGCATTTTCTTTTTTAAAAATGTTATAGCTTTATATCAGGAAATTTTGTTGTTTAGAAAGAATTAAAATTAATTTCACCATTGTTTCCTAAGATACAACTCTTGTACAGCTCTTCATCATGTTTCTTCTTTTCTTGTTGCATATTAATACTCAAAAAAAATCACTGGTCAGACCCTCTATGGGGAGGTTTAGGAAATGAACCACCAAGCACTCACATTTAGGTCATATGAAGCTTGTATCTAAATTAAACAAATTAGTTTTTAAAATTTTTATTGAATTTTTGTGTATTTCATACAGAACATCTTAATCATCTTTATACTTGTCTCCCCATTGACCCCCTTCCATAGCCCCTCCTGGAATTCATACATTCTGTCATTTGTGTTAAGGCCTATCATGTCAATTTAGTGTCCCCAGATGTCCATCAGTACAAGATCATCCACTGACGTCTAGTCATCCTATATAGAGTCACTCCTTTTAAGAAGATCAGCTCTTCCTTAACCAGCAGTAATCAGCTGCCAATAGTTCAACTAAGTTTGGGGCCTGCTGCCCATTTCTCCAGTTCTATGCTGGGTTTTTGTCTGCTTGAGTTTGCATGGGTCTTGTGCATGCTGACACCATTGCTGTAGGTTCATATGAGATGGGTCCTGCGTGCCTGTAGTACTCTATTGTATGGGCATCCACCTCCTCCCTGGCTCTTACAATCTTTTTGCCCCTCTTCTACAGGTCCCTGAGTCCTGGGTGGGTGGATCTTAATACAGGAGTCCTGTCCAAGGACCTACCTTCTGTAGAATTTTATTCTCTATATTTTGGCCATTTGTGACATTTTCTGTTTCTGGCCCTCTGTTGCATGAGGGAGCTTCACTGATGAGAATTGAAATATGCATTAGAGTTTTCTTCATCCCTTGTTCTGTGTTCCATGAGCCTTAGGTATAGAAGCTGCATCATAGATGTGTCACTTAGGCTCACAGACAATCTCTGCATGTATCCAGTTGTGGAACTTGGTACTAATCTCTGTCTGATGAATAAGAAGCTTCTTTGATGGGTGGTGACTTGGATACTTGTATGTGAATTTAAGGATCCATATTTTGCACATAGTAAGAAATTACATTTGTTTGGGGTTTTTCTCTGAGATCTATGACCTCTCCAGCTATGTGTATTTGGCTAGGTTTATAGTACCACACATGAGTTTCTTCCAATTGAGTAGGTTTTATGTGTAATTAGGTAGCTGTTCATTACCCCCCAAGATAAAAGTGCCACTACTGCACCAATGTTGTATGCTGTGCCAGTCACTGATGTGAATTTTAGACCTTGAAGCTGGGGGTTGGACCATTGATTCGTGTTCTCCATCAGCATATTACATAGTGCTCTCCAAAGCTATGAGAGCTAGCCTTCAGGGGAAGAGATTTCCAGGTGAGTTTCAGCTCTACTGCTCTAAATCCTGTGTCTGAAGTATCTCCTGTCTTCAGCAATAGGGTTTTACCTTCAAGTTCTGGGAGGCAATCAAGGACTCTGGCAATTGCCTGAATTACACAAATTATGAAGTGACTTCTGCCTAAGAATCTTACTTTGCTCATCTGTTATAGTGGACAAAATATTACTTAGTGGGTTAAAATAGGCATTATATTTTGTAAATGGTAGATGTATTTTCATTTTCATTTTCTCCTTAATTTTTTACTGACAAATGTTAGGAGGATGAGAATATGGAATACATTTTTAGTGAAAGAATTTGAAATAATAAGCTAGCACTTTTTGAAGCCCTTGCTCTTCAGAGAAGGGATACTGAAATGATCTTGCTTTAATCCAAATAGTGGTGAGGGTTTGGGGCACATTAATAACAGACAATGGAAATCCAGGAATTTAGACATGGCTTTAGAAAACTAAAACAAAGACAGAAAACTTAGAATCCCCTTCACTATGTAGCAAGCCCCCTTGGAAGATATGTGCATTAGCTAACACCAGCCCTGCCTGTTTGTCTTGTTTTCATGATTGAACTGGCCTCAATTATGAACTATCAACCACAGGCATAAAATGCCTCCCAAGGATTCCTCTACAACACAAGGGAATAGAGCACTAACTCTAATCCAGTCAAATCTGTGCCATGCTGCCTGGAACTCAGACCTTGAGAAGCTCAGTGTGCAGAGGGTAGAGAACTTAATGTACATTGAATAGAACATGTCACATGTTTTGAGGTCTTTTTTAAAGTAAAGGTTATTTGGGGGTTAGATTTTAGAATAATTGCACTGATTTAACCTCAAATGGAAACACTCAAGAAAAATAGTTTTATCGTTCCCTGCAACAGAAGTTTGACAGTAGAAAACATAGAACAGGAAATAAGCAGAAATATTTTGAGTGTTCTATTTATAGGGGTTTTGGCAGGAGCAAAGGAGAGAATATATTACTTCAAATATGCTTACTAGATTTTTCTTTTAGCAACTCAGTTGAAACAGGAAGTACTTAAGACTTTTAAAACCACATAGTGTCACTGTAAGAAACGCTTGTAATGAGCAGTGTGGAGTCAGATTCAGAATTATTTTAATGCTTTATAGACTCATTTTAAACCCTGATGAGTACTTAATGATACGTTATTGCAGGAAAAGTTGTCAGATATGATATTATCCCCCATGAGAAAACTTACTGTCATATTTAATTAGTACTGATTATCAGGAATCAAATGTCAGTTCCTTATCAAAATTGTCAAGTATATTTTTTAATATCTACTACATGTTCTGTGTTATGCTACATGTAGTGAGTAGCAAAGGAGAAAGGCAAGACGAGAATTCTATCTTTGTGTAGCCTTCCCTTCCTTTGAGCACATATGGATAGATAGATGCTCAGTCACACATGCCAAAACTTATGCAGCAAAGAACTACTTACCTGGATCTTTCCAAAGTATAAGGATATATATGCAGGCCTTTAAAATGAGATAAAGGCAAAATGAATGATTAACTGAGATGAGCAGAGGATACATCTTTGTAAGACCCTAACACAGTAGGTGTGGTATGCCAACTTAATTGGACTTAGAAATACCTATGAGGTCAGTAAAGCACACCTCTAAGGTTAACTGTGATGGTTTTTCCATAGATGATTAAATCATGAGAGATCTGACCTAATGAAGACATGAATCATTGATGTGTCCATGATATGATGGCATTGTGAGACAGTAAAAAATATGACATGCCTCAAATTTAAATGAATATTAAAACATAACAAAGAAAATTTGAGTAGTCTATTTCAAAACTTATCTCAAAACTGGCTTTCAGAAGAGAGAAAAAATGACCACAATCTTATTAACCTCATGTACCAATGTGCTGACTCATAAACTTATACACTTATTTAGGACAATGTAGATGCAACATCAGTTCATAGTTAACTTGTCCATAGGTCTAGTGTGTGAAAGGCAGCTTCTATTATAAGGCAATCATGAGAATGTGACTTCTAGAGAGCAAAATATTCTGCTTCAGCATCCTATGTAGATGACAGCCACTCTATCTTAAAATACAAGGCAAAGTATTAGAAAATGTATGAAGTAGAGGATCTGTCCATAACTAGTGCTCTCAAGAAACGGATTATTCAAACACCATATGTTTTCAATCTAACAAAAACACTTACTGATAAAATTGTAACTGACTTGTAAGCTCATGTGGTATGCTTAGTTATAACTGCCCCTAATTGTGAAAAAGGGTAGAATCTTGAAATACTGCATATTAGAGGTTCATTAAGATGACTGGCAACACTGTCCCAGGGAGATGATAGACTGTTTTTTGAGGTCTGTGTATCTTTCCATGAATAGCATCTCGCAATCACGAATTACCTACAGCTCAGCCTCTTCCCAAGATGCTATGGCTTGGCACATTCCTCTTAAGTATGAAAATTGATCTTCTGGCAAAAAAAAAAAACAAAAACCAGATTCTAAAAAACTCAGTCAGGAAAAAATCTCTATCAGTAAGTGGAAGTGGAAAATCAGAGGAAGAAAAATGGTGAGAACATCCCATCTTCAGTTCCAACTGCAAATCTCAGGACTCCATTAGTCTACACTGGAGGTAGTATACTACAAAGGTAGGTCTAGTTTCCAGATCCACTTCCAAGTCAGTGAACACATGTCCAAGAGTTCATCAAGGGCAGGATAAGGAAGGCCTGTACAAACTTGCAGATGATGTCTTCCTCACATCTGTGTTCATGCATATGACTCTCAGTGAATACTGTAGAGTGGAGAGGATTTTACAAGGAGTAGATAGTAGTTATTCAAATGGAAGCCAAATGGTATGCTCACATGTCTTAAAGATATTTTTATTTTTAATAGAAGGTAAAGAGAAAAAAACAAAGCAGGTGAAATATTAATAATGGAAAACTTACAAGAAGCAATGATCTAATAATAGTTGGGTTTAGCATAAATAGTTTAATCTAGTTGGTCTTCAACAAAGATGTAAAATATCCAATATAAACTTTAAACCGCTGATAATAGATTCTATTAAATACATGTCAAATTTGACTGATATAATTTATGATACATCCAAATTGGCAAGATACTATCTACTTGAACTATTTTATTTTAAAGGTTCCACCTTGGAATGTGTTGGCATATCAGCTCTAATTGCTGTAAATGCAAGTAATCATAAAGTAACTGCTGTCTCTGAAGATTAAAGGCCTCTGATCCAGGTCTTCTTTCTAGACTGAGTACCTAGAATAGCTTTCATATCAGTCATCTTGTTTGTCAGTAGAGATGTGATTTGTGATGACTTATCAAGTGGTCTGAGAATTCATGTCAGCATCAGCACAGAGCAGCAAAAACAGGAGGAGAGCATGATCATTATAAACATTCAAACAGGGTCAGTAACAACACTGCTCCCAACTTAACATCTTGTCTTTATAATGTATATAATGGCTGGGAATGATCAGTCTTCTCATGTCTCTGTTACATAGGTGCTTTGGGTTGCTGTTATTTCCACAGGCAGACCCATTCCTAACTGAGGCATGTGGTTACTGGATAGTCATGTTACATACATTAATCATACAATACAAATTAAAAGTGGAGGATAGCTGAAAGAACAATTGCTTTGTGGCTCTGCAGTAGGTATGTGATGACTACAGAAGGACGGTTAGCAACCTGAGGTGTATGCAGGAATGATTTTGAATACAGTGAGAATGATTGCTTTGATGTGGGCACACATCAAGTACACTCAAGAATACACAGGCTAGCATCTTGGTCTTCGGTTGATGTTGTCTGGAGGTGGAAGAAACTTTATAGGGGGATCCTAACGGGGAATAAATTAGGTCATTGAGAGTGCTGACTTAAGGAGTTGATGGAGTTGTCTTGGGGCATTTGTTAGTCTTAATGAGAGCATTTACAT